>NW_027507758.1:198023797-198397563 GCF_037356315.1 Lithobates pipiens | reverse complement strand
CCAAACCATAATACTCAGATCAGTGCTGCAACCTATTGCCTGCACTGTATTAAGCGGCTTTTGTTCAACAAGACAGTTAAACAGAAGTCAATCCTGTGGGGGGGGGGGGGGGGGGGGTGGGGGGGGTTCGGGTATGCTATGCAAATAACTCATGGCTATTCTGCAAAAAGTAGAAATAATCTTTATACCCTAGTATGTGCTTGTGAGGTAGGGGCCCTTGTAAGTTCTTGAGTTATAGTGTAAAAGCACAATAACATGTAAAACACTGCATAACTCCTTTTGGTACTTAAAGCAGAGCTCCACCCAAAATGGGAAGCTCCGCTTGTTCGCACCCTCCACTGCCACATTTGCCACTTTTTTTTTTTTTTTTTTTAAAGGAGCAGGTTCTTAGTTTTGACAGGTGCCCATTCCCACTTTTGGTTAAGATTGCCTTGGCAATCCCCGAGTTTTTATGGCCCCTCTCCTCCTTCCCCCTGCTCCCTTCTGGGACACACACCGGTCTCAGATGGCAGGACCATTCAGAAAGTGCAGCACAACTCGAAGGCTTCACTGCTAGTTTCTCATAGGCTGAATTCACACTGGCTAAAAAAGAAGGCGTTTGAGAGGCGTTAAAAAGGCCCCTCAAGTGCTTATGCACAAGATTCAGTAGACAGCACATAGCCCTGTTCACACTAAGCTAAACTTTAAAATTGAAGCCTTTCAACGCCTCCCATTCAAGTCTATAGTAACACCTCACAAATGCTCTGGCAGGCAATTGCAGGACATTAACATTTGTTCATTTACTGTAATGGGATAGGCATTCGTGGAGCATTTTTAACGCTAGTCAAGCGCTTCAAAACTGCTGATAGGGCTTCTGGGGAGCATTTTTAACTCATTAATGCTTGTAAAATGCCTGTCTAATGCCCATACTAAAGCTCATTGATGCTTATCTGACGCCCATACTAACACCATGCAAACTCTATAGGAACCTTTCTTGAGCGTTAGAAATTTAGACAACAAGCCCTTAGTCAAGATGCAGGCTTCTTGCACCTGAAGCTGATTAAAGACTTGGTTCGGTGCTGACATCACTAGTTGGTGTCTTTATATTAAGTCAACAACTACAGTAATTGTAGCTGCTGACTTTCAATTGTTTTTTGCCCAGGCTGGAGCTGCTCTTTAAGTGCCACTTTAAAATTTAGAAGTTTTTCCCTGCATGGCACATTTGTCTCAATTGATTTGTTTTCAAATTTTAGTTAATATGTGGATAGTCCCATTGGATTATTTTGATATTGCTAATTATATTGTAAAGGTTAGATATTCAAAGTCACTTAGATGCATTTTTAGGAAGCACCTTTACTGTCTTCCGACTTGTAGCCCCTTATCAGAGAATCACAACTAGATATTTTCAGGTAATCTGAACCACATGCACTACACATGCAAAATTCTAGGTCTGTAGTAAAATTGTATATTTTGCATATTGTTGATTTTAATATAACTATTTTATGTGTAGTAAGCCTAATTTATTTTTAACAGGAAGCATTGTCAATTGCAAAAGCACAAGTTGAAATGGGAGCCCAAGTTTTGGACATTAACATGGATGATGGAATGCTGGATGGGCCCAGAGCCATGGCGAGATTTTGTAATTATATTGCATCTGAACCAGATATTGCTAAGGTAAATCACTTTATCTCTGCAAGTATTTTATTTTTGACTAGCAAATGGAAAAGGTTACCTTTTTGGATGTGTGCCAGAGTAAAATGTTCTTCAGATCAGATTACACAACTACCTATATAACCTGATGTTTGTTCTGTTAGACATTCGTATTATCCAAAAGGTACTCTGTTATGAATGACACAGCTTGTGCATACAATGATTAGCTCTGGATTTCCCAAATGTTTTGATTAAACATTATTATTATTATTATTATTATCATGCACAATTTATATAGCATCAGCAGTGTGTCCAATGCTTTACAACATGAGGGCAGACAGTAAGCCTCCATGTAGTGTTTTTATTAGCTTTTAGAAGCTTGAAGGAGCGTTTGTGTTTTTTTTTTTTTTTTTTTACGGTTTATTGGAAAACAAGTAATACATACAAAGTGTACAAACAGGTTGCCTTTTCATGTTTTCAGAATACATAGTAAAAGATCTCAAGGTTCAGAAGAAATGTTGTATTTCTTATGTTATAAGAAAATAATAACTAAATAATAATAAAAAAATCTCCCAAGTACCAACAGGTGCGCTGAATCTAGAAACGCCAGAGTAAATATAGGAAGGCACCTGGGTTTGGGTCAAAAAGGAAGACAATGTTTCAATTTAGGAGAAGTGGAAGAAGACTGAAAAATAAAGCAGGACATGGGAGAAGATTGAGAAAGAAGGGAGAAATACGGGGAGAGAAGAGAAATATGGGTGGGAAAAGGGAGTAGGGATATATATCAAGTGGAGTAGATCCCAATTGCTTGGGTTAACATAGAAAAGCTCTTTAACCACTTCAGCCTCGGACCAATAAATACCTTAAGGACCAGAGGTCTTTTTGCAATTTCGCACTGCGCTGCTTTAACTGGTAATTGCGCGGTCATGCAATATTGCACCCAAACGAAATTTGCGTCCTTTTCTTCCCACAAATAGAGCTTTCTTTTGATGGTATTTGATTGCCTCTGCGATTTTTTTTTTTTGCGATATAAATGGAAAAAGAGCGAAAATTTTGAAAAAAAAAGATATTTTCTTCTTTTTGTTATAAGAAAAATCGAATAAACTAAATTTTAGTCATACATTGAGGGCAAAATTTATTCAGCCACATGTCTTTAGTAAAAAAAATGTCAATAAGCGAATATTTTTTGGTTTGCGCAAAAGTTATAGCGTCTACAAACTAGAGTACATTTTCTGGAATTTACACAGCTTTTAATTTATGACTGCCGATCTCATTTCTTGAGGTGCTAAAATGGCAGGGCAGTACAAATCCCCCCCAAATGACCCCATTTTGGAAAGTAGACACCCCAAGGAAATTGCTGATGGGTATGTTGAGCCCATTGAATATTTATTTTTTTTGTCCTAAGGGATTGAATAATGACAAAAAAAAAAAAAAAACTAAATGATATATTGCTCACACATGCCATGGTTATATGTGGAATTGCACCCCAAAATACATTCTGCTGCTTCTCCCGAGTACGGGGATACCACATGTGTGGGACTTTTTGGGAGTCTAGTCGCGCACGGCACCCCGAAAACCAATCACCACCTTCAGGATTTCTAAGGGTGCAAATTTTTGATTTAACTCCTCACTACCTATCACAGTTTCGAAGGCCATAAAATGCCAAAATAGCACAAAACCCCCCCAAATGACCCCATTTTGGAAAGTAGACACCCCAAGCTATTTACTGAGAGGCATGTTGAGTCCATGGAATATTTTATATTTTGCCAAAAGTTGCGGGAATATTACAAACTTTTTTTTTTTTGCACAAAGTTGTCACTAAATGATATATTGCTCACACATGCTATGGGCAGAAGTCAAATTACACCCCAAAATAAATTCTGCTGCTTCTCCCGAGTACGGGGATACCACATGTGGGGGACTTTTTGGGAGCCTAGCCACGTACGGGACCCCGAAAACCAAGCACTGCCTTCCGGATTTGAATATAAAATGCTATAAAAAACAAACTAACCAGAGTCACCCGTAACACTTATACGGTGATCAGTGGTGAAAGGATTAACTAGGGGCAATCAGGTGGTTCAAATTTTTATTAGGTAGTATATGGGGGTCCCTGGCGCTATATAAAAACCTGACGGGGAACCTAAATAACTAACTGGCTAACCAGCGTCACCAGTGACACTTATACTGTGATCGCTGGTGAAAGGGGGTGAAAGGGTTAACTAGCAGCAATCAGGGGGTTAAAACCATTATTGGGTAGTATATCGGGGTACCTAGCGCTATAAAAACCTGGCGGTGAACCTAAAAAAATAACTAGCTACCTAGCGACACTAGCGACACTGATGCAGCGTTCAGAAAAATTATCGCTTAGTGACACTGGCAAAAGGGGGTGAAAGGGTTAACTAGCGGAAATCAGGGGGTTAAAACCATTATTGGGTAGTATATCGGGGTACCTAGCGCTATAAAAACCTGGCGGTGAACCTAAAAAAATAACTAGCTACCTAGCGACTGTAGCGACACTAATGCAGCGATCAGAAAAACGATCGCTTATTGACACTGGCAAAAGGGGGTGAAAGGGTTAACTAGCGGCAATCAGGGGGTTAAAAACATTATTGGGTAGTATATCGGGGTACCTAGCGATATAAAAACCTGGCGGTGAACCTAAAAAAATAACTAGCTACCTAGCGACACATGCAGCGATCAGAAAAATGATCGCTTAGTGACACTGGCAAAAGGGGGTGAAAGGGTTAACTAGCGGCAATCAGGGGGTTAAAAACATTATTGGGTAGTATATCGGGGTACCTAGCGCTATAAAAACCTGGCGGTGAACCTAAAAAAATAACTAGCTACCTAGCGACTGTAGCGACACTAATGCAGCGATCAGAAAAACGATCGCTTAGTGACACTGGCAAAAGGGGGTGAAAGGGTTAACTAGCGGCAATCAGGGGGTTAAAAACATTATTGGGTAGTATATCGGGGTACCTAGCGATATAAAAACCTGGCGGTGAACCTAAAAAAATAACTAGCTACCTAGCGACACTAGCGACACATGCAGCGATCAGAAAAATGATCGCTTAGTGACACTGGCAAAAGGGGGTGAAAGGGTTAACTCTAGGGGCAATCAGGGGGTTAAATCTTTATTGGGGGGTGATAGGGGGCTACCCTGGACCTAACACTAACTGTCCTGACAGTTTTTACTGTCACAACTGACACTGAATGCATTGATCAGTAAAGAAATGATCAATGCAATCAGTGACACTGTGACTGGGGGGGGAGGGGGGCGGGGGGGCGATCGGGGGGGGATCGGGGGGGGTTTGTGTGCCTGTGTGTACCTACATGTCAGTGTAGTGTTGGTGCACACTTACTTTTACTGTTCTCCTCGTAGTCCGGTCAAAAAGACCGCCCCGAGGAGAATGACATCACTTCCTCCTTCCTGTGTAAACAATACACAGGGGAGGAAGCTTCTCATTGGCCAGGAGCGATCCAGAGGGGGTGGCCGAAAACCAACGGCCATCCCCTCATCACGGAGCGCTCCTGGACCGAATCGGACCGCCGTAACCAGCGGGAGGGGGTCCGATCGGACCCCCCACCCGCTGGAAGGCAATCACGTAGATGTACGTGATTATGCCTGCCTGTGCCATTGTGCTGACGTACAATGGCAATACGGCGGTCCTCAAGTGGTTAATATGCAAATTGGCAGACTGTCGGGAGATTAAGAAATAATTTCCTTATGCAGGAGAAGATTTAAATTCGACCCAGCAGGACTTTATATTGGAATGCCAATATATGTTAAACTGATACTAAAGTCTCGTTTTTTTTCACTTAAACATAACAAATGTGTTAAACTTACCTGGTCTGTGCAGTGATTTTGCACAGAACAGCCCAGATCCTCCTCTTTGGTCTATTGCCTGCACTCCAGGTCCCTCCCTCCTGTATTCTGAAGCAGCTTGTTGTGTGGGCACCCAAGGCGAGCCACCACTTTGTGTGTCCATTGAGACACAGAACCATGGTTCAGCCCCACCTCTCTCTCCTAATTGGCTCACTTACTTTGACAGCAGCAGAAGCCAATGGTGCCACACTGCTGTCTCAGCCAATGAGGGAGACTCCCAGGCAACCGAGTCTCTACTGCAACATCGCTGGAAGGAGATGGGCTCGGGTAAGTATTAGGGGGGCCTTCTGCACACAGAAGGTTTATTATCTTAATGCATTAAAATAAAAACTTCTGACTTTACAACCATTTTAATTCCTCTAGGAGGCAAATATTGCCTACTTTACATAGCCATTGCAATATAGACAGTTGATAAATGACCCCGGAAGGTGGGAATGAGGGACTTAGCTGTGTTAAGAAGGTGAGGGGTGATGGATCGTTTATATAGGTCAATGGTTCAGTGGTTGGCCTATACAGTGAAACAATATAGTCCAAGGATTGGAGGGTAGAGAATGTCCCAAGGTTAGGCATATAATTTTTTACACACACTGCCAACATGGATCAATTACTTTCCACCAAACACTGGCATGGGTAGCTTCATTTCCACAGTTTCCCCTGTAGTAATAGTGAGTGGGAGGAAAACATGGTGTAAAGTTTCACGTGTGTGTATAGTGCCAATGGGTAAGACATTTATAGTTCTCTTCTGCCACTTTCAATGATAATGGCATGGGATAATTGTACAATTTTGTCTGTGTGCATCAATAAGGGAGGAATGAAGGTCTGCTTTCCAATGAGTAAGGTAGTCTGGATATTGAGGCCTTTGCATAGAGATGAGTGTTTTGTAAAACTGTGAGGTGCAGTGGTGGATCTTTTGGGTTTAGAAGTGTTTAAATCCTGTAGGTTACAAAGTGGTTTTGGTGGGGAGTGCAGAAATTGCATAAGCTGAGTCCATCTCCACTTGTCCATAAAAATTGATGTCCTAGTTTGACAAGTTTACTGCCAGGGTATGCCCATTTGGCTATGTATCTTTTTGCTGATTTTTCTTTTCATCTCATAATAAAAATTTACAGTTAAAAAAAAAAAAAAAAAAAAAAAAATTGATGTCCTAGAACCAAGAATGGCTTGTAAAGGTTTAATCGAGTTCTTGAGGAATGATGTAGGAGGAGGGGGCTACCCAGGTGCCAGGATTTGAAGCCTAGATCCCTAGAGCCAGGTAGAAAGAAACCATGGTTCAATAGGGGCATCAAAGTTGAGTTGTAGTTCCACAAGTAGCGTTTATGCAACATGTCCCATATATCCAGGTTAAAAGTAGTTAATGGTGAGGCAGAAAAAGCAGAGAGGCAGAAAGATTTCTAAGTATTTTAAGCTGTCTTGTTGCCAGTGGAAAGGGAATAGGGGTTTTAGTGAGATTGCATTTAGATCGTGGAACAGTAATATTCCAAATTTCTGATTGTGTTAAATTGATTTTAAAGTTAGATAACACTTGAAAGGTGGTGAGTGGACATCAGGTTTGGTAAAGATATGCAGGGTTGTTGGATATAGAATAGGATTTTTTCTGCGTAAGCACTGTATTTGCTGTATGTGCCCCAGAGCCCACATTGACTCAGTGAATGTTATTGTAATTTAGAATTGTGGCTGGGAACGGTTCTATATAAATGGAAGACAATAGTGTTGAGAGGGGCAGCCCTGCCCAGCCCATTATGCAGCGTGAAGGGGATGCTATTGATCTGTATTTGGTTGGGTTTCTAAGGGAGGGGATATAATGTAGCATTTTAGGGCCTAGAACAAAGAAGTATGTTGTCAGGAGGTAGTCCCACCCTATTAAACATTTCCTCAGCTTCTGTTGAAAGGATGGGCTGGGAGTGACCCCGGACATAAGAAATAAGCGCCATTGCTTAGTGAGTTGTACCTAGCTTCCCGCATATTATTACAGTTTGGTCTGCTGTAATCCAGTGTGGGAGAAAAGTTAACCGCCTAGTAGCCAGGACTTTTGCGAACAGTTTAACATCTACATTAAGTAGAGATATGGGAGGTAACCACACAACATTTAGTGTCTCTCCCTGGTGTAGGGTTAACCGTGATATGTGCGGATAGAGATGCTGGTCATAGTAATACAGTACCTGTGATAAAATGGGGTGTGGCTTGGCTGCAGTCCAGGCTGAGGTTGCCACTCTGGGACACCTAGATGTGCAACTTTTAGGGGCCACCCCATTGTTCTTTGAAGTCTTACAGGAACTAGGACAGGTTCCATCCCATGTCAGCACTCTAGCAGCATTTGCAGAAGCATTGACTACATACCCCTTGACCATGAGCCTGAGCGTCACACACACATACATTTCCTAGGTCACATGGGATTAGCATAGACAGTAAGATGAGGAAGCAGAGTGGCACTCTTGCAGTACAGCCATCAACAGTCCAGTCAAGCACAAGACAGTAAAGCCATCTGGGCCAGGGGCTTAACTTGGTGTCATAGATTTTAAGGTTGAAAAAAATTCTTCAACAGTGATATCTCTTTCTAGTTAAAGTACTTTAAAAGGAAAGTTTTGGCAGCTTGATTTGTCTAGGGCAGTAGCTAGTGTGTGTGTGTGTGTGGGCTAGGTTACATTGGGCATTGTAAAGATGGGCATAAAAAGAGCCTTTAGTGCCACTTGGGAAACAGACAAGGAAGACTGGATAGTCTAGATCAGTGATGGCAAACCTTGGCACCCCAGATGTTTTGGAGCTACATTTCCCATAATGCTCCACTATACTGCAGAGTGCATGAGCATCATGGAAAATGTAGTTCCAAAACATCTGGGGTGCCAAGGTTTGCCATCACTGGTCTAGATGATCAATTAATATCCAAAGCTTGCTACTCAGGCTATTCATCCCTCTATGTGGTTAACTTCTCTGGCTTGTACTCCAGTCCCGATAATTGTCCTTACGTGCTCTGCTCAGATGATACCCTTTGTGCTTGTCTCTGTTTCATTTACTTCACTGCTGTACTACCCGGAAAATGAATGGTGGTAACCTGTATAAATGTCTTTTGTTAATTCTCTCAATAAAAACATGTTTAAAAAAAAATATCCAAAGCTAATGGTTATAATTAAAAAATGAAGACCTGTCAACAGGTGTCCATAACAAAAGGTCCAATTGGTCCATGTTAACTACCAGCTCAGAATCAACAGCCAGCTGTCAGAGTTGAAGATCCTTTGTGAGATAAAGAAAGCAGGAAAAGCACAACAGCACTATCTGTAGTAGATTAGTAGTAAAACCTAATTTATTAAAGGACACAATAAGTAGGCATAACACATATAAGGTCTCTGTATCATCCCAATGCGGATTGTCGTCAGTTGCGGGTGACACCAGCCACTCTGGTGGGTCTCAGGTTTCCAAGACAGTGTAGAGATTCCTCCTCTTAATTGCAATTTCACCAGATGTGGGGAAGGGAGACCAACATAAGCTTGTTAGGAGCATGCATGCTCTATCCTCAGGTTTGTGATGCAGCAATGTTTGTGTGAGCCTGTTTGTGTCTCCCAAGGGAGGACATGGGCTACATTTTCCAGCATGTTGTCTTCATAGTACTGACCTAGATTGTTCAGAATAACACATTGTTAAAAAAAAAAAAAAGACATGATAGGCACATAAAAAAGACCATAGTGGGCACATTAAAAATAAAAGATAAATTATATTTATAAGCTGTATGGGGATTGCAAATTATAGGGAAAGAGTAGTTACAAAACACCATCTAGCGATCAAACTAGGAATATAAACCTTAGCAGAAATGACCATACATGTATGTCTATATCTCTAAATGTCTTATCAGATGACCGTTAATAACTGGAGAAGATCAATTTCATTCACAAGTGTCCTGTTAAAAATAAATATATAAGTTAACTAGTACAAGGAATGAGACCATCAAAATTATCTACAAGATTATTTTAAACCAAGTGGAATAATGCTTAAATTCAATTTTATCCTGTACTAAAGGGAACGGTGTACTTTTTAATTTAATAATGTTTGTTGAAGATTTGCATCAGAACAAAAATGGAAAACACTCCTCAATACAATACAAGCTAAATCCACTCATACATAGGCTAAGCCGAGCTAGACATATATGGATCTAGATCAGAATATTAACAAACCAAACTATAAAGCCAACAGGAAGTGCATTGAAAAAACATTGGTATTATCTTGTACCCATACCAACCAATTCAGCCCCCATGGGGTGATATGTCTAGTCAAAGCACACGAGCCACGGATCCCCTGGCGCCCCAAACGGGATCAAGCTGCAAACCAAGGGCTAGGCCCGCCCGCCAAGACCAGGACACCCCCCCACCCATCTCTACAAAGTTCAGTTGCCTGGGATGCCCAAAGAAATTTCGGGCCAAGAACCAGCCCATAACATCGCTGCCATCTCCAGTAGAACCCCATGTGGGGCCCAACCCAAAACACCAAGGGAGGTGAAGAAGAAGAGAAGAGAGAAAACGTGAGGAAAAAAAAAAAACCCGGGGGGGGAAAGGGGGAGAGAGGAAAAAGAAAGGTAGTGTAAAAAGCTGAATCAAGTGTTACCTGTCCTAGAAGACAAAGCACCCGGCTGCACTCCTGGAATAAGAGATATTACACAATGTCGCCCAAGGTTCCCAGATCAACCGGAATCTCTCCGTTTTGTCGTGCCACTTGGCCACTACTTGTTCTTGCACCATAATCCATGTTACCTTGGATCTGAACATCTTGTACGAAACCGTATGTTTCTTCCAGGCCTTAGCTATCGTAATTTTAGCCCGAAGGAAAACAAAAAACGCTAATTGCTGTAAATGTTTGGACAAAGCCGGGATGGAAAGATTTAGTAAGGCTAAACTGGGGTGTGGTAGAACAGTGGTCCCCGTAATTGAACTAACTGTACGAAACACTTTCCGCCAGAAGGAACGGATGCGTGGGCAGGACCACCAGATATGAAACATATCTCCTCCCAGATCACATCCTCTGAAGCACCCTGGCGAGGAACCCGGAAACATTCTTGCCAGCCTGGAAGGAACATAGTACCATCTAAACAGGACTTTGATACCTGCCTCTATTAGCAAAATATTAAGTATACCTTTGTGAGCTCTCATCGAGGCCCCAAACCACTGTTTCAAATCCCATGAGCTGTCCAAATCAGCTTCCCAAGCGAGAGCATAGAGGGGTTTGTTGTCCTTCCCCATGAGAGCCGCGTAAATCAGGGAAATGCCCCCCCTCTGGTCCGTGGCCTGCGCACACCATTGCTCATATTGCGTTATAAAAGGAGGAAGAGGTTTGGAAGTCCAAATGGAATTCAAATAGTGTGAGATTTGTGTGAATCTGAACATTTCTGAATCAGGCATATCTAGTTTCTTTTTGCAATGTGATAAAGAAAGAGGGCCGGAAGGAGAAAAGAAGTGTCCGATTCTGTATAACCCCTTATCCGTCCACCATTTAAAAGCTTCTATATTTTCCCCCGGAGGAAAATCCCCATTATGAAAAATGTGTGTTAGAGGTTTCAGTGGAGAGATCAACGAGCCCCGTTTGAATAGGTTGGAGCTAAGCGCCAATGAATGCGAAAGAGTGGGAGCCAGAATCGCTGGTCTGCGTTTGGGGCAACACCCCATCAGGAAATCTATTGTGTGGTGGGGAATAGATTGCCGTTCCATCAATAACCAGTCCGGTTTTACAGAACCCAAGAAAGCCATTGATATCTGGGCCAGTTGTGCCGCTTGATAATAGCCCCATAAATTGGGAAGACCCAACCCCCCTTGAGATTTCAATCGGTAGAGTGTGGCTGAGGAGCACCTATAGCCTTTCTTCCCCCAGACAAACCTCACGATGTCCGTTTGTATTTTGTCAAGGAATATTTTGGGGACTGGAATTGGGAGCTAACGGAACAAGTACAATAGACGTGGTAGAAGTGTCATTTTCACCGCATTAATCCTACCCAGCCAGGAGATGCCACAACCAGACCAACGTACTAAATCCTCTCTGCATTTTTGCACCATGTAGGGATAGTTAGCTTTGAATAATGTGTGTATATCTGAAGTGAGTTTTATTCCTAAGTATGGAAGCTGGGATTGTGCCCAGGAGAAGGTAAAATTATTCGACAGTTGTGATAGCACATCTGTAGGTAGCTTAACATTCAGGGCTAAAGATTTCTCCATATTGACCCGGAGTCCCGAAATCTTACTAAAATCTAATAAAGTCCGGTTAATGATGGGCATAGAGGTCAGGGGCGAAGTAACAAAAAGAAGGTCATCCGCATAGAGGGCGCATTTATGTTCGCAGGACCCGCACCTGACCCCCCTAATGTCGGGGTTGGAACGTAAGGCAATGGCTAAAGTTTCTATGGCTATGGCAAAAAGAAGTGGAGATAATGGGCACCCCTGTCTTGTCCCCCTACCAGTACCAAACTTGTTAGAATATCTGCCCAACAGACGCACCTGTGCCGAAGGATTAGAATAAAGAGCCGATATGAGGTTAAGAAAGTATTTCCCGCACCCCCACCTCTCCAGAATATCCGTAAGGTACCGCCAATCAATAGAGTCAAAGGCCTTATGAAGGTCAATGCACAGCAGGAACCCCTGTTGCGGGGATCCCCCGTCCCATTGTGCCTTTAGGAGTGAAATAATATCTACTGCGCGTCTAATCTGGTCTGGTCCTTGTCTCCCAGGGATGAACCCCACCTGATCTTTGTGGATATACCGGGAGATAAAGCTTGAAAGCCTATTCGCCAGTATTTTCGTCATTATCTTAATATCATTATTGATAAGCGATATAGGCCTAAAATTGCCTACCACGCTGGCATTTTTACCAGGTTTTGGAATTACCGATATAAATGCCGAGTTCATGTCCAGAGGCATGGCGGTACCATCCCTGAGAGAGTTAAACATTTTCACCAGATAAGGAGCCAGAGAAGGGCCAAACTTCTTATAATAACCGTTGGAGAATCCGTCCGGACCCGGGGCAGAACCCACTGAAAGCGTTTTAATAGTGTCAAGTACTTCTGCCTGAGTGAACGAATCCTCCATAAGATCCCTGTGATCCTCCGAGAGCTTGGGCAGTGGGAGATCACTCAGGAGCCGCTCCCGAGCACCCTTGGAGGGACTAGTCCCCTGCTTGTATAAGTCCGAGTAGAACTGCAAAAAGGTGTCCATGACTTTAACAGGATTCTGAGAGAGGTCCCCTGAGTGAACCCTGATTTTAGGGAAAGACTGAGATCGTTGCTTGGGGGTCAGCTTTACTGCTAGGCGTGAGCCCACCCTGTCTTTTTGTGCATAAAATTTAGCCCCCGTCCAAGTAAGATGTTGAGCAGCCGCTGTAGTTAAGGACATATTCAGTCGGGCCTTGACCTCGTCTAGTTTGGCTAATGAATCTGCCGTAGGACGCTGTTTGTGTGTTTTAGCTAGGGAACGGAACTCCTCCGTGAGTTTGAGGGTGTCGGCCCGGTGTTGCGCTTTGAGATTAGAGGACAACTGGATCAGTTTGCCTCTCATTACAGTTTTATGTGCAGCCCACAAAGTAACTGGCGTCACCTCCCCGGTATCATTCAGCTCAAAGTATTCTCGAATAGCAGCCTCCAACACTGCGCTATGTGCAGGGTCGCTCAAAATGGATTCCCGGAGACGCCAACATGGGCGGCTCCCGGAGCCCACCGGTCTCCTGGACACTACCACCACCATGGAGTGGTCCGATAAGGACGAGTCTAAAATCCTGGCAGTAACCAGCAGAGGAACCGTCTGGGGTTTCGTAAATATGTGATCTATTCTGGCATAGGTGTGGTGTGGCGCCGAAAAATGTGTATAGTCCTTCGCCCGAGGGTTCATCTCCCGCCAAGAGTCAATCAGACCACCCGAGTGGAGCATGCGAGCAATGCTAATCCTCTGTTTCGACGGACGCTTGGGTTTTGACCCCCCAGATCCCGATTTATCCAGAGAAAAGTCAAATGCTACATTTGAGTCACCTCCAATAAACACCGTGCCCTGAAGGCGGTTCTGTAGCTTCCTCAGCATGGATGCAAAAAAGGAGCTTTGGCCCTTATTGGGTGCATAGTAGGAAACAAATGTGTAGCATTCTCCATCTATGTGTCCCGAAACCAGAATATATCGACCCTGGGGGTCCTGAACAATCTCAGGTTGAGAGAGGTTTATATGTTTGGAGAAACACACTGCCACACCTCTAGTCTTGTTTTCCGCGGATGCCAAAAAGAACTGAGGATAGTGCTGATGTAAAAATGTGGGTTTGAAAGAGGAAGGGAAGTGCGTCTCCTGTAGTAATAAAATGTCTGCATGTATGGATCGGTAGTGTTCTAGAATCTTCCTACGTTTTAGTGGAGAGTTAAGGCCCTGAGTGTTATGCGAGACTAGTTTAAGGGTGGGCGCTTTAGCAGGTGTGTCAGCCATGGACCAGAGGGGGGAGACCCACGCAACTGAACAATAACTCACCGCTCCCATGAGGAGGGCCACGCTGTGTGCGAATCAAGAACCACCAATAGGTCCCATAAACGTCCAGGAGTGCGGGCCGGATGTCGTACGTGAAGTTGCCTTGTCTGCAATAAACATGAGGAGAAAGGAGAAAGAAAGAGATGAAAAAGAAAAGGAATAAACAATCATAGAGAGAAAGAACAGCAGCATGAGGAGAACCATGTTGTAATATCATTGCGTTGACAGAAAAATACATACAGGGGACCCCCGTCCCCATTCTCCCCCCTGAGCGGTCGGAACCCCTCCAACCAACTCTCCTTCTTAAATGAACGGGGCAACCCCAAATAAGGTTACCCCGAAAATGGCCCAGAAGCTTAAACATTACCTCTGAGCCAGGGGGAGCGCACTAAATCCACCACCGCCCCGCCACCTTTAATTATATAAACTGTGGAGCTGCCACCAGCTCCTATCGGGAATTTAAACCGAGCGCCCCTCAAGAATACTGACCGTGGAGTATAACTCCTATACCTATGGCAAAGGGAATGGCCCAAATAGAGACGGTGGAGAAATGGCCATACCCTTATCAGACCAGTATCTAATGTCCGTAAAGGACTTTTTCAAACAAAGATTGTGAAAATGTGCATATCCCTGAAAACATTCCCTGCTACCATATACAGTAAACCTAGTAACTTCCCCGATAAGGCATATACTTTACAGGCCCGTCCGATATGAGAAGAGTTCGCTGTACCAGTCATTCGAGTCCATAATAGCAAGGCCTGAGACCTCAACCTGAAACTAAAAGAAGTTAACCTGGACCAAGGTTATTATGCAAAAAAAAAAAATTACAAGAGTACAAAAATACCAAAAATGTAAAAAATGCAAAAATGCCAAAGCCCTCCTCTATAAAGATACATGGCGAAAGGAGAGCAAAACATCAGACAACTTGCGGAGGGGAAGAAGGCCCCAAAAAACATTTCAGAACATGGGAAGACTTCCCACCTGTAACCCTCTAGTTAGAGGAGGGGGCCAAGAGAGTCCCGTAAGACCCCCGAGTCCCGTGGCCCGAGCCACAACCAGGAGAAGCCCGAAAAAGTGGAAGTTCAGCCCCCATATGGGGAAACTAATATAGTCTCAAGGTGGCAGATTTTCTTTGGATCGTTTGGAGCTTTGTGTCAGCCAGATCTGCTGCAGCGGGCTCGCTGGGGGAGGCCTCTTGGTTGAAGCTGGGGTACCCCTGTTGGAAGGTTCCGTTGCGGGTTCCAGTTGTATCAGACCTAGTCGAGTCAAAAGTTTTTCGCCTTCCTGAAACGAGGAGAATCCAAAGCTTTTGTTGTTGTAAGAAAAGTTCAGCCTCAAAGGAAACGACCATCTGTAAGCGATTTCTTTGTCCAACAAAACTTGTAGCAAAGGTTTAAATGACCGTCTCCTCTGTATAGTGTATGGGGAGAGGTCAGCGAATAGCTGGATCTTGTGACCCTGGAACGAGAGATTTTCTGCATATCTGGATTTTCGCATGACCTCCTCCTTCACCGAGTAATAGTGCGGCTTGACTATAATGTCCCTGGGTAAACCGTCATAGCGGGGGGCCTGGAGAGCCCTATGTGCTCTATCCAGTTCTAGATGGCGATCCGGGATGTCAGGGATCAAATTCTTTGAGAGATCTCACCACCTTGTGAACCTCTCTTTCAGATTCTGGTATCCCCCGTACCCTAAAATTGTATCTTCTCGACCTGTTTTCGAGGTCATCGATTTTCGCAAACGCAGTCTCTAGTTGGTCCTGAACCTCCTCCAATCTAGCCGAATTCTGATTGATCCGTGATACAGCCTGGTCAGTTTTCCGTTCCACAGTGTCCAGCCTCAGACCTATTTGCTGCAGATCTGCATGTATGGAGGTAGTGATCTGATTAGCCTGAATAGCAAGGCTTTTGGAAAGCATATGTGAGAAAGCTGTCATCATGGAAGGAAAGTCTGTGGGGGGAGGGAAATCTTCCTGTGCCTCAGTGACTGCCAGCAGCATGCCTGTATGGGGATCCCTCATAGGTGTAGTGGGATATCCTGCACTCAATCCCCCCAGCAATGACTCAGTGGAAGAGGGAGAGTGAACTGATGGTAAAGGGGCACAGTCTGTACCTTGGAAAGGCAGCCGTTCCTGGTCCTGGTCCGCTATGGAAACTTCCTGAGGAGCTGTGACTGGGAGGCCTTGTGTAGCCGCCGCCATCTTGGCGTAACTGACAGGGCCGGTTTCGGCCTTCATACGGCCGGACAAGTCCTTTCTGGCGCTCGGGGACGCCATCCGCAGGTTCCCTGAGTGTTCCCCCCACTAGAATCTGCCGTCCGGTATAGCGTGGGGGCGCTCGGAAGGCTCCGGTGGTCAAAGCAGGGCAGCGGTGGAGCGGAGCTCTAGATGCCGGCGGCCATCTTGGGAGACCCCGCGCATGCTCCTGACGGTGTACTTTTTAATTACATACACATTAATCTGTCTTAATTTGTGTCCAAAGGGTCATATATTGGTGCTGTGTAATGATGTGGTGGAATCAGATCTTCTGTAAATGTGTAGCGTGTGGCGGAAAAAGGGTTACGGGACTAAGTGGACCTTAACCACTAGGCACTTAAACACCCTTAATAACCAGACCAATTTTCAGTTTTCGGTGCTCTCACATTTTGAATGACAATTACTCAGTCATGCAACACTGTACCCATATGACATTTTTGTCCTTTTTTTCACACAAATAGAGCTTTCTTTTGGTGGTATTTAATCACCACTGTTTTTGTTTTGTTTTTTTCATTTTTTTGTGCTATAAAAGAAAAAAGACAGAAAATTCTGTAACAAAAAAAAAAGATTTTTGTTTTATGTTATAAAATTTAGCAGATTAATAATTTTTCTTCATAAATTTTGGCTAAAATTTATACTACTACATATCTTTGGTAAAAATAAGTACATACATACAAAATAAGTGGTGGATATTATTTGGTCTTTGTGAAAGTTAGAGTCCACAAGCTATGGTGCCAATATCTGAAAATTGATCACACCCAAAGGACTGATGGCCTATCTCATTTCTTGAGACCCGAACATGCGAT
Source organism: Lithobates pipiens (assembly GCF_037356315.1). NCBI lineage: Eukaryota > Metazoa > Chordata > Amphibia > Anura > Ranidae > Lithobates > Lithobates pipiens. The sequence continues at coordinate 198,380,523 of NW_027507758.1, read as the reverse complement.
AAAAGTACAAATACCCCCCAAATTACCCCTTTTTGGAAAAAAGACATTCCAAGGTACTTAGTAAGAGGCATGATGAGGTTTTTGAAGTTGTAATTTTTTCCTACAATTCTTTGCAAAATCAAGATTTTTTTTTTTCCACAAAATTGACATATCAGTTTATTTCTCACACACAGCATATGCATACCACAAATTACACCCCAAAACACATTGTGCTATTGCTCCCGAGTACGGTGATACCACATGTGTGAGACATTTTACACAGCGTGGACACATACAGAGGCCCAACATGCAAGGAGTGCCATCAGGTGTTTTCTAGCATCCAGGCCAATTCTGCCATTTCTCTCCTACATGTAAAAATCATCTTTTATTTGCTAGAAAATTACATAGAAACCCAAAACATTAAATATGTTTTTTTTTAGCAAAGACCCTAGAGAATACAATGGTGGTTGTTGCAACTTTTTATCACACACGGTATTTGCGCAGCAATTTTTCGAATGCATTTTTTTGGGAAAAAGTGTTGTGCGTAAAACAAACAACACCGTCATGTAAACATCCCTTGCAATAGGAATATGGCATGACAGGTCCTCTTTACAGTGAGATATGGGGTCAATAAGACCCAAACATCTCACCTCTAGGCTGGGAAGCCTGAAATAAAAAAAAAAAAAAAAATGGCAGGGTATTGGCAGGATATTGCAGGGTTAATTTTCGGTGAGCAGCACTGTGGGCCCTGCAGATGCAGCCCACAGTGCTGCTGACACCGATCTCTTCCCCCTCTGCTGTACCGATCAGTACAGAGAGAGGAGGGAGGAACCGGCATCATAGCATGATGCCGGTTTGTTTACAAGCTTGTTTACAAGTGTTGCGTCACGGATGCTCTCGAGTGCGCGCCCAAGCGAAATTCTGGGAGGACGTCATATGACGGCCTCAAAGAGTTAAACAACTGCCCTGTAGCCGTCATTCGTCTATGGGCCGGTTGTTAAGTGGTTAAGATAATTGTTTAAGCCACCAGGGGCCTTAGCATCCAAAGTGTAGGTTTTCCTAGCGGAGAGACCCCAAATGTATTCTGCTCTCGAGGCTCCTGGAGATAATTTCTTTGACCCAAACTTAAAGGCCAGCTGATGATATTTGATGGAAATCTGCAAAGTGTTTCGGAATGCTGAGTTTCTTTTCCTTCCTCAATGGGTCATCTATGTTCACAGAACCTTTTCCTGAAGGTTTTGATGGTCCGGCCAACATAAAGTAGGATACAGGGACAGGATCGGCAGTATATCACAAACTCTGTAGAGCAGGGATCTCAAACTGGCAGCCCACCAGCTGTTGTGAAAGTACAAGTCCCATCATTTGTCAGTGTGGGAGTCATGCTTGTAACAGTCAGTCTTCAAATGCCCCATGGGACTTGTAGTTCCGCAACTGGAGGGCTGATAGTTTGAGACCCCTGCTTTAGAGCAATTGCAGAAATAATACAGTACATTTGTCTTGCCTGTCGTGAATTTTTTCTGGCCATGTTGCACATTTGCATGTACAGTGTAATGTTACATCCGAAAACGTAAATATATTTTATTGCGATTGTATGTGATCGACCAACACAAATGGCACATACTTGTGAGGTGGAAGGAAAATGATTTATGGTTTAATTTGTTTTTTCAAATATCTGAAGTGTGGCGTGCATTTTATATTAAGAGTCAATACTTTGTAGAACCACCTTTCACTGCAATTACAGCTGCAAGTATTTCTCTTATATTCACTGACTGACACAGCTCCTCTCTGTAACAAAATGGGTTGTTAGCCCTATCACTGGAGATTACTAGGCAAAGTTGTAATACAACACTTCAGAACTTTTAGTTACGCCCAGGGGGCGGTCCCTAGGCTACAATCCCCACAGTCTGCCCTAGCAGCCTCAGGTTTATTTTGCCTAGTGAAGGAGATGCACCTAGGAACCCTGCGGGCCCATAGGTCCATGTTTTTTTTTTTTTTTTTTTTTGATGCAGAAGCTTGGCTTTTTGTGCTAGATGAATGATCCTGTGATCTTCTATCAACAGCTGGCTGGGTGACAGGCTGGTTCACTTATCCTTGTAGTGTCCCCAGTCTGGCCATCGAGTGTGTGCAGGTCGCAGCTACGGCTCGGCAGGCCACGACATACCTCAGCTCCAGAGTTGGTCGGCGAGCTTTTATGCTCTGGGGCATACATATGACCAGGCTACTGATGTCTGCGTCACGGTATGCCGGGCCAGTAGTCTTCCCTGTACTGATCAGGAGTTGGCTACAATGGAATGTCTCCCCAGCTCTTTAGGTATGGTAAGTACTGCTCTCCCTGTCTCAGCAGGGTTGAGCAACTGTGCATTCCCTGGGAGGTCGATTCGGGGGGCCTCCTCACCCCCTCTCATCTCTCCCTTGTCCCTAACTCCCCTCCTTTCCTCCCTCACGGGGGCGGGCTGTGCATGGATACTGAGGAATGTGTGTGTACCCTGGGCTCTCACCTGCGTTCTGGCTGTACTGGGATGCCTGGGTCCTGAGTGCTTTAATCCTGGAGGGTGCCTGTGAGGTTTGCCCGTGTTGGTGCAGCGCTGTGTCTGCCACATGTTTGCTTTTTGCCTGTCATGGCACTGGCTGACGCCATTTTCAGTGTGAGCAAAAGGCAGCATGCTTCTGGGCTTCAAGCGGCCATTTTCCCAGTGATTCCCTATTCAGAACACGGCAGCCATCTTCTTGAAGCCCGACCACTTTTTTTGTGCTCTAGCAGCAGTTAATGTGCCCTCAGCTTCCTGTTTTATCATCACAGAGCGCTGGGAGGCCTTCTGTGTAATCTAGACACATTTTTTCAGATCGTTCACCGATCGTGCTGACGGACTGCCACCGACACAGCTTTGGTCCCTCTGCATCAGCGCTAGGGATCTACAGGCACTGCTGTAAAATGGCTCAGAACTCCTCAGAGCGGTGAGTCCGGCGGGTTAGAACCCCTCAGTCAGCGGCAGCAAGGGGGGGTGGGACTGTCACTGTCCTAAGTCCCCTTCGGGTGGCAGACAGGGTAGGGTCTGCATGACTGCACAGACCTGCAGAACCCATGGACACCCTGACGGCGGTCCTCAATTCGTTCGTTGCCAATAGAGGTGGGACGTGGGGAGAAAGGTGCTAAAAAGCGGCCTCGCCCCCCACCCCTCCTCTGGGGAGCGCTCTGATGCAGACTCGGGTCCTGCTTAAGTTGGTGACCCCTGCTCTGTTTTGTCAGATGACGCTGACCAGGACCCTTTGGGCAGTGAGGATGTGCCCCCGTCTGGGTCCGTGCGTGACAAAGCGCTTGTTGGAGCAAGAAGATTCAGAAGCCAGCGGATCTATCTGCTGATGTACCGGTCCCTTTTGGGTCCCGCAACCCAGCACATTCACATAAGGTATTCCCGTATCTGACTTATTTTGATAAGTTAATTTACAAGGAATGGGGTCGCCCACATTGGACCTTTTCGGTCCCCAAATACATGGCGGTGCGTTACCCCTTTGAGGAAAGCCTTCTCAAGAAATGGTCGGCTCCTCCGTTGGTGGACCCCCCAGTATCCAGGTTAAATAAAGTAACCACAATCCCTGTCAAGGGGACTGCTGCATTCAAGGATCCCACGGACAGGAAGGCCGAGGCGGTGGCTCGTTCCTTGTTTACGGTTGCGGGGTCAGCCGTGCGACCTGTACTGGCATCCCCACTGGTGTCGCAGACACTGACTGAGTGGGCAAAACTTTTGCACTGTGAATTGGGAGAGCAACAGGCCTCCCCTGTCTGCGTGGAACTAGCAGACCAACTAGTGCAAGGCCTTAAGTACGTCTGTGACGTGGCCCTGGATACTCTCCCTCTGTTATACAGGGCTTCAGTGTCAGCTGTGGTGCTGAGGTGCCTGATTTGGCTGAAATGCTGGTCTACTGACCAGGCATTCAAACAAGCTCTGACAGACCTTCCTTTCCTTGGCAACCAGCTCTTTGGAGCCTCGTTAGATGACATTATTAAAAATGCCACTGGTGGTAAGAGTACACTACTCCCACAGGCCAGGAAAGCTAAGGAGCCATGCCGTAGGCAAGGGCCCTCTTTTTCACAAACGGCTTTTTTGTCCGCTCAGAGCTACAACAAAATGTCCCCAGCCCGACAGGACGCCCACGGACGGTCAAAAACCTCCCTGGAACCTCAAGCCTGCGAATAAAAGTGCTACTGCATGAAGGTTTGCCCCCATCCATGTCTCGGGTGGGGTTCGCCTACGGGAGTTTGCAGCCCAGTGGTCCTCCCGGTTATTCGACCAATGGGTCTGCAATCTGATTTCCACAGGCTACAAGATGGTTTCTCTCTTGGCCGCCAAACAGATTCTTCCCCTCCAATATACCCTTATCCCCGTTTTGCTGGGAGGCCCTGTTGGGAGTGGTAGGGGATTTGCTGAATCGCGGGGCGATTGTTCCAGTTCCGGAATCGTTCTTGGACTTGAAAGCCCTCAATCACTTTTGTAAAAGTGCAGAGGTTCAGAATGGAATCAGTTCGCTCAGTAGTCGCTGCGTTCCATCAAGAGGACTCCCTGGCGTCCTTATACATCTAAGATGCGTACCTGCACATACCCATATTCCTTCGGCATCAAACATTTCTGTGTTTTGCAATCGGGGAAGCCCATTAACAATTTGTGGCTCTTCCCTTTGGTCTGGTATCAGCCCTCCGAGTCTTTACCAAAGTACTGGCTCCAGTAATGGCATTGCTGAGACGTGGGATCGCAATCGTGGGCTACCTAGCCTCCTGAGAGCATCTTCCGCCTCAGTATTAGAGTAGAATGTGGCGATCACCATGCAGACCCTGCAAGAATTTGGGTGGCTGTTGAACCTAAAGAAGTCGGTGATTGTGCCGACCCAGTGTCTGGCATACCTAGGTTTGCTGATGGACTCCAGGGAAGCGAGAGTTTTTCTCCCTTCAGACAAATTGCAGACTCTCAGATCCGCGGCCAAACTACTGATGAACAGCAAGTGGTTGTCGCTCCGGTTTTGCATGTGAGTACTGGGACTCATGGTAGCCTCCTTCGAGGCAGTAGGAGGTCTTGTTAAAATGGGACAAGTCTTGGTTATCCCTAGATAGACAGATCCAGGTGAGCCAGCCAGTCAGGGACTCTCTGATCTGGTGGTTGAGGTCCCCGGTGATTCAGTCCGGAAAATCGTTCCTTCCCCTGAAATGGACGGTGATCACTATGGACACCAGTCGATCTGGCTGGGGTGGAGTGATGAGGTTTCAGTCTGCTCAGGGCCTCTGGTCGACGAAAGAATCAGAGTTGCCGATCAATCTGCTCGAATTGAGAGCAATCAGGCTGCGTCTCCACACATGGTCGGTGAGTCTTCAAGGGTGTCCGATCAGGATACAGTCAGACAACGCCACGGCTGTGGCGTATGTCAATCACCAAAGGGGAACATGAAGCTTAGCCGCTGCTTGGGAGGTCACTCACATAAATCGGTGGGCAGAGCGACACGTACCGGCCTTGTCGGCCATTTACATCCCAGGGGTGGAGAACTGGCAGGGGGACTATCTGAGTTGACAGATGCTGGACCCAGGAGAATGGGCATTGCATCCGGAGACAGGCTGCTGTGCCTGAAGAAGGTGCCGAGATTCGTGTCCAGGATAATAGATCTGTGGGCAGACGTGTCAGACGCGCTGCTGGCTCCGTGGGATCAGTACTAGCTTAACTTACACCTTTTCCTCCACTGAAACTGTTGCCACGTCTGGTTCGCAGAGTGGAAGCCAAGGGAATCCCAGTAATACTGGTTGCCCCGGATTGGCCTCAGCGTCCTAGGTACGTAGACCTGGTGCGTCTGGTGGCAGACGCTCCCTGGCGACTGCCGTTTCGAGAGTACCTCCTATCTCAAGGTCCAATTTTCCATCTTGCTTTACCATCGCTGGCTTTAATGGCATGGCTATTGAGAGCCAGGTGTTGAGGTACCGGGGTCTGTTGGACTCTGTGATTCCAACTATGTCGAGGGCACAGTAATCTTCTCGGAAGATATACCATCGTCCCTGGAAGGCCTAAATCTCCATGTGTGGAGAGAAAGGAGGGCATCTGCACTCCTTTTCCATATCCAGGATCCTGCTGTTTCTCCAGCAAGGAGTGGACCAGAGATTGGCATTAAGCATCAAGGGGCAAATCTCAGCTTTGGATGTCTTTTTTTTTTTTTTTTCTCAACGACCCCTGGTATCGCACTCCTTAGTGTGTACCTTCGTTCAGGGAGTATGACACGTAGTCCCTGCGGTGCGTCCATCGTTACCTCCATGGGATTTGAACCTGGTGTTGGCGCTTCAGAAATCACTGTGTGAGAATATCGGGGAGATTCCCCAGTTGACTCTTTCCCAGAAAGTGTTTTTTCTAGTAGCCATCACATCGGCCAGGAGAGTTTCGGAATTGGCGGCCCTATCTGGTTATCCACAGGGATAAGGTGGTGTTGTGTCCACAACCATCCTTTCTACAGAAGGTGGTCTCTTCTTTTCATATCAATGAGGTCATTGTATTAGTCGCTGTGTCCTAAGCCGAAGCACCCCAAGGAGGTGGCCCTTCATGCTCTCGATGTGGTAAGAGCCCTGAGGGTGTATTTGGCAGCCACGGCTCCCTTTTGTAAGTCAGACTCACTGTTTGTTTTGAAGGCTGGTCCCAAGAAAGGCATGGCAGTCTTGTCGGCCACCATTTCCAGGTGGATCAGACAGATTGTAGTACAAGCCTACGCCTTGAAGGGGCAGGTGCCCCCCTTTCCGGTCACGGCCCACTCCACTAGGGCAATCGAATGTCTTGGGCCTTTCGACACCAATTGTCGGTTGCTCAGGTGTGTAAGGTGGCGACCTGGTCACCTGTCCATCCATTTACCAAGTTTTACAAGGTAGACTTCAGTGCATTGGCATATTTTTTCCTATTTTCTTTTTCTTCGAAAAAACACAGTATTATGTTAATGCACTGTTGCATTACTTCCACAGTTCGTTGCGGTCTTGGGGATCACTCCTGTTGAGGATACCCGGTTATTTTGTGGTGGTTTTTCCACACACTGCTGTTTTTTTTGTGGGTTTAGTTTTGCTAGTTCCCACTTGCCATGGTGGATGATTTTTTTTTTTTTTTTTTTTTTTTTTATGCGGTTTTTCCCACCCTTCGTTTGGCACTGCTTGGGGATGTCCCAATTTGTTAGAGAGGAGCTGTCGGTCTGTGAATATAAGAGAAAATAGGATTTTTTGTACTCGCCATAAAATTCTTTTCTCTGTAATTCACCGACCGACACAGCACCCGCCCCTCCTTTTTTTTTTCTCTTTACGTTATACTGCTTGTCGACGTACTAAAACTGCTAGGGCAGACTGTGGGGATTGTAGCCTAGGGACCGCCCCCTGTGCGGAACTAAAAGTTCTGAAGTGTTGTATTACATCTTTGCCTAGTAATCTCCAGTGATAGGGCTAACAACCCATTTTGTTACAGAAAGGAGCTGTGTGGGTTGGTGAATTACAGAGAAAAGGATTTTACGGCGAGTACAAAAAATCCAATTTTTTTGGGTATGTCTCTACCAGCTTTGCACATCTAGAGAGTGACATTTTAGCCAATTTTTCTTTGCAAAATAGCTCAAGCTCTGACAGATTGGATGGACAGCATCTCTGAACAGCAATTTTCAAGTCTTGGCACAGAGTGTCAATTTGAGGGCCATTCGTCTTTTTATTTTATTTTTTTATTTTTATTTTTTTCTTTAATTTAAATTTTTTTTTAAAGGTAAAACTAGGAGGATCACAATATTATATTAAAAAAAAAAAAAGCCTATACAAGATATTCAATGTGAAAAAAGCCAGACAACCTATTTCTTTACATTTCCGTTAATCTATTATCCCTCCCCTCTACTTCCCCCACCCCTCCCGGCCCTTATCTACTCCTCATATAAGTGGGTGAAAGGGAAGGGAGCCCCCCCCCCCTAAAGTCCACGAACCTAGCTATATTTCCTTGTTAACTTAAATTTTTTCCAATCTCCCCACTTATTCTGTGACTCCCTACCTAGGTCCTCTTCGACTACGCTAAGTTCTTCCATTCTGTATATTTTGTCTATTTTCTCTAGCCATTCCCTTACTTTTGGGGCTTCTATTTCCTTCCATTTTTTTGTTATCAGGCTCTTTGCCGCATTTATCAGATGAATTGTAAGGGAGTTTCTATATTCTTTTATTGGGGATTCTATGCAATGGAAAATGCAAGCCCAGGGATTTTCGGGTATTTGGTTGTTAATTATCTTTATATATCCTAATATTTCCCTCCAGTAGTTCTTAATCTTTAGGCAATTCCACCATATATTCACAAACTGTCCACACCCCCTCCAACATTCCCCGGATTGTCCTATTTGGTACTTTGCCAGAATATCCGGTGTCCTATACCACCTAGTTAGACATTTTGTAGTTTGTTTCTACCATCCTAATATTTATCCTTGTACCAGCTTTAATATTTTCTCTATACTCTGCTTCTCACCTTGTGGGCCTATGTCTTTTTCCCATTTTTTTTTTATATATGTCGGTACCTCCACCTTATCATCCCGTACCAGGATCCTATATATCTGCAAGATCCCTGATCGAGCAGTTTTCCCTTCACATATCTGTTTAAAAACTGTCCGTTTTCCTCTCTCTCAATGGCCATGGTAAGGTTCAGACCAAATGTCTAAGCTGGAGGTACCGCCATTTAACTCAAAAAAAAATTATATATTTTTCTTTTGTTAGTGTTTCTAGTGTGATAATTCCCCCCCCCCCCCCTTTTTTAATATATGTCTCAACTGAGTATTTTTTTTTTTATCCAGTTCCCTCCCATAGTGCTTTTACCTGGCAGAAACAAATTATTCTCTTTATGTGCATTAATGGGGAATTATATTTCCATTTATTGTTTGTGTACTCCTTCCCAAATTCTAATCACATTCTTTGTCAGTGTAAGTGTTCTACCCCCCCCAGTACTCTATATTGTGGTGGTATCCAAATATTTCTCCCTAAGTTTGTGTCCGCCAAACTGTGCTCTATTTCTACCCATCTTTTTTTTGCTCTCTAACTTTGTGCATTCTACTACCCGGATTAATATTGCTGCTTCAGGTCTGTTGTGATGTCTGCATATTTCTTGTTCTGTACTGTCTTCTCAATAAAACCAACCGTGTTGTTAAAAAAATAAAAAAATATTGCTGCTTCATAATATTTTTTGAAGTCTGGTACACTTAGACCTCCCTGATCTTTTTCCATTTGCAGGATCTTTAAGGATATTCTGGGTTTCTTATTTTGCCAAATACATTTTGAAACTAAGGTTTTAATAATTCTAAAATACGCCAGAGGGATATAAATCAGGAGCATCTGGAATTTGTATAATATTTTTGGGAGTATTATCTTTAATGCATTTATCCTTCCCATCCAAGACCTTTTATTGCAATTCTCTTTATTCTTTTACTTCGTCTAGGAAAGGAATATAAATATCCTGGTAAATTGTATCTATTGATGATTTTATCCCTAAGTACTTAATTTCTGTCTTCCATAAGAAGGGGAATTCCTTCTGAATACTCTGCTCTGCTTTTTGATATTGTTTAGTACTTCGGTTTTCCCTGGGTTAATTTTGAAGTTGGATAGTTCCCCATATTCCTTAATTAGTTTCAACAAGTTTGGCATGGAGATTCGGGGGTTGGTGACAAAACATTACATCATCTGCAAAAGCAGCTAGCTTGTGTCTCACCTCCCCCACTTTTACCCCTCTTATATTGAGGTTTCCCCTTACCATCTCTAGAAATGGTTCCAGTGCCAGCACAAACAATAATGGTGACAGCGGATACCCTTACCTGGTCCCATTGTACATTCTAAAGTGGGAAAGTATTCCATTCACTCTTATAGCTGCAGTTGGACTGCCATACAGTACTTCTATCCACCTCAGAATCTTAAGGCCAAAACCCATTCCCTCTAGAGTACCCTTCATGAATCCCCAGTCTACTCAATCAAATGCTTTTTCAGTGTCGATCGATAAGAGTAGACTGGGGATTTCACTCTCCCGCATTTTCTGGAGCAGTAAGTGTTCTTATTGCATTGTCTTTTCCTTCCCTCCCTACCACAATTCCTACCTGATCTGAATTTAAAACAAGAGTAGGTAGGGACTTTGGGATTTTAAAGGCACCAGTATAGGTTCAAAAAAATAAGAAAATAATGAGTTAATATTTTTTATATAAATTTATTCAAATATAGAAAAGACGTACATGATGGAAAGAATTAAAAAGATTTTTTGACACAGGGAATATATCCACGCATATAAAGATCTACATCAGATACACATCGCAAATCAAATAAAATTCTAAATCTATACAGGAGAACTAGTCACCCAAAAGACATATAGATTAATGTATATGAGTGCTATGGTGAAGAGCTGATGTAGAATCCACAGAACTTGCCCGACATGTTTCGCGTTTAGGAAAAACGCTTCTTCTGGGGCGTGAGTAAAAACTCTCCCAAAACTTTCTGTAGATGGTGCTGATAATACACAATAAAGGTGGGGTTTTTATATAATGTGGTAGCTTGTTTCATGTAGATAGAGCGCGCTGAAAAGATACAGCCTATGCCAACCAGAAAGATAAGGAATATGCTGATGTCCTTTTTTTATGTGTGCGGTGGGTAAAACTGCACAAGGCAAATCTCTAATGTGTGTACTGGCGTGAGACATGCGCCATACACGTGTGTAGCCTGCAGAGTGAGGAGACATCTCATACTCTATACTGGTGCCTTTAAAACCCCAAAGTCCCTACCTACTCTTGTTTTTAAATTCTATTCATTAAGGATGATGTCACCCCCTTACATCGATATATCTGAGATATCCACTATTTAGCCACGAAGTGCCTTTTGATATCTCGTATCCCCACATTCCTACTCCTACCTGATCTGGGTGAACCAGAATCGGCATTCATTTTTTTTATTCTGGAGGCCAACACTTTTGCAAACAATTTTGTATCTGTATTTAGTAAAGAAATCGTTCTATAATTAGAACACATTGTCCTCTTTCCCTTCTTTCAGTACAGTGGTGATCCTTGCCATTGAGGCTTCTTCACTCAATCCGTATCTACTGCCGAGGCCATTAAAGTATGCACAAAGTTTTGGGGTTAATATTTCTCAAAATTTTTAAGTATTCCACAATAAAGTCATCAGGCCCATGACTTTTCCCTCCAGAGTCTTTTATTACCTGATCTATTTCTTGAGCTGTTATTGGATTTTCTAACTCCTGAGCTTGCTCCACTGTTAATCTAGGGATTTTAGCTTGACGTATATATTCCTTTTTTTTTTTTTTTTTTCTCTTGCTCTCTTGTTTTTCTGTTTGCCTACAGTCCACTGAATATAACCGTTCATAAAACTCCCTAAATACTCCCACTATATCTTCAGTGTTATAAACCAGCTCTCCTTTCTTATATAGTATCTTCTCAATATAATTTATAGATCTTTTTTTCCTTAATATCCTAGATAAGCACTTACTATTTTCGTTCCCCCATAAGTATTGCTCTTTCCCTACCCTATTATCTTATGTTATCCTCATTTTATATTATGTTATCCTCATTTCTTGCTCCATTAGTTCCTTTAACTCCTCTCTTCTAATTGTTAATTTGTACTGTAGCTCAAGATCCTGTTCACTTTTTATACTTTTCTCTTTTTTTGTGTGATTGTTCTAGTCTATAGATTTCCTCGCTTAATGCTCTTCTTTACCTTTCTTTCTTTCTCTTTGCCCCCAGAGAAATATAGTCCCCTGATATAGGCCGTGTGGGCCTCCCAGATGATATTCTCTGCCGTATCGCCCGTTTCATTGGAGAGAAAGAAGAGTTATAGCTCCTTTGTTTCCTCACCCTCATCATCTAGTAATTCCTTCCTGAGCTTCCAGGAAAATAGTGGTTTCTGTAAACCAGGTATTACAATCTTTATAATCATTGGAGCATGATCCGACACTGATCTAATTTCTGTGTTTGTGGTTAACACATAATCTAACACCCTGTGTTCCACCAACCAATAGTCAATCCTTGTGTATGTCCCATGCACAGAGGAGAAAAACCTAAAATCTCGTCTCTCCGGATGTTGTTCTCCACACATCAACCAGCTGGTACTGCTACAGCTGGTGCTTTATTGCTCTCAGCTGTGTACTTTCTATCCCCTGTGCATGGGACATACTGTCCAGTTCCAGATTCATACAAAAATTTTGATCTCTGGCAATAATCACCATCCCACTCTTAAACTCCCATAATTTCTCTTATATTCACCGACCGACACAGCTCCTCTCTGTAACTAAATGGGTTGTTTAGTCTGCCATTAGGAGAACTAGGCAAAATTGTTACAAAATACACAACTTTTAGTCCTGCCCCAGGGGGCGGACCCTGTGCTAAGCAACCCTCCCCGCTGCTCCCAGCAGACTCGGTTTTTAGTTTGCCTAGTAAGAAGGACCTAGGAACCCTGCGGGCCCTTGTGGTCCATTCTTTTGATGCAGGTTTGATGTTTTTTTTGCGCAAGATAGAAGATCCCAGGATCATCCATCAACTGCCGGCTGGGTGACAGGTTGGTTAATGATATCCTTGTAGTCTTCCCCAGTCCGGCCATCGAGCGTGTGCAGGCCACAACATGCCTCAGCTCTAGAGGTGGTTGGTGAGCTTCAATGCTCCGGGGTGTACATATGACCGGGCTACTGCTGTCTGGATCACAGTATTCCGGGCCAGCAGCTACCCTGTAACTGCGCAGGAGTACATCTGTGATGGAATGCTTTGGTGGGGTGAGCAGCTGGGCATTCCCTGGGGGGTCGAGTCGGGGGCCACCTCACCTCCCTATCTTCTCCCACATCCCTATCTCCCCTCTTTACTCCCTCTGAGGGGGGTGGCTGCATGCGCTGCGGGCGGTGTGTGTGTGGGTTCGCTGGATTCTCACCTGCGGGGCTCTGTACGGCTGGCGTTGGTCCTGGTCCCGGTCTGGGAGGGTCCCAAAAGAGTCTGTGGAGGTTTTTCTGGTTGTAGGCAGGCAGCACTGTTCTGGGTTTGTTCTGTCACCGCATGGCGCTGTCCGGTGGCCATCTTGGATGTGGGCAATGCTGTATTCCCCTTGTGAACCTCAGCAGCCATCTTCTGTAGGATCTCCTATTAGTTACATTGGCAGCCATTTTCTTGAAGCCCGAGCGCTTGTACAGGACGCTGGATGGCTGTTTGTACAGGACCCTGGCTGGCTCTTTGCTGAACGCTGAAGCAAGCTCTGCAGAACGTTTCACCGCTGTTATAGATCACTGCAGCTGACAGTTTTCTCCACTCTGGAACTGGGAACCTCCTAGGGACTACAGGCACTGCTAGTGGCATTCACAGAATGCCCCAGGGTGGTGAGTCTGGTGCGAAGTACCCCCACTCACGCGGCAGCAGCAGGAGGGTGCGACCTTCACTGTCCTAAGTCCCCTTGCATATGGCAGACAGGCTAGGGTCAGCATGGCTTCAGAAACTGGTGTTTCTTCCCCCGGAGTCCAGACTATTGCAACTGGGTCACCTTGCGGATGGCGCTGTGCACATGGGCACCCTGACGGCGGTCTTGATGCTTTCGTTGCAAAAATAGGGGCAGTGCGTGGTAGGAAAGGTGCACGTAAGAGACCCCTGCCCCTACCGGGGAGAGCTCTGAGGCAGACTCGGTCCCTACTGTGGCTTGTGACCCCTGCTCTGTCCTATCAGATGTGGCTGACCAGGACCGTTCGGACAGCAAGGATAAGTGCCCGTCCGAGTCCGTGCACGATAAAGCGCTAATTGGGGCAATTATCACAGCTCTGCGTGATACCCTGAAGCTTCACGAGCCAGTGGATCCCTCTGCTGACGTACCAGTCCCTTTTGGATCCCGCAAGACAGCACGTTCACCTAAGGTGTTCCTGTATATATCTACAGAAAAGGTCACCCGCAACAAACCTTTTTGGTCCCCAAAAATTTGGCGGTGCGTTACCCCTTTGAGGAAAGCCTTCTCAAAAAATGGTCGGCTCCTCAGTTCGTGGACCCCCCAGTATCTAGGTTAAATATAGTAACCACGATCCCGGTTAAGGGGACTCCTGCATTTAAGGATCCCACGGACAGGAAAGCCGAGGTGGTGGCTCGTTCCTTGTTTACGGTTGTGGGGTCAGCCATGGGACCTGTACTGGAATCCGCACTGGTGTTGCAGACACTGACTGAGTGGGCAAAACTTTTGCACCACAAATTGGGAGAAAAAAACGCCTCCCCTGTCTGCGTGGAACTAGCAGACCAACTAGTGCAAGGCCTTAAGTATGTTTGTAACGTGGCCCTGGATACTCTCCCTCTGTTATCCAAGGCTTCAGTGTCCGCTGTGGTGCTGAGGTGCCTAATTTGGCTAAAATGCTGGTCTGTTGACCAGGCATTCAAGAAAGCCCTGACGGATCTTCCCTTCCATGGCGAGCGGCTCTTTGGAGCCTCGCTGGATGACATTATTAAAAATGCCACTGGTGGTAAGAGTACAATACTCCCACAGGCCAGGAAGGCTAAGGAGCCACACCGCAGGCAAGGGCCCTACTTTTCTGCTCACAATCGGCTTTTTCATCTGCCTGGTGCTTCGACAAAACGCTCCCAGCTCGACAGGACAACCGCGGACGGTCAGAAGCGTCCCTGGAACCGCAAGCCTGCAAACAAAAGTGCTACCGCATGAAGGTTTGCCCTTACCCACATATCGGGTGGGGGGGTCATCTTCGGGAGTTTGCAGCCCGGTGGACTTCCCGGTTATCCGACCAATGGGTCTGCGATCTGATTTCCTCAGGCTACAAGATCGTTTTCTCTCTTGGCCGCCAAACAGATTCTTCCCCTCCAGCATACCCGTATACCCAGTTCGCCGGGAGGCCTTGTTAGGGGCAGTAAGGGACTTGAATCAGGGGGTGATTGTGTCGGTTCTGGAATCGGAACGCTTCCAGAGGTTCTACTCAAATCTGTTTGTGGTTCCCAAGAAGGAAGGGGTACATCTGATCTTGGACTTGAAAGCCCTCAATCACTTTGTGAAGGTGCAGAGGTTCAGAATGGAATCGGTTCGCTCAGTAGTCGCTGCACTCCATCAAGGGGACTACCCAGCGTCCTTGGACATCCAGGATGCGTACCTGCACATACCCATATGCCTTTGGCATCAAAAGTTTCTGCGTTTGGCAGTCGAGGAAGCCCACTACCAGTTTATGGTTCTTCCTTTTGGCCTGGCATTAGCCCCCCCGAGTCTTTACCAAAGTACTGGCTCCAGTATTGGCGCTGCTGTGGCAACGTGGGATCACGATCGTGGGTTACCTAGACAATCTCCTCCTGAGAGCATCTTCTTCCTCAGAATTAGGGGAGGATGTGGCGATCACCATGCAGACCCTGCAAGAATTTGGGTGGCTGTTGAACCTAAAGAAGTCGGTTGTACCGACTCAGCGTCTGGAGTACCTGGGTTTACTATTGGACTCCAGGGAAGCAAGGGTTTTTCTCTGCTTAGACAAATTGCTGATTCTCAGATCTGCGGTCACGCTACTGATGAACCGCGAGTTGTCGTTGCTCCGCTTTTGCATGCGGGTGCTGGGGCTCATGGTGGCCGCCTTTGAGGCAGTACCTTATGCCCAGTTCCATACCAGAGTTCTGCAGAAGGAGATTTTGACAAAATGGGACAAATCTCCGTTGTCCCTGGATCGTCAGATCCAGGTGAGCCAACCAGTCAGACTCCCTGATCTGGTGGTTGAGGTCCCCGGTGCTTCGGTCCAGCAAAGCATTCCTTTGACATGAGTGGTGATCACTACGGACGCCAGTTTGTCCGGCTTGGGTGGAGTGATGGAGATTTAGTCGGCTCAGAGCCTCTGGTCGATGGAGGAATCCAAGTTGCCGATCAATCTGCTCGAATTGAGAGCGATCAGGCTGTGCCTCCACACTTGGTCGATGAGTCTTCAAGGGCGTCTGATCAGGATACAGTCAGACAATGCCACGGCTGTGGCGTACATAAATCACCAAGGTGGAACAAGAAGCTCAGCCACTGCTCGGGAGGTCGCTCACATACTTCGGTGGGCAGAGCGACACGTACCGGCCCTGTCGGCCATTTACATCCCAGGGGTGGAAAATTGTCAGGCGGACTATCTGAATTGACAGATGCTGGACCCAGGAGAATGGGCATTGCATCCGGAGATGTTCAGGCTGCTGTGGCTGAAGTGGGGCACACCAGATGTGGATCTATTGGCTGATCTACGCCTTTCCTCCACTGAAACTGTTGCCACGCCTGCTGCGCAGAGTGGAAGCCGAGGGGATCCCAGTAATCCTGGTGGCCCCAGATTGGCCTCAGCGGCCCTGGTATGCAGACCTGGTGCATCTGGTAGCAGATGTTCCCTGGCGGGTGTCGCTGCGGGAGGACCTCCTATCTCAAGGTCCAATCTTTCACCCTGCTTTACCATCGCTGGCTTTTTTTGTTTTTGTTTAATGTTTATTGAAGGAAAAAAACTGGGAACACAAACATTAAAGCATGAACCTAAACAAGACATGGTAGTATAAATTCTGTGAGTCTAGGGCATTAAAGGCTGATACGATCACTTATAGACCCAAAAGTGCATTATAAAACCAGTTTCATACTCCTTGCGACAAGGAATTTGAGTAT
This sequence comes from Lithobates pipiens, assembly GCF_037356315.1. Lineage (NCBI taxonomy): Eukaryota > Metazoa > Chordata > Amphibia > Anura > Ranidae > Lithobates > Lithobates pipiens. The sequence continues at coordinate 198,363,932 of NW_027507758.1, read as the reverse complement.
TTTGCACTCAGCAATGCTTATGGAAACCCTTAGGTTTACGTTCAAGTTGGGGAAAGTGTGCATTGTTCCCAGGAGAAATGTGGAAAAGGAGAGAAAAGAAGAGGAAATAGGGGGGTGGAGGAGGGAGGGGAGACTGGCATGCATGGAGCATAGTTAAGTATATGTCGCTGTACATTACATACACATGTGAGGTGAGCCAAGTAGTAAGTAGCAACCTCAGGGGGTCAACTAAGATAATGATAGCAGAGAATAATAGCGTATTCAACAGACGTGAATTGAGTCTCAGTGGGGTTGTGCAATTATCCCCTTATAAGTTGAGGTGTGCTTGAATTCCGTTAGAGGTTACAGTGTGTCATTGATAAGTGTCCGTGATGCGGCGAGTGATTTCTTCCATGAGATAAACCTCAGAAATTTTTTTAAACCACTTTTTCACAGTTGGAGTTTCTGGTTGACCCCAATTGGTGTGTGAGTGCTTTGGCCGCATTGAGCAGGTGAGGGACTATGGAACGTTTATATCTTCCAACTGGTTCTGTGGTGGCATGGAAGAGAATGGTCCATGGGTCTGAAGGGAGAGAGACATTGGATATTTGATGTATAAGTCGGATAATTCTAGACCAGAAGGGGTGGATAAATGAACTAGGGCTAAAAAGATTAATCGATAATTATCGATAATGAAAATCGTTGTCAACAATTTTCATTATCTTTTAGTTGGTCCGCACCATGCGATCCGCGGAGCGGGCCGAAACCTTAGGAAATGTCGTGGCTTCGGGCCTAGCTCCGGAGCTGGCGGCCATCTTGGTACACCCGGCGGTGGCGAGCTGCGCACTGACATCACCCCCAGCGCGTTGTTCAGCCTGTGTCAGCCCAAGTGAAGGAATTCTGGAGGAGTCACGCTGGATGCCTTGCCTGCCCTCATTCAAAACTTATTTTATGCAGGTACCACTACATGTATTACCTAATCTAACCTAATAACTAACTACTATCTATCAGATGGTAGTTAGTTAATATCTAATCCTATCCTAATCCTAGCCTTTCCACTTGCTCGGCACAGCCACATTGTTGTTTTAAATAAAAGGTGCAACACTATCTCTCTCTCTCCCCCCCCCCATAATGCAGCTTATTACAAGCATAAAAACATAGCATATCACTGACAATTTGCACCAATAGGCATCCCGGGACTCATCACGGCGGTCTGTTTGGAGGAACTTTGATCGGTGGTGAGCTTGGCGCAAATCATCAGTGACATGCTGACTATGTTTTTATGCTTGTAATAAGCTGCATTTTATTGGGCGGGGGGGGGGGGGGGGATAGTGTTATACCTTTTATTTAAATAAACAATGTGGCTGTGGGGGGCAGGGATAGTGTTATTTTTTTTGCTGATCCGAAAATTGATCCGATCTGTGACTCTGATCCGAGGAACGATCTAATCCGTGAGTTTTTTGATCCGTTGCACCCCTAGTCCGCATCTTCCCCCCCCCCCCTGCCGCTCCATTAGAATCCTGTGTATCCTCCCGTGTCCTACGCATGCGCCACTTCCATGAGCACGCAGCTACGCCTGCTTGCATTTTCCACCCAGCTGACATCCCGCCAGCAACACGCCTGCGCTGCTTTCGGCTCCTCCTCTGACCTCTACCCAGCAGCCTTCCAATAGACCCGCCACAGAGCGCAGGCGCGGCAAGCCCTCGCCGGGCCGCTTTCCAGCGCTGCCGTGATTGGAGGTTGTGCTCTGCACATGCGTGCATCCATCTTCCATTTTTCTGTGTGTTTTTTTTTTTTTTAATCTGATTAATCGAAAAAATAATCGACCGATTAATCGATTGTGAAAATAATTGTTAGTTGCAGCCCTAATATGAACACGACCACCATATGTGTGAGTGTGTTGCTTCGCTCCCACAATTCCTCCAACACAATGGGCAATTGGCGGGGAACATCTGATGGAGTTTTGATGGTGTATAGTGCCATCTGGTTAGCAATTTGTAATTGACCTCAGCCATCTTTGATGCAATTGAGGAGATAAAAGCCAGCTGCAGGACCTTATCTTTTTGACCTTGTGGGAGGCAGGATTCCAGGTCTGACTCCCACCTGGCGAGGAAGAGGGGGTTAGTGTCCCCTTGGAGTTTGATGAGTGTTTTGTAGAACGAGACACTGTGTTCTGGCGGATCCGTTGTGTGAAATATCTCCTCGATATTGTTTAGTTCCTGTAGCCCCCTTAGTGGCTGAGGCAACATTCGGAGAAAACCTTGCAATTGAGTATATCTCCATTGGTCTAGGAACGTAAGTGGCTTGGGGCCAAGAATATCTGTCAAAGGCTTAGAAGCATTTGCTCAGAGAACGTGATGCAGAAGCAGTGGTCTTCCTGGCGACCATGTCTTGAATCCAGGGTCTAACAGACCAGGTAGGAAGTAATTGTGTTCAAGAAGTGGTAGCAGAGGGGAAGCGCAAGTCCATGAGAGTTTCTTTTGCAAAATGTTCCATATGTCTAGTGTGAAAGCGGTCAGTGAGGAGGTGGTTGGGGCGAGGCGCCTGTAGGAGCGTGGCAACCAAGGTGTGACTGCGAGATCCGTTTTACTAAGGGCGTGTTCAAGGCTCACCCAAAGTTTGGAGTTGGCTGCAAATTTTTCAATCGGAGATTCTGGACAAAATTACAGCGTTATAATAAGTCTTAAAATTTGGCAGGAGGGGGGCGGAGCCGGCGCGCAGGGTGAATGGACGTGTGAGTCCTGAGCTCCTGCCTTAGGGGACATCCAGAGCTAAATACAGCGACGGTTTGCACGGATAAGCGGCAACTCACCACGGCGGAAGGTCGGGAGACTAATCCGGACATGTCACGGAGGAGGAGAGAGCGTCCGCAGCCCGTGAAATTGACTGATTTCTTCGGCCGGTCAGGCCGCGTGGCTGGACAAGATGGCGCGGATGCCGCACATGGATCCCAGGCCTCGGAAGACACGGAGGATTCGGCGGCAGGATGGGAAACAATGAGTAGACATAAACACAAGCATAAGGCGCCACAGGTCCCATCCCAATCCTCCTCCACTACGAACAGCCCTGTTAAAGTGAAGCCCAAGCTGACACAGGAGCTAGCAGGCAGAGGGGACAGAGGCATGGCTGATGCTGTGAATGATACCTTGGAGTTTCAGGACGCCATTGCGGCATTCCCCACCAACAATCAGCCTGTCATGGACTCCACTTTAAAAGAAATGCTAGTGACACTGAGAGGAGCTATTCATACTGACATGCTGCAATTGGTGACTCAATGCAAGACAGAAGTGAGTGCGGTCAGTGACAGAGTTTCCCATATAGAGAATAAGATGGGGGAATTTACTGATACGTTTAACAATATGGTGGATGCTCATAGTGAACATGATGATGATATAGCTTGGCTAAAAGCAAAAGTGGCGGACCTGGAAGATCGTTCCAGGAGGAACAACGTGAAAATTAGAGGAATCCCTGAGACTGTTAAACCCCAAGAACTGATGGCGTATCTCACTACTATTATGCGCGAGCTTCTGCCGGAGGTTTCTTTGGAGGAACTGGCAATCGACCGTATACATAGGCTACCAAAGCCGCAACATATACAAGCCAAACTCCCCAGAGACACCATTGCCAGGATACATTACTACAGGGTGAAGGAAAAATTAATGTTCGCCATACGTCAAGCTACCCAACCCCCAGACTGTATACAGGGGCTTACTTTCTTTGCGGATCTGTCAGCGCACACCATGCAGCGACGGCGAAACCTCCTGACCATTACTAAACCGCTTCGGAATCACAAGATACCTTACAAGTGGAACCACCCAGCTACTTTGATCATCTCTAAAGAGGCCCGGGAATATCGAGTTAATACACTGGAAGAGGGTCTGCGTTTGTTGGAAAAGTGGAAAATCATTACCTCGGCACCAGCTGACCCCTCGGCGCACCAGGCGAAGACGGCTCCTCCGGATGGATGAAGAGGCTTCGGTGACTTACCGTGCTCAGTCTACATTTTTCTACTAGTGACTCTGGATGACCCCATCGGCATTGAGACTTGTGTTTCCCCCCGTTTATACAGCCACTGTTGGCTCAGATTCCTTGGAAAAGGTTTCTGTGTTCTTTTTTGAATTACTTTTTATTTTATTTTTTGCTCAGCATTTTATTTTTATTTTTATTATTTTTTTTCTCTTTTTAATTCCTTTTTTTTACTTTTTATTTGTCTATTTTGTCTTATAATCACTCTCTGGAAACAAGACTTTCCTCATACAGTTATTACAGTACTCATATGTCCTTCTGGTGTGGGGCCGCATTTAGGAGTATAGCACTTCTGCGGGTTTAACGTTCTCTCTTTCAGGTTTTGGTTGATTACACGCTCGCCAGTATGGTATTTAAAGTGTCATCATTAAATGTTAATGGTTTAAATAGTCCGCAAAAGCGGCACATGTTATGGAAGGAGGCCCGGTTATTGCAAAGCGATGTTCTGTGCCTGCAGGAGACGCATTTTAAAGAAAATAACCACCCTAAATTGTATAACAAACTCTTTCCTACGATATACCTGTCTAATGCCTCTACGAAGAAAAGAGGTGTCGCTATTCTCATTAAACAATCAGTTGCCTATAAATATGTTTCTCATCTGCAGGACACAGAAGGGAGGTATTTGATCCTTTGTTGTGAAATTAACAACGTGGCCTACACCATAGTTAACGCCTATGTCCCAAATGCCAGACAGGTACATTTTATGAATAAGCTCTGGAAAAAAATACAAAACTTAGCCAAAGGCCACGTTATTTTTTGTGGAGACCTAAATGCAGTTCCAGATAGTATTCTGGATGTATCCAGTTCCACCCCGTGTCAGTCCTGCAGGCCAGAGATTGTTAATTTTCTAGGTACAGCTGGCCTATTTGATGTATGGAGGTGCCAGCATTCTACTGCGCGTGACTTTACTTTTTTCTCGCGAGTACACATGTCCTACTCCAGGATTGACATGTTTTTGGTCGATAAATTCTTACTGCAGCGTATCTCTAAATCGGAGATTGGTACAATAACATGGACTGATCATGCACCAGTATCAGTCGTGGTTGGGGATGGCACCTTCTCTACTGGGGCTAACCGTGGAGGTGCGATTCCCAACTGTTTAAAAACCCAGATGTTGTAAAGGAGGTTTCGGCCTCCCTACAAGAATACTTTACTACTAATGATGTTGATGATGTAGACTCGTTTACATTATGGAATGCACACAAAGCATTTATTAGGGGTCTCTTGATCAAGATCAGTGCAGGGGAGAACAGGAGGAGGAGGCTGCGCCTAGACTGCCTTTTAAAGGAAATAACTGATTTAGAAACCTTGAACAAGGATGCACCCTCTTTTTCTGTCAGCAACAATCTGGCGAAGGCCCGTAGTGACTTACGTGCATTACTTGTAGCCCAACACTCAAGGAACATCCATAGACTTAAGGCTAACTATTATACACATGGAAATAAAGCAGGGAAGCTCCTGGCCACACAGCTTAAGGAGAGAATGCTTAGACAGAGAATACCTTATATAATCCATCCTCAGAGCGGTTCTAGACTTTCTAACCCTAAAGAGATAGCGTATGCATTCGGCTGGTATTATAGTAGTTTGTATAACCTGAAGGAAGATACTTCTACTGTACAACCCACGCCTGATGTTATAGATTGCTTCCTTCGGGAGCTACGCCTCCCTCAATTACAATCACAGCAACTAGAGGAATTAAATGCCCCATTCTCGATAGCGGAAATTGAAAAGACTATAGAGGCCCTCCCTAAAAATAAATCTCCTGGCCCTGACGGATACTCTGCAGAGTATTATCGAACATTTCTCTGGCATCTTACTCTCCTATATGCAGAGGATGTTTCAGGTAGCAGCCTCCTCAGCCTCATTTCCACCTGAAATGTTATCAGCGACTATTGTCACATTGCCTAAACCTGGAAAAGACCCGGATAGAGTACAGAACTTCAGGCCCATATCTTTGTTAAATGTGGACCTGAAGATATACGCAAAGATCTTGGCAAACAGGTTAACAAAGGTCTTGCCCCAATTGGTACAGCCCGACCAGGTGGGATTCATTGCGGGGAGGCAGGCCCCGGATGCCACTAGAAGGGTGTTGAACTTAATTCACTCCGCGTCCGGTGGGGGGGGGGCTGCGGTCCTCCTGTCGCTGGACGCGGAGAAAGCCTTCGACAGGGTGCACTGGGGGTATCTCTCGGCAGTCCTGTCGAAGTTTGGCTTTTCGGGTCCGGTTTTTTCCGCCATTTCTTCTCTGTATTCCAGGCCTTCGGCGCATGTTTTCGCGGAGGGCCTGTTTTCGGAGCAGTTTTGCATTACCAATGGTACGAGGCAGGGGTGCCCTTTGTCACCCCTGATCTTTGGCCTTTTGATGGAGCCGTTGGCAGAGAGGATAAGGACTCATCCAAATATTCGGGGTATTTGCTCTGGGTCCACCAGACACTCTATAACTTTTATATGCGGATGACGTGATCTTGTCTTTGGTGGATCTGGAGACGTCCCTGAAGAGGGTATATGAAGTGTTGGAGGAGTTCGGAAATGTTTCTTATTATAAGATCAATGCGAATAAATCCAGCATATTGGGAATCAATGTGCCAGTAGACATGTGTAGCCGTATACAAACCTCTTTGCCATATGTTTGGGCAGCAGATTCTATACAATACTTGGGCGTAAGGCTGACTAGCTCCTTGTCTCAAATTTACAAATATAACTTTGAACATGTTCCATCGATTTTTTTTGTATACAGACGTTTTATTGGGGGTAAAAGAAAAATAAGTAGATCAACAGACACAAGTACATGACTGCATCAAGGGAAAGCATAAAATAAATACACAACATACAAATATTGCTGGCACAGCAGCGGACCAGGTACAAAAAAGAACATTTACAGAAGTGATTAACATACAAAGCCTAGACCGTATGCGCCAGATGATGCTTATCAAGTTCAAGTATGTATATAATAGAAGGCTAGTAAAACAAGAGAAAATAAACTAAACACAAATAAAAATTGAACCGTGTAATAATTATTACAGCTGACTTCAAGAACAAACAGCGAATATAACATAGTTCTGACTCCAAGCTGGTGCAAGCCCTAGGCCTGGGTCAAAGAGAGGGGAGAATAAACCATCAATCGCAAAAATAGAAGGATTTGGACTCTGGAGTCTGGACTCCGCTGCATCACCTACTGGGGGTGTTGGGGGGAAGGCCCCCCCGTGGGACCGGACCCCACCGGCCAATCGGACCATTTAGCGGTATGAACATGCATGGTGTCCATAATGGTGTGGTGTACCCGTTCCATTAGACGGATAGCGTCCATCCTACTAAGGACCTGTGACCAGGGGGTGAACTGCGAGCGCCAATGTAGCGCAATCGTCCAGTGAACAGCGCAGAACAGTGTGTTGATCAACCTTTGGGTGGGACGGGAAACCCCTGTTATAGGAGCGAACAATAAACAGTGTTCAGGTGATAAGTTGATCACGGATCCAACAATCGAGGATACCATGGTGCGTACTCGATCCCACACCTCCTGGAGCCGGGGACAGCTCCAGAAAATATGGACCAGAGAGCCCGTTTCCGGGCAACCCCTAAAACAGTGATCAGGAACCGTGGGGTAAAACCTGTGGATCCTATCCGGGGTGAGGTACCAACGAGTATGAAGCTTCACCACCGTGTCCTTCATCGCCATTGATCTGGCACACCTATGCATATTCACGAGCATCTCATGCCACTCATCAGGCGAGAACTCTGTGTCTAGATCAGTTTCCCAGAGGCCCATCGCCCTAGTCTTCTCTGGCTTCTGGGATTCCAGAAGATGTTTGTACACTGTAGAGATAATACCCCTGTCTCTGGAGTGTCCATAGCATAAAGATTCAAATTGAGTGTTAGAGGTGGAGTGTAAGGAGCTATAATGTGTTTGAAAAAAGTGGCGAATCTGAAGATATTTGTAAAATTCCGCCCTAGGTACCTCATGCTGTGATTGGAGTTGTGAGAAGGAGGTGAAGACACCTCGTCTAACAGATAGGGCCCGCAGGGTGACCAAGGACTTTCGGATCCACCATCTAAAGGCAGCAGGAGACCCAAACGCCAGAGCGAATCTCCTATCGCCCAAAAATGATGCCATAGTGGGTCTATTAGGCCGCAGTTTAAATTTAGTACTATACAGTGACCAGAGGTAGAAGGAGCTACTCACTATATTATTAAGAGGGGCTAAGTCCATTGGACGTAGACTCTCCTGCCACAGGATGCCCGGGAGGAAATAAGGCCGCAATGACTGAGTTTCAAATTGCAACCACGGTATGCCAGCCGTAGGGGCATGCCATTGAGCCGTCTGGGCCAACCTGGCCGCTAAGTAATATAGCCATACATCCGGGAGTCCTAAGCCGCCCTGTAGAAGTGGTCTATGAATTAGATGTCTCCCTAGCCTGGGCCTCTTACCCTGCCAGAGAAAAGTGTTAATATCTCGTTGTAAAGCGGTGAGGGCTTGGCGCGACACATAAATAAGGAGAGCCCTGAAATAATACAGTAGTTTCGGCAAAATTGACATTTTTAATAGCTACAACCCTCCCTATCAAGGGGATGCGGTAGGTCGACCACAAACGCAGCCACCTCCGAACCATTGTAAAGGCCGGCGGATAGTTGGCACTATAGATTTCTGGTAAGGAAGGAGCTAGATGGACCCCCAGGTATAATATGGTGCTTTTAGAAAGAGAGAGTCCAAAAAAGGAGCGAATATTAGACATGTCCGCGGGGGTAAAGTTAATAGGAAGGGCAGTACACTTAGCTAGATTTACCCCCAGGCCCGAAAGCTTGTGGAAAGTGCCCAAGAGCTCGAGAAGGTTAGGAAGAGCTATCAAAGGATTGGGTAAAAACAAAAGGACATCGTCCGCGTAAAGGCTAAGCTTGTACTCCCCTTCCTCTTTCAAGTACCCCCCTATATTTGGATTAGTAATAATGGCCCTGGCAAGGGGCTCCAGGACCAAGGCAAATATTAGCGGGGATAGGGGGCAGCCCTGGCGGGTGCCCCAACCTATAGGAAAAAATTCTGAGGAACTACCGGGGAGTTTGATCCTAGTTTGGGGTCTATGATACAGTGCCTTAAAACCATTTAGAAATTCGCCCCCGAACCCGAACCTAGCCAAAACTCGATCCAAATAGGGCCAGAGGACACTGTCGAATGCTTTTTGGATATCCAACCCCAAAATCAGGACTCTACGTGAGAAAAGGTTCGCATCTTGAATGATATTCGTTGCCAACCGGATGTTATCAGTGATCTGCCTATTGGGGCTAAAACCAGTCTGCTCCGGGCCCACCAGGGTACCAACAATAGGGGCCAATCTGTTCGCCAATATCTTTCCTAGGATTTTAATATCGTTATTTAACACCGAGATGGGCCTAAAGTTCTGGGGCAGGGAGTGGTCCTTATGGGGTTTGGGGATCAGGGTCATATTAGCACGCAACATCTCGTCGGGGAGAGTTTTTCCTTGTAGCGTCTGGTTAATAAGTCTGGACAATTTAGGGGCCAGGATCTGTGAAAATTTCTTGTAATATGAAGAGGTGTAGCCATCCGGGCCGGGGGCTGTAGAGGATTTGAGTGTCTTAATAGTGTCCAACACCTCTTGGTCAGTGCAGGGGGCGTTAAGTGCGGTCCGTTGTGAATCGGAAAGGGATGGAAGAGGGATAGAGTCCAACCACTGACCTACAGTGTTCGGCAGGGGTTGTGAGGGAGGGGATAATAGGTCTCGGTAAAAGGAGGAGAAAATTTTCAGTACTTCGTTAGGGTGTGAAACCAGATTACCCTTGTCATTTTTCAATTTGTAAACATGAGTAGGTTGTAGGGATTGGTGTAATTTGCGGGAGAACATCCTAGAAGCTGTGTTACTGTGTAGCAAAAATCTAGCTTTTGACCACCAAAGCGATTTCGCCGTGCGTTCCGAGAGGATAGTGTCTAGTTCGGTCCGTTTTTGATTAATCAAGAGGAGGGTATCTGGGGAATGTGTCTGTGCGTGGGACTGGTAGAGGACACGTAGATCCCGTGTGAGGACCTGGATCATAGCATTACTTTGTTTCTTCCTAGTGACTGCTATTTCAATTAAGCGGCCACGAAGAACCGCTTTATGAGCGGTCCAAAGAACCTGGGGTGAGATGTCAGGGGTGTCATTAATAGTGAAGTAGTCTGTCAGGTGGCCCTCAATCTGAGTATAGGTAGTGGGGTCAGAGAGTAGGGAATCATTCAATCGCCAGGAGGCGAGAGAGGGGGAAAGGCCTACGTGAGAGGTATGGAAGGCCACAACCTGATGGTCAGACCATGGGCACGGGTGTATAGTGGTGTGTGTGGAATTGGCCAATAGAACCGGAGAAGCAAAGATATAATCTAATCTAGCGTAACTGTCATGAGGATGAGAGTAGTGTGTATATTCCCGAACTCCAATGTTAAGGGCCCTCCAGGTGTCGATGAGCTGCAAACTATCAAATGATTTAGAGAGGAATTTAGGGAATACCCTAGCGCTATGTGATGTTCTGCTCCTATCCTCCACGGGATTAGCCACTAAATTAAAATCTCCTCCCACTATCAGGTGAGGGGAGATGTATCTGTCAAGAGTACGCAGGAAAAGGTGATAGAAGGCACTCTGTGCAGTATTCGGGGCATACAGATTAGCAATCGTCACCTCCTTTAATTTACCCTGACCAATTAAGAATCTGCTATCCAGGTCTTTAAACACATGTGAAGGTTCAAATGGAACAGTATTACGAATATAGATTGCCACTCCTCTGGTCCTGGACCCAAACGTAGTAGTGTAATGTAATTTATATGACTTATCAAAAAATGTGGGGCAGGCCCCCGAGGAGAAGTACGTCTCCTGTAGCAAAATGATATCCGCACCAATCCGCTTATAGTATCGAAAGGCCTTCCTCCGTTTGTGGGGGGAGTTAAAGCCCCTCACATTATGTGAGATAACATGGAGACCCATACCAGCCAGTGTTTAACCGCAGATGTACGTATGATCCGCAGGAAGGGCTGAGATCACTATAACTGGGACCAGAACCAGAGGAGCTCGCGGCGGCCCACATCAGGCCAAATCCAGTACATATAAGGCCTTCAGGAGGTCCGATATGAATCGGAGATCCATCAGCCCCAGGGTTACATTCACAGAAAACACATTCCGTCACGAAGTCAGCAAAACAAATAAACAAAAACGTGAAAAGGAAACTTAACACTCTATGGGGTCTGGGTGGAAAATCCAGCCAGATCAAGAAAATTGTGTAAATACCAGGCCTTGCGGCCCAACTGCCCCCTGCTCCACACATGTCCCACAGTGGGTGAAGATCGTTAGCCATCTGAGAGACTAATCGGTGATGAGCTTATTCAAACAACCTGGTACCCAGGTCTCTGGGACTGAGGATACGTGGGGAATGGTGTGCAGGTATGGAAGGGGGGGAGCGCAGCTCCGAATGTCAGAGAGGAAGAGGCTCAGGAGAAATAACGCAAAAACAGAGTCGCCTCCCCCGGCCTCCCGGGACATGGAGAAAACAGCAGATAGAGTAGCCGAGTACGTGCTGGGCATTATGAAATGGGGACTCCGGAAGGTTCACCAACAGACGAAGGGAGGACTTCTTAAGAGGTTACGGTCAGGAGAACAAGACATCAAACGTCTGGTAATGGCTGAAGTCTGCGAGACCTTCTGTCTCTTTGAGGCGACGGCGTAGCCCAGATGGGGGATGGTCGTGGGGTCGGTGGGTGACGGGGTGAACGTTGTCGTTCCAGGAGACCCAGCTTCACCAAAATGTCTTTGCCCTCGGATACCGTAGAGGCGATGTAAGTGGAACCGTTGTGAGGCACGATCAGTTTAAATGGGAAACCCTAACGGTACCGTATGTGGGCCGTCTGCAAGGAGGAGGTAATCTCCTTCATTTTCCTTCGTTTCTCTAGCGTTGCCGGTGAAATATCCGGGTAGATCTGGACAGAAGCCCCGTCCAGTTGGATACGAGGCGTGTTTCGTGAGGCACGAAGGATTTCCTCCTTTTATAAGGTAGTCCTTTAGACACAATACGATATCTCTAGGCGGCTTCTCGGGAGGAGGTTTAGGTCTCAGAGCGCGATGTAAACGATCGCATGTAAAGGCTTCGTTAGGTTGGTTCGGAAGCAGTAATTGAAACAGGCGGACGATCGTGGCTGGGAGGTCCGTCACCGACTCGGGGATACCGCGCACACGAACGTTATTCCTCCTGTTGCGGTTGTCGAGGTCCTCCAAGTGGTTTTGAAGTTGAACGACCGTGTCTCCGAGCAGCTCATGATCCCTTCATAAGTCCGAATAGGCAAGGTGTAGTTCGTCGTGCTTAACTTCCAGGAGGTCAGTCCTATTACCAAGGGCCGCCATTTCTTGCGATAGTATGCTCGTGGATTTGTGCAGCTCCGCTTGGAATTTCTTCGCCAGCTTGTCATACATGGAAGACAGGCTGTCCTCCAGGTCAGCTTTAGTGAGGTGAGTGTCGCCCATACCTTTGAGCGAGCCCGCCGGCCGCGAGGCTGCATCGGCCTTCGGGGATTGGGCGCCATCTTGGGACATGTCTTGTCTGTCCGTGGTCCGCAGAAGGTAGGCCGTAAGAGAGCGTTGAGCGGTTTTCCGCTTGCCTTTCTTAAATGTCGGCATGCACAAGTGGTCCCGCAGGAGATTGATGTTATTTATGGGCCGGTAGACGGTCCGAATCGTCCTGGGGAGTGTTGTTTATTCTCCTCTGCCCCGGGAGCTCCGAGACTTAGCTGCTGCCTCGTTCCGCACCACGCATGCGCCCCCATGTTCCATCGATTTTTGAGAGAGAATTGTCCAGATTTAGAAAGTTTTTTCTTTCCTGGTCCGGCAGACTGGCTGCGTACAAAATGTTCTTACTACCGAAGCTTTTGTATCTTTTTAGAGCACTTCCCGTTCCACTGCCTGCTTCCTTCTATAGATCGCTTCAAAGCCAATTAGGTAGATACTTGTGGGAAGGGAAGCCAGCTAGATGCAGCTTCAGAATCCTATTCAAGCACAGAAAGGTTGGTGGAATGGGAGTTCCAGAGTTGAGAGATTACCATATGGCGGCTATTTTGGACCAACTTAGAACTTGGTTCTATTCCCCAGAGCAGAAAAGGTGGCACGTATGCGAATTAGAACAGGCACAACAAAGGGATCTCTCGGGTTTACTATATGCCACAGCCTTAGGGGACCCTAGACGTTGTAAGCATCACCCGACTATACAGGCGACTCTTGAGGCCTGGTCTTACCTGCATAGATGCCAGCACGACCTTACTGAACTCAAACATCTTCCTATTCCCCTCTCGGCCTTATCGTTTCTTACACCTGACCTACAAGTGACTCACTGGGCAGACTATGGATTATGTTTTATGCACCAACTGTTATCGCAGGGGAAATTACGTTCGTTTGATAGCCTGAGGATATCTCAGGGCCTCCCCAAGACGGAATTTTTAACATACGCTAGAATAACCAGCATGTTTTCTAGTGATAGATCACAGTACTTTAGTCTTCCGAAAGTGATCTGGGAGTTGTGGCAGCCATGCTCTGCTCAAAAGAAGGGTATCACGGCCATCTACAATCTACTTCACGGTAAATTACATTTTCAAATGCACAAACAATTGGCGAAATGGGAAGAGGAGTTAAACATTACTATTTCCCCAGACCAATGGATCAGAGCAATTAAGGGTAGCTATATTTCTACTCGTTGTTCCAACTTTAGGGAAGGAGCACAAAAGATACGCCTTAGATGGTACAGGATTCCCGACTTGCTGGCGAAATACGCAGGTGAGGAAGCGAAGGTATGTTGGAGAGGCTGTGGCCAAGTGGGAACCCTGACGCACATTTTTTGGTCATGCATATCTTTACGTAGTTTTTGGAGGGAAATAGGTAAGATAATAGCTGTGACCACAGGGATTTTGAACCCCCTCCGGGCTGAGCAGGCACTTCTAGGAGTGGCAATGGATATATATCCACCCACGGAACGTACGTTGGTGATGCATATTTTGTTCGCGACCAGACTGTGTATTGCACGCAAATGGAAAACTTTGGTCTCTCCCTTACTGTCAGAGGTAATGGCTTTGGTGAATGATTCTTTTGAGTATGAAAAAACGATAGCATATCAGGAAAATAGACTGCATTCCTTTCTTTGTAAATGGGCCCTATGGGACAAATATAGGAAACGTCCTTAGTCGTGCGCAAAATCAGCTACGGCTTGTCTGATCTATGCCTATATGACACCCTATCTTTGTTTATTTTTTTACTGAATGTTGAAACCCTCGTTGTTTGCACGTACTATGTTTTCTGGATATGGAGATTCAGATTTCTCCTGTTAAACTAATCGTTCAGTATGCTCCCGAATTCGGTCTTAATATGTTGTTACGGACTGAATATACTTGAACCTGTATTTTGATATTTGTTAACTTGTGAAATTTTTAGATAAAAAGATTTTGAAAAAAAAATAAAAAATTTGCCAGGACCAGATTCCTTGGAGCGAAACAGTACCTCTCTAGCTACTCTGGGATGACTGTTCCTCCAAATGAAGCGAGAGACCATGGCCTGCAATAGAGAGAGAAACCCTATAGGCACACCCAATGGGATCATTTGAAAGAAAGAGGACTCTAGGAAGAATGTTAATTTTAACTATACTCACTTTACCCAACCAGGAGTGTGGCAGCGTGCTCCACCTTTTGTAGGTCTGTTCAAATGTTATTCAATAATGGAATACAATTATGTTTAAAGAGCGATTGGATGTTAGGCGTGAGATGTATTCCTAAGTATTTCATGCTTTGGTGCACCCATCTAAAGGGGAAGAGTGGTTTTAAACTGCCCACTTCTCTTGCGGGCAGATTAATATTTAGGATTTCAGATTTAGAAAGATTAATTTTAAAGTTGGACAGTGTCTGAAAAGTGGAGAACGCCGACATTAAGTTGGGGAGTGAGACATGGGGCTGTTGGATAAAGAATAAAATGTCGTCTGCGTACGCCACATACTTATGTGTTTTATTACCTACTCGAATACCATGTATGTTTATATTACGTCTTATGGTTGCCAGGAAGGGTTCAAGGGTAAGAGCGAACAACGGGGGAAAGAGGGCAGCCCTGCCGGGTCCCATTAAATAGTTGGAATGAGTCACTCAGGGTGCCGTTTATGCGAATTTGCGCCGTGGGAGTGGAGTAAAGGGAGGTAATGCGATGGTACATTTTGGGACCGAGTCCAAAGTGACGAAGGGGCAGTTTTAAGTATTCCCAGTCCACCCTGTCGAATGCTTTTTCAGCATCTGTGGACATGAGTAGTGTGAATTGTGCAGATCTTTGTGCATATTGTATGAGAGATATCACCCAGAGAGAGTTGTCCTTGGCTTCTCTGTGTGGCATAAAGCCCGTCTGGTCTGTTGAGACCCAGCTGGGTATAAGGGGAAGTAGTCTGTTAGCCATTACCTTGGCATATAGTTTAATGTCTACATTTAAGAGGGAAATTGGTCTGTAGCTTCCGCACTGAGTAGGGTCTTTGTCCGCCTTGGGGATTACTGAAAGGTGGGCTGTAAGGGATTCTGGGCATAGTTCCGAGGTCTGTGAAATTTAGTTGGCATAAGCCGTTAGGCGGGGCAGAAGAACGTCACTAAATGTTTTGTAGTAGAGGATAGTGTAGCTGTCTGGCCCGAGTGCTTTGCCTGACGGTGCATCTGGAATTCCTTGACTGAGAGTTCAGACTCAAGCTCCTTAAGAGCCGAGTCTGAAAGTTTGGGCAATTTAGCATCTTTTAGGTATGCAAGCATGTGGCTACGTCTCTCGTTTACAGTCAGAGACGGGGGATCACATTGCACTTTATACAAGTCTGCATAATAATCCCTGAAGACTTTAGCAATGTGTGGGGTCGCATGGACTAAATTTCCTTTGGGTAACTTTATCTTGGGTATAAACGATCTAGTCTGTTTTTCTTTAAGGGATCTAGCTAACAGTCTGCTAGGCTTGTTCCCCCCACTCATAGTTTTTGCGAGTAGCGTTTAAATTTTCTGGCGGTGTCGAGGTTAAGGGGATGTGTCTCTCAGAGATTTCTGTGCAGGTAAGGTGCGGATGGTGGCGGATTGCTCCGTGGATATCAGGAGCTGGTAACAGACATGTCCGTTGCCATTCACGTCAGGACCATCGCTGGCTTTAACGGCATGGCTGTTGAAAGCCAGATGTTGAGGAACTGGGGTCTGTCCGACTCAGTGATTCGAACGATGTTGAGGGCGTGGAAATCTTCAAGGAAGATATACCATCATACTTGGAAGGCCTATATCTCCATGTGTGAGGAGAAAGGGTGGCATCCGCACTCCTTCTCTATATCCAGATCCTGCTGTTTCTTCAGCAAGATGTAGACCAGAAGATGACGTTGAGCACCATCAAGGGGCAAATTTCAGCTCTGGCTGTCTTTTTGCAGCGACCCCTGGCGTATCACTCCTTAGTGAGTACCTTTGTTCAGGGGGTGCGACATGTAGTCCCTCTGGTGCTTCCTCCGTTACCTCCATGGGATTTGAACCTGGTGGTGTCGGCGCTTCAGATGCCGCCGTTTGAAAACATCAGGGAGATTCCCTTGTTGACCCTTTCACAAAAAAGTGTTTTTTGTAGTGGCCATCAGGAGGGTTTTGAAATTGGCGGCCTTGTCATGCAAGTCGCCTTATCTGGTCATTCAAAGGGATAAGGTGGTGTTGTGTCCCAACCGTCCTTTCTACCGAAGGTGGTTTCAGCTTTTCATATCAATGAGGACATTGTATTACCATCGTTGTGTCCTAAGCCGCAGCACCCCGAAGAGGTGGCCCTTCACGCTCTCAATGTGGTTAGGGCCCTCAATTCCCTAGCTCGTCTAAAAGCGTGGAGCGCGCTTGCGTACGATCCTGGAGTGTTGATAGGGAAGTGGCCTGTTTGTGGGTCCTTTCAAGTTTGTGTATTAGTTCGTTAAGGGTTTTAATCTGTTCTTGACTTTTCTTTTTAGAGGCGGTTGCTAGGGAGATTCGTTTCCCTCTGACACTTATGGGCCTCCCAAAGGTTAAGGGGCGGCATGTCAGGGGATAGATTTTCTTTGAAGTATAGTTGGAATTGAGAGCGTATCTGTTGCTGAATTGCTGGGTCTTTTAAAAGGGAGGGATTCAGTCTCCACATTTTGGATTTGGGGGTTGATTCCTGGAAAGTGAGTCATTGTGATGGGATGGTGATCCAATAGAAGCATTGGTTCTATGGACACTTGGGAAAGGTAGTTCAGGTCGCGTTGAGACAGGAAGAAGTAATCCAATCCAGAGTAATTTTGGTGTGGTGAGGAGAAGAAAGTATAGTCCTTGACAGTTGGGAATAGGGTCTGCCAGGTGTCGTGTAAGGTCAGGTTTTGAAGTTGTATCTTAATTTGGCGTAGCACACGGTATGCTATGGTATCACTATGCCTTCTTGGAAGGAGGCTAATAAGTCAAACGGTTCTGAGGAAGGATACCTAATGTTCATTGGGACAGTAAATGTTGGCCAGCGTGATTGGTTTAGATGCATACATGCCCTTGATAAGGCGTTAACTCCTCTCCGTATCTATTTTGGACTCTTTAAGCTGGAAGCCAGCGTATTTGGCAATAAGGATCGAGACCCCTTTGGTTTTAGCTTCTGGATTGGTGGAATGTAGAGACTTCTTGTAAATGTGGTTTGCTAGCTTGGGTATGGCGTCAGTACGGAAGTGTGTTTCTTGCAAGAGTGGAAAGTGAGCTCTGTTTCGTCAAGGCTGTTAGTACCTGCGATCTCTTCTCTGGAAGGTTTAAACCTTTGACGTTTAGCGATAAGCATTTCAGGGTTAGTTGCTGCTGCATTATCATAAAGGGTTGCATTCTACACTATGGAAGAGGGATCTAATACCAAACTGTTAGGGTATCAGCTACTGCTATCCTTATTTCAAGCCCAGCTACTTAAACAGTGGATTTGTAGGGATCACGAGCGGTTGGCAGGCAGGCTGGGGGGCCGGCGGGGGGCAGCTCTCACCTCTAAAGGAGGAAAACAAGAGTGGGCAGAGTGAGAAAAAGAAAAAAAGGGGGGAGAGAAAAGGGGTGATCCGGGAAATAGGTTGTTGGGTGGGTGAGGTGCGAGGGATTGGTGGGATATTAGGTCGGGGGTGGGTTGTGTGCGTCAATTGTTATAGGGTACACACCGAGTCTGTGTGTAAAACTACCAGAGGTGGAAATGGAGGCTCCAGCCCACCTAAATAGTAAGTCTGGGCTGGGGTGTCAGCTAAGGCCCGTAGGGGCAGCTGTGGGGTAGATGTAAACCCCAGGGTGAACAAGGTGCTCTGACATTGGAGAGGGCGAGCTTTCAATAGCGGAACAGTGGAGGGGGTAGAAAGATAAGGATCACTTTCAAGGGGAGGGCAAGGGGTACATAGAAGGGTTTAGCCCTTGAACATTAGGTATAGCATCCTCAGTATAATTCAGTATATCATTAGCTCAAAGATTCAGAGATTCAAAGGGACCTGGTGTGCACATTTGACCCTATTAGCTAGAGAGGCCGAAACATAATATCTAATGGGGGCGGTGGTGCAATCAATTTCCAGGAAGGGAGACCAGCCCCGGCTCAATTCTCTACTAGTCCCGAACCCGGAGGGTCATAATGTCAATAGCCCAGGGCTAGGACTACGCCCGCAATAAGTTTCAGTTTTAAGTGGTAGTGTGAGTGATTTATAAGGTATGGAAGGCTGCATAGGGTCTCCCCTGGTTTTCAACGTGTAGGACTCCCTCTATATTCTGGTGGCCGGTTGTAGATATGTATTGTAGCCGGTGTCCACTGAGGAAAGTCTCGGCCTTCCTCCACGTCTATTTTATTATGTTTTATTTTACGGAGAGAAAGGAATGCCAATCAATGATGGATATTGACAAGGTGGTCAGTGGCTAGCGTACAGGGGGTAGATGTTTTACTTGCCTCTAACTGGCTAGCCTGGAACCTTATCTACTCTTGGCACCTGTGGGAAAAAGAATTGGTCTTTTTCTAGAGCAGGGATATGCAATTAGCGGACCTCCAGCTGTTAAAAAACTACAAGTCCCATCATGCACTGCCTCTGGGTGTCATGCTTGTGGCTGTCAGTCTTGCTATGCCCCATGAGAATTGTAGTTCTGCAACAGCTGGAGGTCCGCTACTTGCATATACCTGAGCTAGAGGAATAATAGGTGCACCAAATCTACTATAATCAGTACTCTATATAAGTGAGTATCATGTTTGGATAAGGGTCACCCCCTGTCAGCTAGAGCCCCTTCCCCCCTCCACTTGCTAGCTCTCTATGAATGGTGTACATCCTTATAACACACATATGGAGAAAAAAAAATCCCCCCCCCCCATAAAAGAGAAGGGGAGGATGGGATCCAAGAACCTCCCCTCCCCTATGGTCCCTTAGGATGTGCCGTATCAAGCATCAATAGACGCAGAGGGAAGATGATCAAGGGGCATAGAGATCTTGGCTCAGGTGTGCTGGGGGCAAGATAAGTAACCTGACATCTCGTTGGTGGTGATCTCGTAGATCCTGGTGAGTTGTCCAAAGGTGGACCAGGTCTCTGGGTGATCATTGCATTGGGAACAACTGAAACAAAAAAGAAGGGGTTAAACCAAGGAAACAATAAAAGAAAAAGTTAGGATAGTCTGTGCGCCAAGCAGCCCGTAACTTTGCTTTCTTAAGCCAGTGGGTGGTTCCGACATGGTGTAACTGATGGACCCCAGCTGCGGAATGAGGAATCTCTGCGAGAGGATCTTTCTCCTGGTGACACAGGGTCAAGCCTGTGACGTCTGGATCAATGTCTTTGCGCCTTGGGTGATTCATTGTGGGAGTCTGGCTTCCATGGCTCCATGGGGAAGTAGGAGTACCATTCAGGCAGGTCAACTGGAGGCAGGTCTAGTTGCTCACAGAAGGAGGGTAAGTCCTCTGGGGTTCGAAGAAGTGCAGTGCGGCCTCTAATCGAAGTGGAGAGACAGAAAGGGAATATTTGATATGGCGTGCACGGAGAACTTCCAGCAGGGGACGTCTGTTCTGTAATGTAATCGGAGACAGGTCTTGAAAAAGTTTCATCTTGCAACCATTGAATAGTATGTGTCCTCTGTCCCTTGCCTTCCTGAGGATTTCTTCCTTTAGGGGGAAGTTCACTATGCAGCAGACAATGTCTCTGGGAGGTTCCGAGTCACGGGGAGGGGGTCTTAGTGCCCGATGTAACCATTCCATCTCAATGGGGGAGTCTGCGGGGCGGTCAAGTAAATCATTAAAAATAGAGAAGACAACTTGTGGTAGTGCGGCCTGGTCTATTCCCTCCGGGACTCCCCGTACTCGCACATTATGCCTACGTCCTCTATTGTCCAGATCTTCTACTTGTCTGTGCAGCTCAAACATGTGCGGCAGGTGTAAGTCATAGGTTTTTTGGACTTGCCTGATCGCTTTGGCCTGTACCCGGGAGTTCTCCTCCACATCAGTGAGTCGGTTGTTCATTTCATGGATATCTGCTTTTAGGTCGGATATAGCTTCTGTCAAGGTGTGTTTAATGTCCAAGGCTACCTTTTAGAGGTCTCTTTGGATGTTCAAAAGGCTAGGGTGTGGGGTACTGAGTCCATTATCATCCCCGTCCATAATCAAATCTGTGGAGCCGGGGATGCGTCTCGTGCAGCTTGTGATGCCTGCGACGCCTCATAGTGCGCTGCCTTGCGGGTTCTGAATAGCTCCAGGATGTTTCTGGACAGTTGGGTACCCGGATCCTTTTGGGTGCGGGGTGTTGATGCGCTCTTGCTTGATTTTCCCATGCTGGGGAAATGTCACTTAGGCCCCCTGAGGTGCTTCTGTACGCCCTCTGTATGTGGGAGCTGGCTCTTTACATGGCCATTTCGGGTCCCCTCAGGGTCACTTCCCCCAAGTGGGGTGTTATGGTCTTGGGGGGGGGGGGGGGGGTTAGGATCTGGCTCTGGGGGGGGGGGGGGGGGGGATGAGGGGGCCTGCTGGAGAGGTTTGGGTGTACCAAGATGGCCACCACCTACCTCTGTTCCCGGAGCGCTTCCTTCAGATGTGTGTGGCTGGCTTTCTCCAGGCTCCTTCTGCTCACTGCCCCCAGGCTGTGTGAATGGCCACCGGTGAGCGCGGGATGGATTGCCGCTCTTCCCGCTCGCCGCCGTAATCGAGCGCGGTGGATCCAGAGGCCTTGTAGGCCACAAGATGGCAGCCTTTGTCCTGTGGATGGCACCGGCCTTGGGCCTGATCGTGGGCTGCGTGGACGGCTGCGGGTCTCCAAATCAGCGGGGATTGGATTGTGAGGCACTCGGACAACTGGCTGAGTTTTGTTGCAAAAAATCCAGGCCGCTGGAGCAGGATGGCTCTGGATTTTAGTGCCGGCCGGCGGACCTCAGAAACAGCGTGACCTTCCACTTTCATGTCCAGCCACGCCCCCCATTGAGGGTTCTTTACTGTAAGAGTGGTGAGGATGTGGGATTCTCTTCCACTAGCAGTGGTTTCAATGGGGAACATCAATAAATAAAAAAAGATTTGATAAGCAGTTTGTAGACGCAATAACGTTTGCACAAACCAATCAATATACACTGTGTGTGTTCTGTTTTATTTTTTTAAACAAATCTATATAGCGGAGTACAAATTGGCTTAAACTGATGAGGACGTTTCAATTTTTATTTTATTTTTTTTTTTACTTGTTTTTAATTTTATTTTGTGTGTTTTATGGCAGAAAGCAAGTGTTATTTTTTTTTCTTTTCAAAAATTGTCCAGCCTTTTTTATAGTGCGAAAAACATAAACCGCAGAGGTCATCAAATACCACCAAAAGAAAGCTCTATTTGTGTGTGTGGGGAGGGGGGGGGGGATCAATTTGATTTGGGTACAGTGTCACACATTTGCAGAAACGTATCGCAAAAATATAGCCTGGTCAGGAAGGGGGTAAAACCACTTGGAGCTGAAGCGGTTAATGTAGCCATTACAGTGTAAGAGCATGGTCATTTAGCCTATGAGACCACATGTATCAGCAAAATAATGGGGTGGGAAAAGGGAGGGGAGAGAAAAAGGGATGAAAAATAGCAAGGGGCAATATCCCCCAGGGAATTGGGGATCAGAAATTAAATTTAGCACTGTTGTGTCACTATCGGGGCTTCCTGCCTGCTCCGTTGCTTCCCTATTGGCCATATCTGAGGGCCAATCAAAGGAGACTAGGAGATGAGAGCATCATGGGACATGTAGTCCCAAATATTGGCAGCCCCATTTTCCACAGGGAGATGGGTACAGCTCGATCGAGATTGAGAGACTGCAGCCTGGAAAAAAGGGAGAGAGTGCTACAGGACAAAGAATGAGGAGTGTGCCGGGCAGAAGCCAGAGAGACTAGGGTACAGACATGCTACACTACTGACCAGAGACACCCCCGGGGGACCCAGAGTGCTCGATTGTCCAGCCGGAGGGATTGCTGCGTCTGGTAAAAGGGCCTTATGGTCATTATCCATTACTTATCTTGAACTGTACTACGGCTGCAGTCTCTGACAATGATAATGTGATAAAGACATTGTCAAAAAAGGCGGTACATGGGTGACCCTAAAATGATGCCCCCCCCCCCCCCCCCCCCCCGAAAAAAGATCTGTGGATGCCCATGGATGAGGTGGCAACCCTACCGTGGCCGCGTTAGTGGCACTTTACCGTAATTTTAGTGGTGCTTTTCGGCTGCTAGCAGGGCACATTTAACCCCCACTAGCAGCCAAATAAAGGGTTAAAAGTGCACGTGTTGCAGCGCTGACAAAATACCTCGGAGGTGCTTTGGCAGCACTACCCATTCATTTCAATGGGCAGGGCAATACACCACTCCCAAACTGCCCCAAAAATGCTGCTTGCCGGGCTTCTTCTAATGTCCTTCAAGCGCACCACCCCAGTATAAAAGCACTTGGGCTTTCACACTGGGGTGGCACGGGAGGGTGTTTTTTCAGGCATTGTTTTTTTTAGCGCTAAAATGCCTGAAAAACGCCTTCGGTGTGAAAGGGGTCTAATTCTTCTTGGTCTCACAGACCCCAGGAGAAGGGGTGTGTACATTCTAAAACCGTAACAGAGGACACAGGCTGATGGCCCAGTCCAAGAGACAGCTATAATATAAAGATCATGAGAGTGCTAATAAAACTTTCACTCATATCAAGCATAAGCAGTTTAACGAAAAAAAAAGGGGGAAAGCAAATTCAGAATATATATGATGCAACAAACCATGGTAAGAATATGCAAGAATTGTAGTGCGTGGGAGAGCCCTCATAGCAGCGGCACTCGGTGAGACATCAGGAAAGAGTTCACTTGATGGAAACTGTGCCATGCAGTGAGAAAAGATGAACAGAAATATAATTGTGGTCTCATTTGATGTTCAAGAGTAGGGTATAAAGAATAACTGAAGAAAGGAACCACCTCACCCATTTTTCTGAGAAGATCCAGGGGTCACAGTACACTTCTTTTTAGAATGAGTTTTGCGCTATTCGGATTCCAGTGTTGCGGCGAATGTAGCGATGTGATCATGCCAGCCTGGGAGCTCCAGGGGTGTAATTTTGAGGCCAGAACATCCTCCGGGAACTGCAGGGTGGATGAGTGACCATATTTAGTAGAAATAGGTCAGAACGGAATCCCTCATTGATGGGTGGCTCCATCAGACCTCAGCTGATTCAAGAGTGGTCGGCCACATTCCAGGGTCTCTTTAGATAAGTCTGGAAAAATGTTAATTGCTCAACTGTCAATGACCGGGGTACCACAGAGTCTCACCATAATGACATTCTTTTCCTCAAAGTAGTACAGGCGACATATGACATCCTGAGGTTGCAGGGGTCAAGGGCCCAGTGCACTCGGTCAAACCACAGCAGGTCTGTAGCCAGGTTTTCAAGGACCTTGTTGAGAAGGCCTCTAGATGTGCACCTTTAGTCACCTCTGGTAGTCCCCAAATGCAGAGGTTGTTCAGATGGTTTGGTTTCAAAGTCCTCCAGTTTGTAGATAGCTGCTTGGTGGTCAACCGCTAGTTGGTTGACTTTCTTGTAGTTCCCTTATGGCCTCTCTTGGTTACCCTGGCGTTTCTCTGAATCATCTACAAGGACCAATAGGTGGAAGAGATGTTCTTACAGCTGTGAGATCTTTTTTATAGATTTGTCAAGGTTCTGGAACATGCCAGCAAGTTCCTTCTTCAAACCCCATATTAGGGACAACATTTCAGAACTCGCAGGGGATCCTGGGTCTTCCATACAGTTGGATTCAAAAGAAGAAGCAGGGGAGCTTCTCTGAGATGAGGTCATGTGAGTGGGTGGGAACAGGGCAGGTGGTTAGGTGGATGTTAGAGAAAAAAAAAATTGCAACATCGTCTATAGTGGCAGGATTGAATGAGGGAAGTGATTGTACCTGTGGACATGGAGTGTTAATTGGAGAAGATATCAATACACTGGAGATCTCCTCATGTATTGTATTAATCTTATTTTCTCAAATCACCTTTCAGGACAACCTTGGAGAGAGTATAGCTTCACCCTCTTCACAGGAAACACATGCAGCCTTTAAATCCCTCCTCTTCCACCATGCCCTCAGTTATTGTTTTTCCTCTGCCATGGTGGAAGCATGTGTTTGGAACCAGGGAGCTGCACTCTCCTCAAGGTTGAAGAGTGTTAGGAGAACCATTGCCTTTTAAGCTTCAGTGATCATCCTAGCACCCCAGCAGGAGCGGGGGGTTCCAGAGTCCCCAGTCTCTCCATCTCAATGGAGTTTAGGGCCCACAGGAGGCGCAGTGTCCAGATTCCGTTTGGCTCCGGTGCCTGGGCGGGGGTCGCTGCCAGTCAATGGCATGTCAGTTCTGGGTTTTGGCCGGCGGGTGACATGTCCATTGATGCAGGATCCTGTAGGGGCATGATGCTTGTGGTTCCAAGCGCCTGGAACACAGAGACCAGGGGAGGGGGCCATAGACCGGCGCTACCGGCCCTCGCTGATGGCACGGGGACCGGGAAAATTGAAAAGCAGTCGGGTGGAGGCATTGGAGGATGAAGTAGAAACCAAGCTTTTAGCTGAAGATAGTCCACTTCTGGATGGTTCACTGACCCCTGGATGGAGGTTTTGCGGCCAGATTTAATAGCGCCGCGACCAAAGGCCTTTTTGGTCAGAAGGGAGTGACTAGGATCAGATTGGTCTTTTCTTCTCTGTATTTCCTTAGAACCAGTGGTATTAGAGGAAAGGGGGGAAAGCATAGCACAGCTGCTAATGCCTTGGGTGGGCGAAGACACCTATACTTCTTGCTCTTCTCGGTGCAGAGAGAAGAGTTTGCATATTTGAGTTCTGTTGATTGGCAAACAGATCTATTTGAGGCTGCCCCCATTGTTTGGAGACCAAGAAAACTGATTGGTTCAGGCTCCATTCCACTTCCACCAGCCGCCTCCTGCTTAGAAGATCTGCTAGTAGATTCTGAGAACCTTTCAGGTGGACTGCTGATGAGGCCACATTCTATTCAACCCAGGTAAGTAATTGACTGACCAGCTCTAGGAGCCTTTGGCTCCTGGTCCCCCCTTGTTTCATTATGTGGGCTACTGCAGTTGTATTGTCTAACAGCACCTGAACATGATGGCCCCTTGCTACATGTTGGAAGGATAGGAGACCAAGCCTTCAGTCCCCTCCAGTTTGAGGATTTTTGGGTTTCCGACTTGGACCAGACCTCCTGAGAAGTCTGACCCTCCAGAACTTGCGTCCATCGTTAGACGCTTGTCCAAGGGAAAGACCCAAGAAAGGGTCTTTTGTCAGGTTGAATGGATTTCTCCACCATCCGAGAGCCCTCTTTACCTTTAAGGGAAGCTTTATCTGTTTTTCTATGGGCTCCTGGTAGGACCAACTGCATAGTATGTTTAACTGGGGGGATTTGGAATGCAATCTGGCCCACTGAATGGCAGGAATTGAAGTCGTAATAAGACCGCCATAGTTGACCTGGCTGACACTGACAAGTTGTTCTGCACTTGTTTCACCGCTGATTGGCTCTTCTCCCTTTTTTCCTGTGGTAGAAAGATTTTTTGAAGCACAGAGTTTATGGCATAACCAATTCATCTCCCGTGAAGAGGCATTGGAGGATGACATAGAGTTAGAGAAGAGTTTACATGGATGGGATGTTAAGTTGTTAATGAGAGCAATACAATCTTTTTTAGGGGGAACATTTACATTGGTTGAAATCTTTCTGAGACTTATACCACAGGTGCCCAAGAGCGAGGCAACATTTTTTTAGACTTCTGGTGTCATCGGTTTACCAATATTGTGAGGACTGGGGCTTAATTCTAAGTGAGGGAGGCCAGTGTGTCCAGGGAGAATGATGGTGACGTGTTGTAGACAGAATTTGCTAGGTTTAGGCAGGACAGGGGTGAGGGTTTGTCATAGTGGTGGTCAGTAGAAGAGAAGGGTTAGGGTTTACTTGGGTTTTTCCAGGTAATTAAGTGGTTGAAAGGCAAGAGAATGTGGAAGAGAGGGGGAGAGTGAAACTAATAAAGTAGTGATAAGAGAGAGGTAAAGAATTGCTGGAGAAATTGTTTTGGGTAAAAAAAAGGTTAGCCTGAGAAGTTTAGAAGTAGCAGAAGTGTTAGTATGAACAGGAATGGTGAAGTCATTGAGCGTGATTGTGGGGATTTAAGAAGAGAGAAAGTAGGGTTACCAGACAGAGACGTCATCAAGAAAAGCTGATAATGGTCCAAGGGGTGGAGGATCACAGCTGTCCTTAGAGAAACTGGAGAGAAAGGACAAATGCAATGTGGCTCAAATGAGGGGAGTGACAGCGAGGGAGGTGGTTGAAATACCTGAAAGGTGCTTTATGGGGATAGAAGGATGTCTTGGGAAGTGGGTCCAAAGAAGGTCACATTGGGAAAGGGCAGCAGAAGAAGCAGTGTAAGATTCATGAAGCCAAATTTCAGTAATGGCAAGTAGATTAACTGCATTAGTGATAGAGGTCGTGGAGACACAAGTTTGTTACTGACAGAGCTGGCATTCCAAAGGGCACACGATTAGTGCAGTCTGGTCTTGGGAAGAAGAGGAGTGGAAACTTTTGTGTGGATTGTGATTTCTGCAAGACTGTGCAGGGTGATGGGTGCGAAGGACAGTTAAATGATGAAGACCCAGAGTTTGGGGATAGATCTACAGAGGTTAGGCGTAGCAGAAGGGTGAAGGAGGTAATATGAGAGTGTGATTTATATGAAGCGACATCCCCCAGTGTCCAGATGTTTTTTATTTTGTTTTTGTTTTTTATTAGCGTGTGACTTTAGAATTAGCAGGAGTTAGTGAGTGCAGTGATGAGAGGAAAAAAAGTGAGGAAGTTATATACATAAGCTGTGAGAGGGGTGAATGAAAGCAAGTTTCAGGAGAGAGGACACAATTGTCAGGAGTGGTAGAGAGAACACGTGTCAGAGAGGAAAAAGAGCTGAAAGCTGAGAGGAGAGGGTTCACCTGCAGTCTGGGATTTTTCAAAATATTTTTCTGTTTATTTTCGCTGAAGTGCCGAGCCTTAAGTGCTCCCACTTAAAAAAAACAAAAAAAAAAAAAACAGCAAATCGCTTAAATGTGTATTAAGACCCCTTTCACACTGGGGGAGTTTTTAAGGCACTGGCAGGGCTTTGCAGCACTGTAGGAGTGATGCAAACGATGGGCAGCAGCGTTTTGTGTGCTGTTTTAACCATTTTTCGGCCGCTAGCGGGGGTTAAAACTGTCTCATTAGTGGCCGGATAGCACCGCTAAAAATAGCAGCACTTTACTGCCTGGGTGCTGTCAATGTGAAAGTGCCTTAGAAAGGTAGTTAACGTAACTCCTTCATGGCGACTGCCTCCCGGCCCTTTGAGAGTTCTAAAAGCCGGAAGGCAGAGACAGGCATGCAACAGCTGTGATTGGCTGCATCTGCAGCTTATCTATCCTCACTGCCTGTCATACTGGGAGCGTGCAGTAAGTGTGCGCTCTGCACGGTAAGTGGTTTACACAGGGCCACACATATTCGTCCACTCTGTATGAAGAGGTTAAGAGGAGGAAAAGAAAAAAAATCCACCTGAAAGTTAAGAGCATAATGTGCTAGCATGCATCACATGCTAGCAGGTTATAAAATACTTGTCTTGAAACGAAGTCCTGTCACCACTGCTGAAAGGGCTTCCATCTTTACTGGCTTTCCTTCCAAGTTTGCAGGCTTCGTCAGCTTGAATGACCAAGCCACGGTGACTTCACTCCCACACATGGAGTTAGGGCCATGGCACCATTCTTTGAAGGAATGACATGACGTCACTGGCTGCCAAAAGAGAACATTTTTCCTAAATGGTGCATATTTGGGAGATGTTCGTTTTACCCACAGGTAAGCTTACCTGAAGGAAAAAAAAAAAACCCAAAAAGCAGACTTTACTACAACTTTTAAGGCTGGGTTCACACTGCTGCGATGCGGGAACGCTGCGAATCTACTGCGGGTTCCCGCATCGCATGCCTCCCAGCGGCAGTTCACACTGCCCTATGCAAACTGCTGGGAGTGTCAGTGAAAAGTTAATGACGCCTCCAAATCAGTTCGCATATCGCAGTGCGATCTGCAAACTCAGACAGGAATCGGATCGCATGGTGTGAACACCCATGCGATCTGATTCTGCTGCGGACCAAAAAAAGGTCCTGTGCGAGTTTGGGCCGGATGCAATGCGAATTCAGCCATACACTATCTGTATGGCTGAAATCGCATCGCACAGAGATCACATGTGATTTGCAGTGCGAATCACATCCGATCTCGTACACCGCAGCAGTGTGAACTCAGCCTTAGGGTGTCAAATTTGTATTTGCAGTTTTAGCAGCATAGTATTGTGTTGACCACCTGTTTAATCTTTTGTTGAAAAATATAAAATATTTAAATTTTGCAAATTGACTTGTTGAATGTGCAACCTCTGGGACAGTTTTGTTTAATTTGTTAAGGTAGCTATACTTGAGTTTTGATCCATGTATGTGCAGGCTGGTTGTACAGAAGTTGACCTTCGATCGACTTCGGTACAACCAGCCTGTCAGGATTTTCCTGAGCGATCAGTGCTGCCAGATATTACCAACAACACTGATCATTGTGTTTTGATGGTGGGGAAGGCTCCTTGTTGTCAGAACAAAATAGCTCAATGTTTGAGAAACTTTAGACACAATGGGTTTCTCAGGAGAAATAATGCTTATACATGACTGAAATCCTAATCTGTCAGCAATTAATTTATGTTAATATATGGTTATTTATGATCTTTATTGTTTTTAGGTTCCTCTATGCATTGACTCATCTAATTTTGAAGTGATTGAAGCTGGTCTGAAATGCTGTCAGGGTAAATGTATAGTAAATAGTATCAGTTTGAAAGAGGGAGAAGAGGATTTCCTGGCAAAAGCTAAAAAGATAAAGCAATTTGGTGCGGCAGTGGTTATCATGGCTTTTGATGAAGTTGGACAGGTATGTTATCTGATTGTCTAAATCTGTTTCTCAACCTTTTTTCAGTCAAGACACTTTAAAATGATGTGCAATCTCGAGACACCCCAATTTAAAATGTTAAAACAAAACAAATTGTTTTATGTAGCGCAGCCACAGCCGCACACGTGGGCCATCTAACATTAGAGGCCATGTATTCTTCTAAATCAAATATGCCTTTGCACACTGGTACTGACTAGTATTTCAATGTTTATTTTCTCCCTCACACTGCTAATATGGCCCCAGTGCTGATAAAGAGGGACCAGGAAGGGGCAAACAAGGATGATGTGCATGCCCCTGACAAATCCTCCTTATCAACCGATTGATGTCATTGGTTATTAGGAGGACAGTGGCAGGAAGGTTGTAATGGTGCACAAGGAAAACCTGTGGCTTTGTGTAAAAGGCAGGCTTTATCCACCTGCTGGCTGGTATAACTTTTTTGGGCACTTTTTAGGCATTGTGCCAAGGCACCCTGGTTGAAAGACTGGTTTGAAAGTGCATGGGTGAAGCCTGGCTGAGTAGACATGCCAACTCTGTTTCTGAAGGGACATTTCTGCTGTATTGTACCTTGTCCCAGCTCAGTTTCTCCCAGTAAATATTGTTACTTTCTGGTTCTTGGGAGTTCTCACCTGAAAATGAAACCAACAAAAACACAAAGAAACACTGCCTCTGGCTTCAGCCAGAATGGCACTAGCTGCATCCCCTCCCCCTGGTACCTCACTCAGTGAAATCCTCTCAGCACTCTAGGTATCTGTGGCAACACAGGGCATATGGCTCAGATTCATCTATACAAACATTCTTCTGTTCTAAGGCAATTTGGAAAAAAATGCTACGCAAAGCCCTTAAACAGACCTCAGATCATATTACAAACAATCTGACTAGGGAAATCTGAGAACTGGGACAATGCACTGGAAATCTTGAACTGAGAGTTTATGAACTTGAAAATAACACCCAGGCTTATGCAGTTGAATTTGAAAACCTCAAAGAGAAAAAAAAAAAAAAACACTTGGTTTAATCTAATTTACAAGATTATGAAAACGGGGTCCAGCGTTCCAATATCCGAATACATGGAATCCTGAATCTGTCACTGATTTGCAAGCCACTATGATATCCCTATTTCAAGAACTACAGTCTTCCATACCGGCCGAAAGAATGGAAATGGACAGGGTTTATAGAGCCCTTACACCTCACAAAGCTGATGGACCACCATGCGTTTTCACTATGTCTGTACCAAGGAACAACTTCTAGCTGCAGCAAGAACAAAAAGATTTACTGATTTTCCAGGGATATATCTATCAACTTTTTGCTGATCTATCTTGGCTCACCATTTCTAAGTGTCAGGCTTTGAAGGCACTTCAAGTTTTACAGTGACATAAAATTGCCTATCAATGGGGCTTTCCATTTTCAATTTGCTTAACTTACCAAGGATCTAAATATGTCTGCCGTTCTGCTGAAGAAAGTCTATGGACTGAATTTTTATTTTTGATTCAGTGCCAGGTATTCTTATCTTTAACATCCAATTAGATATTTGGTAAACTTTTTTTTTTTTCTTTTTCTATTTAACTCCTTTTTTTATTGACCACAGTAAGTTCGCTATGTTACTTTACATGGCTTCATTTTTGCAATTCCAGTTTGATATTCTCAGGTCCACATTATTATTATTTGGGCTTCTGACGGTAGCTCTTTGGCCTCTGGTGCAACACTTGTCACTCCCCCAGTATGCCATTCTGTTGAGCTATTACTGCTCTTTATTATTTTACAAATTTTAGTAATATCTGCTCAACGAGAGCCAATTACTTTCCTTTTCTTCCAGCCTTTCCTCTTTCCTACCATCTATATTGAATTCTATGGGATCCTACTGTCCGAACTTAACACTTTATTATGCAACTCTTTGTTACCAATATGGCCCCCCTAAACATTTTTTCCCTAAGACCCCTTTCACACTCAGACGTGGCCAGGTTAGCATTAATGCATCACTAGTTTTAGCAGAGCTTTATCGTTGTCTTAACTGCGCTTTTTGGCCGTTAGTGGGGCACATTTAACCCCCACTTGCGGCCAAGGGTTAAAAGTGCCTGTGTTGCTGCACTGCCAAATCGCTTTGCAGGCGCTTCGGCAGCACTACCCATTTATTTTAATGGACAGGGCGTTTTGGGAGCGGTGTATGCACTGCTCCCAAACTCCACATTCAGACCAAACTTGAACAGGACCTTTTTTTTGGTCTGCACCAGAATCGCATGGTTCACACCTATGTGATCCGATGTCCTAACTGTCAGTATGCAGTGCAATATGCAACTTAAATGGGGGTGGTGTTAACATTGTATGCCACTCCCCAACAATTCGCAAATGGCAGTGTGAGCTGCTATACGAATCGGATGCTATGTTGGAACCCGCAGTGGATTTGCAGAGTTCCCGCATCGCACCAGTGTGAACCGAGAATCAAAGCATACAGCCTACAAATGTCACCTGGCTGCTCCCACCAAGGCTTGGTTCACACTGGTGCGATGCGGGAACCCTGCAAATCCACTGCAGGTTCCCACATCACATCCGACTCACACGTCAGTTCACACTGCCATATGCGAACTGCTGGGGAGTGTCATACAATGTTGATGACACCCCCGTTTCAGCTTCCATATCGCACTGTAAACTGACAGTTTGGATATGAATCAGATTTCATTGGTGTGAACACCCATGCAATCCGATTCTGGTGCAGACCAAAAAAAGGGTCCTTTGCGTGTTTGATCCGAAAGTGATGCAATATCAGCCATACAGTTTGTATGGCTGAAATCACATGTGATCTGAACAGCAATGCAGTGCCAATCACAGGGATGCTGAGTGTACAGTGGTGGGTAGTACATGCAGGATGGTGTCAGGATAGTGGACAATGTCAGATACTTTTTTTTTTTTTTTTATTTTACAATTTTTTTTTTTCCCAAAAGGTTTTTTGGGACCAGCGGATTTTTATTTTTTATTTTTACATTTTTTTTTACAATTTTTTTTTTATACTATTTTAACAATGATGGGATGGGGTGGGGTTTTATTTTTTTTTAAATATTTTTTCACTGCTTTTGGGAAAGGGGGTGGTTGGTGTCAGTGGTTGGTGTGTCAGTGGTCAGCGTCAGTGGGGCAGTGGACCGTGTCGGTATGAGGGGGTGGTTGTGGTGTCAATTGTTTTATTTTTCAATTTCAGTTTTTTATCTACAATTTTATTTTGGAATTTTGAATTTCTTTTATCAGCCCTGTGTGGGGCTTTGGTGACATGTCAGGGGTCCAAACAGAGACCCCTGACATCTCCTATTTGAGACCGAGAAAGGGCAGATTCCCCAGTCCATTCTCTGCACAGACAAGGAATGGAGGGAAGACAGCGGCTCCTCTCGATTCATAAACTGATCAGAGTAGCACACAGGTTACTCTACTCAGTTATCACAGGACACAGAGCGATTGGAAACAACATAACAACCCTTTTCTCCGCTCCCTCCATCCTGACATATCCAAGCAATCCACAATGTTGCGGAGGTTTAGGTCTCCCAAATATTTCTGCTACAATCATGCTGCACACCTTGCACATTTAACAAAATACCATGCAATCAAAGACATTTCTTTATGGTTAACAATTGAGTCTATTGACTGTGACCCTATTTCAGTATCTAACATGGTTGAGACCAAATGACTTTTATTCACAATCCCATCACAAAGCAGTCTTTATCCATCTGGGATGGCTTTAAAACTTCTTGGCCTTCAATCTTCTCGTTTACTGCTCCTTTTGTTAAAAATCCTGCTTTTTTTTACGCTTCGTGGATTGTTCCTAATTCTTTCAAAGCATGGAGTACAGCTCATATATATATATATATATATATATATATATATATATATATATATATATATATATATATATATATATATATATAAAAAAATAATTATTTTGGTGTCTGCCTCTGCCATACATGGTGATAAATTTGGACTTCCTCAATCGAAAATGTTAGAAAAATTTACAACCTCCTCTTAATTCCAACTCCCAACTATCCCAGATGTTGTGTTTTGAAAGCATATGACCCTCATGCTAGAGAACTTATTTCATTATTCTGTAAGCAAATTTTAGCTAGTACTAACACTGATTCTCCCCCACCCCTCCCCCAAATGGGAGCCAGACCTCGGTAATTTAATGCTGCTGAATTGTCGAGCATATGGTCCGCCACCAAGGCTGCTTCTTCTAATGTTGTCGCTTTGGAAACTAACCTTACCACCCCCTAATTACTTACCTGAGCCCCAGCTCTCTCCAGCGATGTCCTCAAACGTCTAAGCCATCTGGGACATTCCTCCTGATTGGCTGAGGCACAGCAGTGGCAGCATTGGCTCCTGCAGCTGTTAGCCAGTCAGGGGAGAGAGGGGCGGGGGCTGGGTTAGGGCTCCGTGTCTGAGTGGACACACAAAGCTCTGACATGGCTCCAGTGCCCCCATAGGAAGCCGCTAACAGTGGGAGAACTCAATTGGAGGGAGGGGCCAGGAGCAGCAGAGAGGAGGATCTTGGCCGCTCTGTGCAAAACCAATTGTGAGACTTTACAATCACTTTAGGCTCGGTTCACACAGGGGGCGATGCGAGGCGACACGACTTGCCTCGCCGCGACCTCAGCGGGGACTTGCAAATGACTTCTGTATAGAAGTCAATGCAAGTCGCCCGAGGTCACCCAAAAGTAGTACAGGAACCTTTTTTCTGAGTCGGAGCGACTTGAGTCGCTCCTCTTAGAACGGTTCCATTGTACAGAACGGGGGCGACTTGTCAGGTCGCGGCACGGCAAGTCGTGTCGCCCCCTGTGTGAACCGGCCCTTAAGGTGCTATGTGGTCCCTGCTAGAAAATCAAAATATGCTACTAATTACTCTGAAGTTTGTTTTCACGACTGTTCAGAGTCTGACACTCAACTTCATATTTGGTGCTATTGCCCAAACATTCTGGAAGGCAGTTTTTGACTTGGCCTCCAAAATCTTTGATACACCTATACAGCCCAATCCTGCTACAGCCCTACTAAACCTAAAACCTGATGGGATCACACAATCAATATCACCTTCTTTTACAGCTCCTAACAGCTGCAAAACAAACAATTGCTAAGCAATGGAAAGCACAATCTTTACTTCTATCTGAAACCATACACAGAACTAATACAGCTCTTATTCATGCTAAAATTGAAGAAATCAAAATAGATCAAATTGGTAATTTTGAGATACTCTGGCTTCCTTGGGTTAAGCATCATTTACCTCCAGATTTGGTGACGCTATTATTGCCTTGGTAATTTTTATATTTTCCTTGATTATGCTTTCTATTTATTTGGGCTTGCATCATCACTTATCGCCCTTCTCATTCCCTCCCTATCCCCCCCCCCCCCCCATACCTTCCTTCCTATTCCCCCTAGTCCTTCCCCCTCCCCCTCCTATATTCATCCTATCGGTATCCATACCTATAGGGTGCATTAAGGTGAAAAAAACGCAAGCCTTTACAAACCCTTTAAGGCTATCAAAAAAAAAGGTAAAGACTCTTGGAGAGAGAGACTATAATAGAGCAAAAGGCACTGAGAACCTATAAAACAAAACACAAGCAGAAATCAAAACAAAATAGATAATTCAATAGTAAGCACTACAATCCTTATAAAGATTTGTCTTTCAAATATGTTTGGAAACAAACTATCCATTTAGTATTAACTGCTTAACCAGTTCCCGACCGGTGCACGCTGATGTACGTCGGCAGAATGGCACGGGCAGGCATATTGGTGTACAGGTACGTCCATTTTTAAATGCCGCCCTGCCATCGTGTGCCGCTCGGGACCCCCATGAGTCTGGTCGCGGGTCCCGCAGGCTTGATCGCCGTGGGGATACCTGCGATAGTCTCACGGGGCGGCTGAACGGGGAGATGCCGTTGTAAACAACATCTCCACGTTCTGCCTAGCAACAAGTGACGCTGATCTCTGCTCCATGTGATTGGAGCAGAGATCAGTGTTCACTAACACAAAGCCCAGCCCCCGCAGTTAGTAACAGGCCCCTAGGAACATTTAACCCCTACACTGCCACCCCCTGGTTAACCCCTTCACTGCCAGTGTCATTTACACAGGAATCAATGAATTTGTATAGCATTTTTGTCTAAATGACAATTGTCCCAAAAATGTGTCAAACATGTCGGCTGTATCCGCCACAATGTCGCAGTCACGATAAAAATCGCGGATCACCGCTATTACTAGTAAAAAAAAAAAATGCCATAAAACGGGGGGCGTGGCCTGGCCGCTGAGAGAGATGGCCGCTTGAACGCTCAGCTCCGCTCCTCCACACCGCATTACAGCACAGCAAGCCTTCTCCCGCTACCCGAACGGACTGCTGCTCGGTCAGACACACACCGGATAGCCTCCGGACTATGTCCAAGAAGAAAAGCAGGCTCAAGGGATACCGCAGACTCTTGGACTAATACATGAGGCCCTCGCAGCAGGACTCTCAAAATGGCGCCGACCGGGACCCGGGAAACCTGGGGCTCCCTCATGGCAGCCCTGCGGAAGCCTCCCCACCGATCCAGGTCCAGGAAGAAGGGATGGATCAAACAGAGCACTTCATCTCCCCTGGGGACAGAGGTAAGAGGCTTGCAGAGTTTCCATCGCTCTCCCCTGATAAACAGCCTCCCACTAAGAAGCAGCATGGCGCCGGGACCTGTAGTTCCACAGGTCCAGACAACCCAGCTACACAGTCTCTCGCTGCATACCCCACCTCAGACAACCCAGCCTCTGAGCACTCACTGAAAGCCATGCTGCTGTCCCTACAAACTGAGCTGCACAGAGACTTAAAAATCTCTCACAATCAAATGCAGGAAAAGGTCACCACATTAGAGCAACGCACTAACCATATAGAGCAACATCTATCAGAAGCCACTAAAGCTCACAATAGCATGGTGGACCTGCAAGATGAACAAGCTGCTATGGTCACCCAGCTCCGTCTTAAAATCGCAGACTTCGAGGACCGCTCGAGGCGGAACAATATTAAAGTGAGGGGGGTATCTGAATCGCTTGCAGCCACGGAAATCGTGCCATATTTACATCAATTATTCCGCAAACTAGTGCCTACGCTGACGACACAAGACATGCTCATAGACAGGGCACATAGGATCCACAGACCGCAGCACCTCCCGGACTCTGTCCCCAGAGACATCCTGCGACATTCCATGGAAGGGGTCTGGAAGTGAGCGCAGGGCCCTAGCTGCTCGCATGATCTCCTCCTTGACATGAAAAAAGTGCACCCTGGCCAGGATGTCTC
Organism: Lithobates pipiens; assembly: GCF_037356315.1. Classification (NCBI taxonomy): domain Eukaryota; kingdom Metazoa; phylum Chordata; class Amphibia; order Anura; family Ranidae; genus Lithobates; species Lithobates pipiens. The sequence continues at coordinate 198,327,221 of NW_027507758.1, read as the reverse complement.
TGGGGACAGAGTCCGGGAGGTGCTGCGTACAGGAGACCCACTTCTCTGAACCTAATCCCCCCAATTGCACTCATAGATTATTCCCCCACTGTTTCCATGCCCGTGCTAAAACAAAAGCGAGGGGGGTGATGATAGCAGTTCGCTCCTCGGTGGCTTTTGTCCTTAGGCACACAGAAGTCGACCCTGGGGGCAGATTCCTCATCCTATCGGCTACATTCAACGACCAGCCGCTGGTCATTGTTAATGTATATGCGCCTAATACACACCAGAAATACTTCCTTAAAACAATTCTCCACAAGATCCAACCTTACCCAAAAAATGAAATTGTACTTTGTGGAGATTTCAATGAAATCTTAGATCACCAAGTAGACTCCTCCAATCCAAAACGTAAATCATCCTCAGCACTGTCGTCATTAGTCTTCAAGGAAGACCTTCATGATCCATGGCGATGTCTGCATGGTACGGAGAGGGACTACTCCTTCTATTCCCATACACAAAGATCTTATTCTCGGATCGATATGTTCCTGGTCTCCAAGATCCTGCTACAAAAAATTAATAAAGCAACCATTGGCCTTATTACCTGGTCGGATCATGCACCAATCTCCATTTCCATCTCCCTATCGCCCCCCACCTCTAGACACACAATCTGGCGCTTGAACGCAGCACTACTCAATATAAAAGAGATCAAGGAACAGATTCGGTCCAAGATAACTTCTTACTTCACCTCCAATAACGGCTCTGTCTCCAATTCAGCCACTCTATGGAACGCACACAAATCGGTTATTCGGGGAATTTTCCTCCAGCTGGGAGCCCAGGAAAAGAAAAAGAAATCGCTTGCGATCAATGCCCTCTTGCAACGTATCCAAAATATAGACAAATTAAACAAACAACAACCTACCCCGACCAATGCAAGGAACCTTAGCTCTCTGCGGAATGAACTAAGTTCGCTCCTCCAAAGAAGTCATGACTTCTATCTTAGAAGACTACGTTTAACCTGGTACTCTCACGGTAACAGAGCAGGGAAACACTTGGCCCAACAGTACAAAAAAAAGCAGCACAGAATAGAATCCCATTCTTATTAAATCAGCAAGGCCACAAGCTATCCAATCCCAAAGACATTGCGAATGAATTCGGGGCCTTTTACTCCAAACTGTATAACCTCTCTCAATCAACTTCAGAACCGCAGCCCACCGCACAATTGATACAGGAATTCCTTACCCCTCTACAACTCCCCTCGATAACCCCCTCCCAACTTGAAGACTTAGCCAAGCCATTCTCCCAACTAGAAATCCTCAAAGTTATCAATGAGCTTCCCTTGCATAAAGCCCCTGGTCCAGATGGCTTTATTAATGAATACTACAAAACCTATAGAGATCAAATTTCACCCCACCTTTGCAATACCTTTAATAGCTTTCTAACCACAGGACAGGTTCCATCAGAATCCCTTCAAGCAACCATAACCACCATTCACAAGCCTGGTAAACCCTCCCATGATTCGGCAAGATATCGCCCCATCTCGCTCCTCAACACGGACACGAAACTCTACGCCAAATTACTAGCCTCCCGCCTAGCTTCGTTTATCCCCAACCTAATACACCCTGATCAGGTGGGCTTTATCCCTCTCCGCCAAGCCTCAGATGGCACCCGCAGGTTCATAGACATGATCCATTGGGCGGAACACCGTCGAGTGCCTTCTCTGCTGATCTCCCTTGACGCAGAGAAGGCATTCGATCGGGTCAACTGGCTCTACCTAGACCTTGTCCTACAAAAATTTGGCATCAATGGTTCCTTTAGACAAGCCATCCTAGGCCTATAGTTTTCCCCAAGGGCAAAAGTTCTTACATCAGGACTATTATCTTCCCCATTCCCCATCACCAATGGAACCCGTCAGGGCTGCCCCCTCTCCCCACTTATTTTTGCGTTGGTAATTGAACCACTAGTGCAAGCGATCAGAACACACCCAGGAATAGCCGGTCTACAGGTCCCACTGCACACAAAATAGGGCTATACGCCGACGATATCATTATTTGGCTCACTGACCCCCTGCGCTCCCTGCCCCCGCTCTGTGATCTTTTGCAGCAATTCAGCCTTATCTCTCTGTACAAATTAAACCATTCTAAATCTGCCATGCTAGGAATATCTTTACCCCCGCAGCTCAAATCCAATATCTCCTCTATATCCCCGTTTTCCTGGGCTCCCAGCTCCTCTCTGACCTACTTGGGCATCCAGCTGACCTCCCCCGCCTCTCTAATACTACGTACTAACTTGGCTGGGCTCACCCAGAAACTACAGGCTCTAACCACTTCGCTTCTACAGGTACAGGCCTCCTGGGCAGGCAGAATAGCTCTTGCTAAAATGTTCTTATTACCACATATACTATATATGTTCAGAACTCTACCGATACCAATGCTCCAATCTGACATAGCTGGTCTGCAACGACTGCTTAACAACTTTATCTGGTCAGGCCGCAAACCACAAGTTAAAGCTTCCTTGCTATACACACCGACAAGACTTGCCGGCCTGGGCGTGCCCAACCTCAAACTGTATTATAAAGCGACACTGCTCGACCAAACCAGGAAACTCTGGGATATGTCCTCACTACAGCCTTGGACCCTCATCGAAGCAATGGACTTTGCACAAGCGCCTTCACACCTTCTGGCAGCTATATGGATGGGCTATCACCCCAATCAATCCTCTCTACCCACTTTGAACGCAACTCTGACTAATTGGAAATCCTTACTACAAAACACAGGGGGAATACACCCTCATGCTCTCCGCCAATTACCTCTTGCAGCGATCACCCTCCTCTCCCCAGATTTACCTGTGCAAAGATGTATAACGCATGGCATCCGGACTATAGGAGACCTATTTCAGGACACTCAGCTCCTCTCCTATCACCAACTTACCAATAGATTCCCTCTCCCCCACAAAGACTTCTATATATACCTGAGAGTACGCCACATCCTCGCCTCAATTCCAACTTCCACCTGCAACTCCACTAAAAGCATCATCCAGCTTCTTTCCTCGTCCAACAACAAGACCCACGGCATCTCCTACTTCTATGCCCTTCTGGTCCAGCAGTCTCAACCCGAAAATCCTCCGGCGATTACCCACTGGGAGGCCAAATTGAACTTTCATCTTCCACCATCAGACTGGTATCGGGCAATCCACTTAACAGCTAGATATTCAAGAAATGTATCCCACCGGGAGACTGTACTTAAAATTCTGTACAATTGGTACTATACACCTGTAAAACTTGCCCGCATCTTGTCTACTCCAGCAAATGTTGGAGAAACTGCAACACAGACGGGTATACACTTCATGTTTGGTGGGGATGTCCCTTCATAAAACTTTTCTGGACGGACATCACTAATTTCTTTCAAAAAATTTTTATTAACGCAAGATACATACAACGCAAAGAAGTTTACACTTCGTCTTGCACAACATTAAGAAAAATAATAACAGATAGTACCTAAGTCCGCATCAAGTTGTAATAGTGGTGACATAAAAGCGATGTAATATAATATACAGCTTCTTGAGAGCAAATATTCACACGGTCAGACCTTTAAAGGGTATAGAAAACGTGAACATCTTATGCAAAGGCCAGGATGTTAACATTCAAAAGGAGAGCAAAACATCTAAATCCGTGTTTGCAAACAAATACAAAACATACAAACCATAACTGGTTATACCCAAGGTCACCACTAGGGTGAACCTTTATCACAGTTGGGTACATCCTTAAGACAGAAATCAAAGTACAAGGCAAAAAGAGTAGATGAAGAAAAGAAGAAATAGGAAAAAGAGAGAAAATAGGGGGGAAGAAATGAGAGAAGAAAAGTGGAAGAGGGGGAGAGAGATGGCAGGATAGGATCGTAGAGGGAGTGAAGAGAGAGGGATCAGAAGGGTGGGTAGGTCGGCCGGCCGGTTCCTAAACAACTACCAAAGATCAGGAATAGGTTGTTAATCGGGGGGGGGGGGCTGGGATTTATGGTACTAGTAGCCGATGGTCAAAATGTGGGGGTAAGTAGTGATCAACCCATGGTTGCCAAATCTTGGTATGTCTAGGGACAGTATCTTTAACAGTAGCTTCAATTTTACTATGTATCATTGCTTGCGTAACTCTATTCTTAACTTCAGTCAGACGCAAAGTAGAGGTCTTCCATGCTTTAGCTATTGTTTGTTTAGCAGCGGTGGTGATCTGCAGAGCAAGGCGTATCTGGGCCCTGGTGAAAGAATCGGGGTAAAAATTGAGAAGGGCCAATGCTGGATCAGGATCCAATGAACTGGTGAACAGAGTGGACAGAACCAAAAATATTTCAGCCCAGAAGCACTGGGCCACTGGACAGGTCCACCAAATATGCAAATGCGTGCCCCTCTCGTCACAGCCACGGAAACAGTTTGGGGAGTATGAAGGTAAAAACTTTGCAATTCTATCTGGCACTAAGTACCAACGCATAAGAACTTTGTAGCTCGCCTCTAGAGCCACAATATTCGATGAGGAGAGTTTAGTGTGTAGCCATACATCAGACCAGTCGTTTTCATCCAGATTTAAGTTCAGGTCCCTGGACCAACACTGCGCATATGTCGGGAGTGTTGACGGCTGGGAGGTAAGGTGTGAGTATAACTGCGATATTTGTCCCGGGGCATGTGGATCAGTATTGCATAATTTTTCAAATAACGTATATGTGTTCGTATCCCTAGTCAAGCTAATAGTCTGCTGTACAAAGTGCGATATTTGGAGATAGCGAAAATATTCATTATTCGGTAACTGTGATTGAGCTTGCAGGGAAGAGAACGATTTGACTGTATCCCTGGCCACCAGGTCACATATACGAGTTAGGTTTGCATATTCCCAAGCTCGGAATGAGGAAGGGGAGGTGTAGGCAGGATAGAACTTTGGGTGACCGATATAGGACAACAAAGGGGAGTGCGGGGAGATCAAATGAAACGATTTACAAAGTTTATCCCAGAGTTTGACAAAGGTAGAGGTTATGGGGTTGGATATTGGGCCTCGGGACGCAGGGGGGAGCCAGAGAAGATTAGTTAGGGGTATAGGGTGAAGATCTACCGCTTCAAGGCTCACCCAGATGGGGATTTCCACTTTAGCATGATAAAGCGTGGCTTGAGCAAGTTGGGCTGCGTGGTAGTAATGTTGGAAATTGGGTATGCCCAGACCACCGGCCCTATGATGGCGAAACAAAGTGGGTCTAGAGATTCGTGGCTTCACAGGGCCCCATATGTAATTAAATACCCGGCCTTGGATTATGCGATGAAAATAAGGGGGAACCGAGATGGGAAGGACTCTGTATAAGTAAAGAAGCTTAGGGAGTAGGGACATTTTGACCGCGGCAATACGTCCCATCCAAGATATGGAGAGGGGGCGCCACTCCTGGAGTAAAGAGGAGAGATGCCTCAACATTGGGAGGTAATTTGCTCAGAAGAGGTCTGCAGGATCTCCGGTAAGTTTAATGCCCAAATATGGGATAGACTAACCAGACCATTGAAATGGAAAATTAGTCTTAAGAAGCGCCAAGGTGTCGTCTGACAGTGATACATTAAGGGCTTTGGATTTTGTCTGATTGACTTCTAAGCCAGAGATTTTAGAGAATTTATCAAGGAGATTTATTAAATTAGGGATGGAAATGTGTGGAGAGGTGACAAACAATAGTGCGTCGTCAGCAAATAAGCATAGCTTATGAGTGGTAGAAGCAACCTCTAGTCCCCTAATATCTGGGTGTGCTCTAATCAAAGCGGCCAGGGGCTCTATTGCTAAAGCAAAGAGTTGTGGCGACAGGGGGCACCCCTGCCGCGTCCCTCTTCGTATTGGAAAACTTTGGGAGTTAAACCCAGCGTATGTCACTAATGCTTGTGGGTCGGCATACAAAGACGTGATCCACTGTAGGAAGTGGGGGCCAAAACCCCAGCGTTTCAAGATGAAGTGGAGATAGGACCACGAGACTGTATCAAACGCTTTTCTGATGTCTAAGGATAGGAGGTGCATGGGGATGGAGCGCGTCCTCGCAAGGTGTTGTAACAGGACTACTCGGCGAATGTTATCGCTAGCTTGCCTACGGGGGATAAAACCTACTTGGTCTTTGTGGACCAGATTTCCTATGATCAGATTGAGACGTAATGCCAAGATTTTAGATAAAATTTTTATATCTACATTTAGTAGGGAAATGGGTCGATAATTGGACCATTGGGTGTCATCTGAGTTGGGTTTAGGAATCATAACTATCTTGGCCAATAGAGAGTCTCTACCAAGAGGTTGCTGTCTCAATAGGGCGTTAAACAAATTCGCTAATAAGGGAGCTAGGATATCTGAGAATTTCTTATAATAACTGCTAGGTAAACCGTCCGGGCCTGGACGTTTGTGTGGCTTGAGCAGTTTTATAGCTTCAAGTACTTCTTCTGTAGTGATTAAAGCATCAATGGAATCTCTGGCTGTGCGGGATAGTTCAGGTAAAGACAAGTTCTGAAGTAGGGATTCGGCATGCTGAGGAGAGAACTGGGTTTTGTCTGAGTAAAGGTCAGTCAACTTCTCACGGAATTCGGCTAGAACTTTGATGGGGTTGCTTGTGTGGGAATTCTTAGCAATTTTAAGTCTAATCGGCTTACGGGTTTTATCTGGCTGTCTGAGACGTAGGGCCATAAAGGTATCCGGTTTATTAGCTTTGGTGTATATCGTGTGACTAGACTTACGAAGAACCTTGTCTGCTGATTCAGCTAACAAAAGATCCAGCTCCAATTTAGTTTGTTCAAGGATAAGCTTGTGGGACTCTGTCGGTGAATTTTGGAACTGGAGGAAATGTGAGTGATATTCTTCTTCTAATTTTTGCTGTCTGATCTGTCGGTCTTTCTTAATATGTGTGGCTAGGGAGATGCAGCTGCCTCGAATTACCGGCTTATGAGCTTCCCAGAGTAGTACCGGGGAAATATCTGGGTTGGAATTATGTTGCAAATAGTCAGTGAGAGCAAAACGAATATCAAAGCAGTATGATTGATCAGTAAGGTGTGATTCGTTCATGCTCCACGACCTTTCCTTGGTTCTAGGGATCAATGAGGCGATAGTAGTGACTACAGCACAGTGGTCAGTCCAGGGAATCGGACATATGTTAGACTGGAGTACAACTGGGAAGGAGGCTACTGGTGTCAGAATATGATCAATCCTAGAAAACGAATTGTGAGGATATGAATAAAATGTGTAATTTTTTTTCAAAGGATTACACTCCCTCCAGGTATCTAGGAGGGAAGCCGAAAGGAACTGTTTCCGTAGCTGAGCCGAAAGGGAATGACCCTCAGGCGTATACGGCGATTTATCTATATGTGGTTGTAGAGTTAGGTTGGAGTCCCCACAAATAAAGAGTGTACCCCTACTGTGGGTCTTAATAACCTGTAAAAGGTGCGAAAAAAAAGGGTTAGGGTTACCATTCGGGGCATAATAGGAAACCAAAGTGGTTTCAGTATCCTGGAGTAGGCCTACCAATATGATATACCGCCCCTCTGGGTCTTTAATTTCTATTGTGGGCGTAAAAGGCAGAGAATGATGGAATGCTATCAGAACACCCCTTTGTTTAGAGTCTGCAGAGGCCGTAAAGACCTGAGGATAACGGGAACTGAAAAACTTGGGTGTTTGGGAACCTGAAAAGTGCGTTTCCTGTAAGGCAACTATCCCAGCATTCAGAGAATGGAAGTTTCGGAAGGCCTTAACCCTCTTGCTGGGGGAGTTAAGGCCTTTGACATTAAGAGATAGAATATTCAGAGGGGCCATCGAGAGACAGGGTGAAAAAAACTATAAAGTATTATGTAAGGAGTAGGAACCGACCGACCAAAAAGAGACAAAAGAAGTGGAAGGGAGGGGGTAAAGAAAGAACAGAGAGAGAAGAGAGAGGAGAAAAGAGGAAATTCGTCTGCAGGGCAAACCATGAGATGACAGAAACAGTCTGATACCAAAACAGGTTGCTCGGCCAAACAATGCTCAGTCCCCGGGGTCCAACACAGGCGGCCCAGGAGAGAGCGCATTATGAGGGAGGGGAGCAGTGGCTGTTCTCCACCACCGTCGGGACAGCAACTGTACATAAACACTGCAATTTACAGAACCAGTAAAAAACCAAAACGAAAAAGGAAATAATATAAAAAATGAAAATTAGGACTCATCTCAATGGACATGACACCCAGAGGTGCCGGACATAATAATAGAATGATATATAACACCTCACCAGGGCAGGAATGCAGGGGTCTTTGGAGGTGCAGGTGTATGGAGGTGGGGAAGAGGGGGAAAGGGGGAGGGTTAGTCAGGATAGGGAAGGATAGGCTAGGGAGGAGGGGAGAGGGAAAGGGGGGGGACAGAGGTCATCAGGAAAATTGGGAAGGGATAGGGATAGGAACCAGAGGAGGCGAAAGCTAAGGAGGGAGGGGTAATGGGGGGCTGGTGGGTATATAGTAGATAACTAAGAGGAGCTAACATCATCTACAAATGTAATTGTTAAATCATGTATATAAAATAATCGTGGATATAGTCTTACATCACTGGACCTATATAGTGCAGGTGTGAGGTTCCTTTGGCACAGCAATAAAAAGTTAATCACAATACAAAGGACCAATATGAGAGTTAGACTCCATGTAGGCACAGAGCCTCAGATCAAAAGAAAAAACGGTTAAAAAGTCAAAAGGTTTCAATTTAGGAGTCATCAGTGCTGAAAAACTTGAAAAAATAAAAATAATAAGAACAAACAAGATCAAGTACGTACGGAACAGCAGGTCGAAAAGATTCGGTGGAAGAAGTCCTCCGGAGTAGGGGACATCATTCATCTTCCGCTCGGATGCCCAAATCCTAGAGACCTCACAAGGAAATATAAAATTTTAGCGAGAGAAAACTGAAAAAGAAGGGGGTGAAAATTTCCGAGCAGTTAGTTCAGCGCGGCGGGCGAGATTTGGGAGTAGAAGCTATGTCATCTGGCAATCTGGCGGGGGTTCCCTTGCGGACAGACAACGGGCCAGGTTGGTTACGATGCGGCGTAGCCGAGTAGGGATGCGCTGCCGAACGTGCTGGAGTGCGGGGTAAGCTGGTCTCCGAGTGTAAGTCAGGACGAACTAGGTGAAGGCTTTCCAACAGGCGTTGCAACGATTCCGGGGACGAGCAAGTGTGTTGCTGTCTCTGATAGGAGAATTGTATGGCAAATGGGAACCTCCAGGTGTACTTCAATTGGTGATGAAGTAAGATCTGCAACTGTGGCTTCATGGCCCGGCGCTTGGTGATGGTAAGGGGAGCCAAATCCGAAAAAAGCTGATAAGTGTGGCCCTGAAATTGCAACGACTCTTTATTGCGTGCTGCAGTGAGTAGTTGCTCTTTCGTGCGAAAAAAAATGCAGCTTAACGATGATATCCCTGGGAGGTCCGTCCGCCTGTCTGCGGGTCAATGCCCTGTGGATTCTATCGAATTCTAGGCGTTCGATTGGTATGCCCGGGGCTAATTCCTGAAACATAGCCGTTACGAAGGACTGAACATCGTCAACTGTCTCAGGGATACCTCTTATTCTCAGGTTGGCTCTTCGAGAGCGATTCTCGGCATCTTCCCATCTTGAGAGGAGGGTGACATTCTCCTCTCGGAGGGCAATTTGTTCTTGGGCTTGCTCCTGTAAGGTGAGTTCAATATCATCCATTCTGGACTCCAAGGCAGCTGTGCGCTGACCGATGTCACGTATCTCCCGCGAGAGTCTGTCGGTGATCTGCTCTGAGGTAACTTTCAGGGCTTTCTGTAACATGGCTTCCATGTGTTTAAGAAAGTCACTGGGAATCATACTTGATGGTAAAGAGGAAGCATCCGTGGGATCATGTATACTGTCCTCATGATCATTATCGCTGTCCGATGTTTCGCGGCTGGGGGCAGAGGAAGCTCGCTGGATAGCAAGGGCCTTAGCCGCCATTTTAGACGAAGCACGGGCGAGGGCCTCCTTGATGGGTTTGGGTTTGTTCTTACCTCTGTGACCCGTGAGCACCATACCGTTAGATGCCAGGGTTTGCGAGGTGGAGATACAGTCCAATAAAACGAATGTTGCGGGTCCGGTTCCGTAGTTAGGTCCCGAAACAGTGGTGGAGAGTGCGGAGCCTTAGCAGGATGCGACCGCCATGCTAGACTTCGCGCATGCGCCCCCGACTTCGCGCATGCGCCCCCGGACATCACTAATTTCATCCATGGAATAACTGGTTTGTCTCGTGTCATCACCCCGCAGATGGCCTTATTTGGTCTTGACATCTCGGTCTGGCCTCCACATTTCTGCCCTATTGTTACACAAATTCTCATAGCAGCCCGGCTAGCTATAACCCGTCAATGGAAGCAACCCAATGTTCCCAATATCGGCAATGTCATTGACATTTTAAATGAACACCTGCTGATGGAACACCTTTTTGCAAAATCGCAAATGTCCCTGGAAAAATTCCACTGCCACTGGAGGCCCTGGCTCTCTGACACTAGAGCTAAACCCTGCACCTGATTAGATTGTAATCTTTATCCCCCGGTGATAACCCTCATGCTGGGTTACGCTTACTGATCTACACTCTCCTAGAATAACCTGAATCCACTGCGATGTGATAGACACGACGATAGACAACCTTGCTTACTAACTATATACTAACCTCGATCCTCTACTGGTAACCATCCTTCTTACTTCTCCCTGCTTCTTCTTGCTTCCCCCTGCCCTTCCCTTCCCCCCTCCAGTTCCCTTCCTGCATGGGGAACTGGAATATTCCTTTGATTATATGCACTTACTCGAGTATTATGCTCCTTGTCACTGTTGTTTATTGACATTGTATCTTATGATATGTCTGTAATCCCTTCTGTTTTTTCTTTTTTCTTTCTATGTCCTACTTTGTATTCCACTCGTCATTTTCAATAAAGCTTTTTGAAAGCCAAAAAAAAAAAATGCCATAAAACTATCCCCTATTTTGTAAACGCTTTAACTTTTGCGCAAACCGATCAATAATCACTTATTGTTTTTTTTTTTTTTTTTTACCAAAAATATGTAGAATACATATCGGCCTAAACTGAGGGAAAACAATGTTTTATATATTTTTGGGGGATATAACAAAACGTAAAAAAAATTGAGTTTTTCAAAATTGACGCTCTATTTTTGTTTATAGCGCAAAAAATAAAAAACGCAGGGGTGATCAAATACCACCAAAAGAAAGCTCTATTAGTGGGAAAAGAAGGGCGTCAATTTTGTTTGGGAGCCACGTCGCATGACCGCGCAATTGTCAGTTAAAGCGACGCAGTGCCGAATCACAAAAAGTGGTCTGGTCTTAAGCCAGCAAAATGGTCCAGTCTGAAAGTGGTTAAAGACTGCCCACCGCATATATACTATGGCAGGGCGGCTGTATTCCACTAAACTACATACCTGTAATGTGTTTTGTGCATGAGATTATGTGGGCACGTGCCCGCTGCACGCCAGGAGAGCGTGGGTGGGGCCGATAGACTTGATGGCCGCAGGCCACCTGCCGATCCCCATTCTGATGGACAACACTGAGATTGTCTGTTCCTTGTAATCGGAAACAACAATCTGTGTTGTTCCAGTGAACCCATCCCCCATGCAGTTAGAACACGTACTGAAGGAACACAGTTAACCCTTTGATCACCGCTAGTTTTAACCCTTTCCCTGCCAGTGTAATTTATACAGGGATCAGTACATTTTTTAAAGCACTGATCGCTGTATAAATTCACTGGTCCCCAAAAAGTGTTACTTGGGGTCAGATTTGTCCTGCTAAAAATCGCACATTACCATCATTACCAATAAAAACAATACAAAAACAGTCCATAAATCTATTACCTATTTTTTTTTTTTTATATATATAATTTTTTATTAAAGATTCACAGTTACAAAGTGAATTATCAAACGTAGTCAAACGAATAATGCATTGTAACATTCAAAATAACATACATTACTAGATTTATTGAGAGCATTACCGTTGGAACAGATAACTAATAATTGCATGTATACAATACGTCTGTGCCCACTCCAACTGGTTGTCATGTCTAAGGGTCCTGTCCAGACTCCTCTGGCGCCCCAACTGGGCTCACACTGCGCCAGAGGAGGTCTGTCGCAGGGATGTAATTGAGGTATAATATTCCAATTGGAAGAGCATTTTGTAATAAAGACTTAACAATGACTTGTCTTCCTAAACTGTTAACTTGCTTCATCTGCCGAGTTGGTGTTGTGAATGATATAGTTATAGGGGTGTCAGGAGGGGATAAGGGCAAGGGCAATTAGGGGGAAGGGAAGGGATTGTGTCGTCAACGTCCGTACCAGTCTTTCCAACATTTCCAGTGTTTGTCAAAAGTCATGCAAGAATTTCTTCTAATCGATAATAATCTTTCATAATGGTAGTTAAGATTTACTTGTGCCATTACTTCAGAGGGGTTCGGGGAGAGGGTATTTTTTCCAGTGTCTGGCAATTATCAGTTTTGCCGTGGTTAAGATATGGGTTACGACCAACCGGAATTGAGAAGGGTAGTTGTGTATACCTATATGGAGAAGTGCCAGTGCTGGGTTTGGCGTTTGTATTATGCCAGTAATATCGGCAAGGACTGTGAATATTTTTCTCCAGAAACTGGTTAAGTTTTTGCAATGCCAAAAAATATGTAGTATTGTGCCGGGTGAGTCACAATTCCTCCAGCACAGCATGGAGTGCGTAGGGAACATTCTAGCTAATTGAAAGGGTGTCCTGTACCATTTAGTTAGAATTTTTTGGGTCAGTTCCCAGTGACTAATGCAGTTCGCGGCCTTGTAATTGTATCTCAGTGCTACTCACCAATGGTCAGGGTCAAATGTTGTATCTAGATCTTTCTCCCAGGACAGTATATTTGGGGTTTTGATGAACTCTTGTTTGGATTGAAGTAGATTGTAGATAAGAGATATGCCTCTACGTTTGTCCTGTTGTGACGTAAGGAAATGCCATGCCTGGGTGTTTATTTCGATAACCGGAGGGGGATTTTTGGTTAAGAATGATGAAATTTGCTTATATAACATATGTGAGGCAGGTAGATTGTATTTAATTTGTAGAGTGTGAAATGGCAGAAGAGTGCCGTTGTCTAGAAGTTCTTCCACTGTTTCTATTCCTAACTCTATCCACTTGTTAATATGGCTATAGAGAAGAAGTATCCCGAGCGTCTGCAGTGGTATTTTTATGGTGGTGAGTTTTTGTTCTTTTTTGGGTTGTGTCAAAAGGTGCCTCCATGCAAGAAGCGTGGTCTTGGTAGTTGGGGACAGGGATGTAAGCGACAACTGTTTCCAGGAGTCTGCTATCAGTAGTAGACTTAAAGGGTATGCCTTGTTGACAGTTGCTTCTATATTCACCCATAATGGGGATGAAGATGCCTGGAACCAGCTTTTGGACTGGGCTAGAAGAGATGCCCAATAGTAGTCTTTTAGATCCGGGAGCCCCATCCCCCCTCCTAACCTATGTCGTGTAAGAATGTCGCGTGAGCATCGAGCTCTTTTCCCTTGCCAGATAAACAACTTAAGAGATTTATTTAGTTCTCTGAAATGGGAAGCTTTAAATGGGATGGGAAGGGTTCTGAACACGTACAATATTTTAGGGAGAATGATCATTTTGTAGGATGCAATTCTACCCACCCAGGAAAGTTCAATTTTGGCCATGTTATCCAATAATTTTCGAATGTCCGAAAGTAAAATTTTTATGTTTGTCTGGGCTATCTGTGAAATTTTGGCCGCTAGCTGAATGCCCAAATAGGGGATGGATTTCTCCGCCCATATATATGGGAAGGCATTTTTTAAGTGGGTTTTAGTAAGGTGGTGAACGCCCAAGTCTAATATTAGGGACTTATTGAAGTTAACTTTATAGTATGATAGTTTACCGAATTCATTGAGGACGTCATGGGTGAATTGGAGTGAAACAGAGGGGTTAGTAAGTAGGAGTATTACGTCATCCGCAAAGAGATTTATAACATGATTAACCTTGTGGTGTTTGAAGCCTGAAATATGGGGGTGAGTACGAATGGCCTCCGCCAGAGGTTCCATCATTAGGTTAAAAATTGCTGGCGATAACGGGCACCCCTGGCGGGTTCCATTCGTAATGTGAAATTCTTTCGATAGCAGGCCTGATGTATAAACCTGTGCTACTGGGTTTGAGTATAGGGCCATAATAGCTGATAGGGACTCACCCTGGAATCCAGATTTTTGTAAAACTGCCTCCATATAACCCCAGTGGACTCTGTCAAACGCCTTCTCTGCATCTACTGATAGAAGCAGAGAAGGCGTTCTCCGGGTCTCTGCCTGGTGGATGATATTCAAAAGGCGTCTTGTGGCATCTGATGCCTGACGGCCTTTGGTGAAGCCCGTTTGGTCTGGTTTCACCAGGTCTGGGATTAAATCATATAACCTGTTAACGAGCATTTTTGCGTAGAGTTTTATGTCCCCATTAAGAAGAGATTTGGGGATAATATCTTGCTAAAGGCTTTGTAGTATCCATTGGATAAGCCGTCTGGGCCGGGTGCTTTATTAAGGGGGAGGGACTGTATGGCTTTTTCTAATTCTGGAACTGAGAAAGGGTCGTTCAGTGTTTGAAGCTGGGATTCTGACAGTGAAGGCAATTTTATTGTAGATAAAAAGTTAACTATAGCCGTTCGATTTGGTTGGGTGACGTTGGGATCGTCTTTTAAATTATATAGTGTCGAGTAGTAGTCCGCGAAGGCGTTAGCAATTTCCTGTGGATTTTCTATTTTTTTGGAGACGTCGGGATAGTGGAGATGGGGAATTACCGTTTTGGATCTTCTTTGAGTCTGTTCGCTAAGAATTTACCTGCTTTGTTATTAGCATAGTAGTTTAATTTGAGTCTGTTAATATATTGGTCGTGTTGTGTACTAAATAATTCCCTGAGTTGTGAACAGGCATTGGCTAGTTTCTAGGCTGTGTCTGCTGTAGGTGTGAGTTGGTTCTCTTTCTCAAGCTTACGGAGTACGGTTATGAGCTCCGTAATCTTAGCCGAGTGTGCCTTGTGGACTACTGTGTTCAATTTGATGAGGATACCCCGCATATATGCTTTGTGGGCATTCCAATTGGTAAAGGGATTTGTGTCAGTGGGGGTGTTAAAATGAAAGAATTCTGTTAACTGTTTGGCGATGTCTTTCTGTAGTTTAGGGTCCTGTATTATGTAGTCGTTGCAACGCCATAAGCGTGCTGCAGAAAATGCACTCCCACCCTCTATCTGAATAAGCACAGGGGCATGGTCTGACCACGTTATATCATATATAGTAGAGTGGGAGATTCTCTGCAGCAGCATCTTATCTACGAGAAACATATTCAATCTGGAGTATGAATTGTGTCTGGGGGAGTAGTATGTGTACATTCTATCATTTGCATTTAGACAACGCCACGCATCATTCAAATCTTCTTTGATAAGAAGGTCCCGAAAGTTCGGGTTACGATTTTTAGTTCGGGAGGAAGTGTCTAGGTTGTCATCTACTACCATATTGAAGTCACCTCAAATTAATATGCTCCCCGCTCGCATCTCTGATATTTTTTTGGTGACACGTTTTACAAATTGGAGTTGATGCGAGTTGGGAGCATATATACACGATAAGGTAATGGGGAGCTTATTTATGGTACAAACCAGAATGATGTAGCGACCGTCTGGGTCGCAAAAAGAGTCCTTCAATTCAAACGCCACTGTGTCTCTTACAGCTAACATCACTCCCCTCTTCTTCGCTGTAGCAGATGACAGGAACATATGCGGGAAGTTTGGGTGGGAACATCGAGGTGTGGCTGAGCTTTGAAAATGAGTCTCTTGGACTGCTAGAATGTCCACGTTATGCTGGATAGTCTCCTTCCAGAGGGATCTTCTTTTGGCCGGATGGTTAAGGCCCCTCGCATTGATCGATAAGACCTTAACGGTCATTCAGGATTGTGGGGCGAAATGTCAGTCGGTATCTTCTTCGTCTATGGGATATATGGCACTGTATCTTCTTTAGTGGAAAGGTTTTAGATGTAACGGTCAATAGGTCCTGCGGTAAGTATTCAGTTGAATAGGGATCGATGTTGAAGCATAGCTGGTTCTTCACGACAGTCAATATCCAGGATGACTGCCAGGAGTAATGGCAAGGAAGGCATACAATCGGAAAAACAGTAATGCCCAGATCCATATATGGAGATAATCGAAATGGTTCAGCTGTGAGCATAGCAGTCGAGTATGAACTCCAAAGATCAAAAAAAAGAAAACAAAAGGGAAAACTCAAAAACATATGAACAAAGTCCAAACGGACCAGGCAGTCTAACTGCCCAACTGGAGGGTGCTACGGTACGGTGTGCGGTACCATAGGCCTTCGGGGAACCCTACTGTGCTTAGTAGGTCGAGTCTTGTCAATCGGTTCAGGTGCACCTCGAATTGGATCTTCTGCGTTGCTTAAGTTGCCACTCTGGTTGTACTTTGCCAGGTGGGGGCTTGTGCAGTGGAGGAAGCTCTTCGTTGCTATCTGGCGGTAAGATTTGCCAATGACGGATGAGATGTAACCCATCTTCTAGTGAGGTAATCAAGTGAGTGGTGCCCTGATGTGAGACGATAAGTTTAGCCGGGTACTTCCACTTATACATTATCTTGTGGTTTCGTAGAGCTTTAGTGATTGTCGCCATGTTGCGTCGCAATTGCAGTGTGTATTGCGAAAGGTCCGGGAGCACTTGTAAGTTTGCGGCCTGTTCTGGAATGTTCTCCGCTTTGCGGAAGGCATCTAAAAGTAGCTCCTTAGTTTGGAAGAAATGAACTCTAAGGAGCACATCTCTCGGAACTTCTTGTGGTAAGAAGGATGGTTTGGGTACCCTGTGAATCCTGTCTATCTTCAGATCCATTGGAGACAGTGATGGCGCTACTGCGTGAAATAGATCTGTAGCATAGGACTGAAGCTTTTGTGTTACGCTTTCCGGTATGTCCCGTATTTTCAAATTGTTCCTACGGGAACGGTCCTCGAGGTCTGCTAATTTCGATTGTATTTTAGATAGAGTCTTGCTGGGACATATGGGAATCAACAAGTGCGTTGAAGGATATAGTAACATCACTCATCTGCGTTTCAACTTGGTGCACCCTGTCCCCCAACTCAGTGATCTCTGCTCTGCATTGCTGGAGGCATGTCATCATGTCTGACTGCAGTGATGATCTTAGTGACATGAGCATATCTTTTAGCGTAATGTCTGAGATCGATTGACCTGTGGTTGGAAACATGGCGGTCGGGTCTGCTGGAGTATGTGCGACTGAGTCTCTGTCGTGTGCACCACTCACCTCCATGGCCAGGGCTGAGTATTTGTTATGGTCTGCGGGGATCTCTGGGTCTAGCCTGGGCTTGGATTTCGCCGGACTTCTGGTTGTGGGCGAGTCACATGGAGAGGTAGTCTCGCTGTTCCGTGCAGCGAACATGGTATGTTCGGTACCTGCAGTCCTCTCCTTCCCCGTTCTCTGCGCTGACGATCCGGAGGCTGGTACTAGAGCACCTGAGGCTAGACTGTGATTCTGTCTCTCGCCGCCATTTTCTTGTGGTCCGCGGGAGACGGCCGGAAAAAAGTCTGGTAGTTTTTGCATTTTCTCCGCTGCGCGGAGCTTCTTCATGTCTCCGGGACTCCTCGTGTCAGAGGCACTGCGTCGAGCCGTGGCGGCGATCTCAGCTTTCGACCTAGCGGGCGGTAGGCCGGTGGTTCCCCTTCAGCCGAGCGGAGCTCTATTCACTTGCGGCCATCACGGACGGCGGTCGCCACGCCCCCTAATCTATTTCCTATTTTGTAGACACTATAACTTTTGTACAAACCAATCAATATACACTTATTGTGATTTTCTTTACCAAAAATATGTAGAAGAATACATTTTGGCCTAAACCCTATTGTTTTTTTTGTTTTTTTCTTTTAAAAATTGTCACTTTTTTTTTTTTTTTTTAATCGCACAAAAAATAAAAACCACAGAGGTGATCAAATACCATCAAAAGAGAGCTCTATTTGCGGAAATTTTATTTGGATTCAGCGTCACATTTTTTGACAGTATTGCAGTGCCATAGCACAAAATAAAATGGCCATTAAGGGGACTAATCCTTCCGGGAGTGGAGTGGTTAAAATGGGTTAAATCATTTTTGTTGCAGGCTATCACTCTTGCATATACAGTGTAGGTTCACTCTATGTATAACTTCAGAGATGTCAGGAGCCAGGTCAGTTTTCCATTCTTTAGTAATCTCTAAACAAGAAGCTGTTGGCATGTGGGAGACAATAGTGTGATATAATCGGTATTTATGTGAAGATTAAATAGAGCCAGACCTCTGGTAGGTTTTGTCAGGATACCTCTGACCTGAGAAAGCAGTACAGATATTGTGTTCCAAAAGCTGCAGTGGTTGGGGCATTACCACAAGATATGGGTTGGGTTACCTTTATCCCCGCAATGACACCAACAAAGCGGAGAATAGCCAGAGTAGATTTTTGCTATGTTTGTATGACATAAAGTAACCCCTGTGTAATATTTTGAGGACATTGTCCCAATGATACAAACAATGGATGGCAGTAAAGCTTTGTGTGATAGGAAATGTCTGTCTCTAAAGAGAATTAATTCCCAAGTTATTTTTCCCAACAGAAAATCATAAAACCAAGACATTCCAGAGAGGGTAAAAAAGGAGCGGTATGCCTGTATATCAAAAATGATGTACAAGTGAATGTGAGGGACAATATCACTAATGGAGCAAGGGAAGAGGTGTAATCCTAACCTATATTGGAATTCAAATTCAAACAATTTATAAGGAAACAATGTAAAAAAAGTACTACACTCAAAATCCGATAGGGCACAGTAGAGGCCAATTTTACTGAATTAAGAAATCTGTTATGAACCCTACAATACTGAACAATAAATGTGTTTAAGAGATTGGTCACTACTGAACTGAAACAATTACCTATCAAAGTGTATGGGCAGAGGGGTATAAAAGAGGGCTTAGTCATTGGGGGGTAGAAAAGATATTGTTCGTCCAGCAGACGCGCGCGGGGGGGGTGTATTGTCCACTGAACAATACAAGGCAGACATTACAGGGGACAGGTGGCATACCAAATATTGATATCTAACCTACTAAACAATTCAAAAATTAGAGGCCTTTGTCCGATATGAAAACAACTATTACCTACAAATAAGAAGCGTCACTATGGGCGCACAATTTGTGGCACAAATTTATACGTGGCAAAATGGCAGGACAGCGTCTTCTATTATCTTGATCCAAGGATTATACTGTAAAGATGTTTCATTGATAATACTGTTGATATTGAAATGGAATATTGAAGATATAGAAGGTTTGTTACAATCCATGAATGGCCATGATCAAAATATTTTAACATGCGATATCAGCAAGGGAAAACATAAATTTCTTTGATCTAGAGATCAAAAATTCTTCTCAGGGTATAGAAACAAAAATTTACTATAAAGAAACAGACCACAACTCGTATATATCCCTACCACTAGCTGTCAATATAGACCCTGGATACATAATATCCTGGATACATAATATACCCAGAGGACAATTCATGTATATAAAAAAAAGAATTGTAAAAGAAGTGAGGACTTTGAAATTAAAATAGATACATTAAGCAAGATGTTCAGGGATAAGGGGTATCAAGCTAATTTTCTTTGGAAGATGAAAGAGGAAAAATTAGAATTGTAGACAGGTAAAGCCTGTTAAGAGATAAAAGTATAAATGGAATTACTAATGATGGTATATGGTACCTGCATAGTCCTAGATTATAACTTGCAGAATAAGGACGTGGAAAGGATCATCAATAGATATTGGGGGGCCTCAAACAAGATGCACACTTAAGAGGAGGTATGCCAGGTAAATCAAAAGAATGTTTATAGGTGAGCCCTTTACTTAAGAGATAATTTGGTACACAATGTCATTGAACCACCCCCACTGAGGCCATTGGTGTTTTTGTAGATCAAGGGTTTCCATGGATGTGGTAGATGCTATAGCTGTGTAAGGGTTCTGACTAATGTCAGGAAAGTAAAAACCTTTGCCAATACCCAACAAACGTACACCATTAGATTTCATCTCATGTGAAACTATAGAGGTTGTATATGCTATAAAATGCCCATGTAATTGAATCTATGAAGGTAGGACCAAAAGAGCGTTAAAGGTCAGAATGGAAAAGCATGTTAACATTTGGAATGGCTTTGACAAAACTACCTATTAGTGCCTTTTAGAGATGAGCACAATAAAAACCCGAAATAAATGCCATTTTGGGGTTCTAGGGGCCCAAAACGGCATTGGAGAGGTTCCAATTATATTAGGGAGATGAGTAAGAGAGAATATTGGTGGATACACCAATTGGGCTCTTTGGCTCCAGGAGGGTTAAATAAAGAATTCAATCTGAAATGTTTGAGTACTAGTTAAGAATATAGGTTTGAATGGGATCTACTAAAGCTACTGCATAGTCTGTGTGGAATCATTGTATCCCATTTTAGGGTTATGCTATTATAGCTGTAAGGACATTGGCTTCACTGGTTTTCAGTAATGCCCACAGTGGTTATAGCATTAAGTATAGCATATTCCTGTGTAATCATCAGTATGAGTAGTGGTATTTGGAATAATTAATATATTGTCTCCAGTATATAGTTTCTTGATGGTATGAGAAGGGGCATGATTAGGTTATTTAACCACCTCAATACAGTGCACTTACACCCCCTTCCTGCCCAGACCAATTTTTAGCTTTCAGTGCTCACACTTTGATTGACAATTAATCAGTCATGCAAACATTGTACCCATATGAAATGTGCATCCATTTCTTTATCGTACATCATGGGACACAGAGTCTCAAGTAATTAATTGGTGGGTTATAGGCCTACCTTCAGTTGTTGACACTGGTATAACCAATACAGGAAGTTGACTCCCTTATATAACCCCTCCTCCTTCCAGGAGTACCTCAGTTTTTTGCCAGTGTCTAAAGGTGTTGGTCACGAGTGAAGATATGCTCTAAAGGTGCTCCAGGAGGGATCCATGCTGGATTTAAAGAAACCTCCACAATCAGATCCATCCTCGCCACTGAGGCCATAGGATGTTACCTGGACCTCGATGCAAGAACGAGGTTTTGCCTGTAATGCTTCTCTTTGAGAGCTGGACCCTAGGAACCAGGACGCTTTTTGGTCTTGCTACATTTCCTAAAGCTGTCCTGAGAGGTGCTATACAAGGCCCAAAGGAGCGGTACCCCCTTTATAAGGGCCCCAGTCTTTGAACGTGTGTTCACACAGCCCGCCGTGATGGGTGAAGTTTGAATCTGCTGTTTCAGCAGTATCCTGCAGCGAGGATAAGGTAAACAAAAAAAAAGAGAAAAAGAGAAAACCTTTATATGCCTTAAATGTCATAGAACAGCGCTGTCTCAGTATATGTGTTGTCCAGCAGAGGGGGTTCTTATTTTCCTAAGGGAATTAGCAGGCTGAATGGTTGTCAGCTGCTTAGCAGCTAAGGGGAAAAGTTCCCATAATCAAAACTCTGCAGAGTTTAGCAGCATGCTGACAGATCCCCCCCCCTTTCACTCCCCCTCTCTTCCTTTAGGAGGAGTTTGGCGTCTTTTTATTTTTATTTTTTTTGTTTACTCGGTTATGGTAGGTATCCTAGCCTGCTGTGGAGCGGTATTAACCGGCAGTTGTTTTCAAAGCAGCATGGGTTCCCTCTCCCTTCAGGTCTGCATAATACAGACGAGCTAAGTATATTCAAAATGAATGGGGGGTTGCCGGAGGACGCAGAGGGGCGTGGCCATAGGGCACATGGCGCTAGGTCTGACACAGTGTCTTTCCATACAGCGTTGATTACTGAGGGGGGAGTGCTGTGGACACCAATCAGGTCCACCTGAGGCTCACACATTAAAGCACTCTTCTACAAGAAAACTCAGCCTTTGCAGCCAGAGTTCACTGAGGAGAGGAGTCTGTTATACTAATGCCGCGTACACACGTAGCAGACTATCCGGCAGACTTAGTCTGGCAGACTTTCCGAACAAGCTACTTGCCCACACGCGGAACTTTTGCAGCGGACTAATACAGCGTACTAAGTCCGCCGGACTATCCGCCGTACTTTTTAAATGAACGGCTTCGCCCACACATGCGGAGGGAAGTCCGCTCATTTTGAGCACGTCTCCAGGTAGCCGGGGCCAGCGAAGGAGGCGTCGCTGGCCCCGTCACCTGGTATGGACTTAAAGGGGAACCCCTACGCCAAAAAATTGGCGTGGGGGTCCCTCCCCCAGGTCCATATCAGACCCTTATCCGAGCACGCTACCCGGCCGGCCAGGAAAGGGGGTGGGGACGAGCGAGCACCCCCCTCCTGAGCCGTACCAGGCCGCGTGCCCTCAACATGGAGGGTGCCTTTGGGAAGGGGGGGCGCGTGGCCCCCCCACCCCAAAGCACCTTGTCCCCATGTTGACGAGGACAAGGGCCTCTTTCCGACAACCCTGGCCGTTGGTTGTCGGGGGTCTGTGGGTGGGGGGCTTATCGGAATCCGTAATAAGGGGGCCCCGGATCCCGGCCCCCCACCCTATGTGAATGAGTATGGGGTACAATGTACCCCTACACCCATTCACCTGTAAAAAAAGTAAGTAAAAAAAAAAACACAACACACAAGGGTTAAAATAGTTTATTGCACAGCTCCGGGGGTCTTCTTCCGTCTTCGGGGTCTTCTCGCCGGACTCCTCCTCTATCCCCGAAGTTGGAAAGAAGAGGGCGGCGGCGAAGAAGAAAGCCGTGCTCCTCCGCTAGTACAAGAGCTAGCAGAAGATAGCGGAGGAGTCCGGCGAGAAGACCCCAAAGACGGAAGAAGACCCCCGGAGCTGTGTAATAAACTATTTTAACCCTTGTGTGTTTTTTTTTTTTTTTTTTTTTTTTTTACAGGTGAATGCGTAGGGGTACATTGTACTATGGGGACATAACAAGGTCTTTCTCGCAGATGATCGGGAAGAAAAACAAGCCGGTTATTCCTCTGAAGAGGAAACAGTACTTGGGAATTCACCTTCACAAACTGAAGTACAGAGCCTTACAGAGCTCTACTTTCATGTTACCCCTAACGGAGGCAGCTGAATGTTCGGTATCCTCTTTAGGATTCTTAAAACCTCAGCCTTTACATGCGTTTCCAGTACTCGCATTACTTGAAAAGCTTATTTATTACGAATGGGATCATCCGGATAAGCATTTCTCCCCTCCTAAAAGATTCTCTAATCTCTATCCTATGGAGAAAAAATTCACTAAAAGGTGAAAGATTCCAGCAGTAGACGCTGCGATTTCTAATGTGAATAAAAATTTAACTTATCCAGTGGACAATGCACATATGCTTAAGGATCCAACAGATAAAAAGTTGGAAGGTCTGTTAAAAACCTCCTTTTCCTTAGCAGGGACCTTAACTCAGCCTGCTATAGCAGCCATAGGCATCTGTCAGTCCTTAAAGAACCAGTTTACAGATGCCCTCAAAGAGCTCCCTGCACAACAAGCTCAGGAGTTGACCGAGCTACCTAAAGCATTATGCTTTGCCATAGATGCTATAAAGGACTCTATTCACCAGGCATCACATCTGACACACATGCGAAGGACCCTTTGGTTAAAGGGTTGGTCAGCTGAAACGCCTTGTAAAAATCTTCTAACTGGGTTCCTTTTTAAGGGAGAACACCTTTTTGGAGATAGCTTGGATAAATACATTCAGACTATTTCCAGCGGAAAGAGTACTCTTTTGCCAGTCAAAAGAAAATATAAACGTCCTTCGTTTAAACAGACTTTTTCCCCAGCGCCAAGGGCATCCTCTAGGCAGGACCCCATGGAAAGATCTCATGGTCAGACCCAGGCACAGAGGAGGACCTGGGGCCGCAAGTCTGCAAAGCGGAATACCAAGGCCTCATCATGAAGAGGCATCCCCCTCACCAAGGTGGGGGGGAAGACTTCTGAAGTTCTCAGAAGTCTGGCAGAGGGGAATTCAGGACAGATGGTCCCTCTCCACTGTATCTCTAGGATACAAGCTAGAATTTCGAGAATTTCCACTGGCCCATTTTCTCAGATCAAATGTTCCGTGGGATCCAGCCAAAAAGCAATCCCTGTTGCAAGCGTTGGGCCGATTATTGGCTCAAGGGACGATCATGCAGATCCCCAAAGAAGAGCAGGGTTTGGGTTTTTACTCAAACCTATTTACGGTGCCAAAGCCGAATGAAGATATCAGACCAATTCTAGATCTACGGAATCTAAATGGGTTCCTGAGGATCCGCTCCTTTCGTATGGAGTCAATCAAGTCAGTCGTATCTATCCTACAAGGAGGGGAACTTCTGCCATCTATCGACATCAGAGATGCATTTCTGCATGTCCCTATATTCCCTCCTCACCAAAGGTTTCTGCGTTTCAAGGTAGAAAAGAAGCATTTTCAGTTTGTAGCCCTGCCCTTCGGCCTTGCTACAGCACCTCGAGTATTCACAAAGGTACTTGCCCCACCTCTAGCCAGGTTAAGGGCACAGGGCATAACTGTCCTGGCTTACTTAGATGATCTATTGGTAATAGACCGGTCAGTGGCTCACTTAAGACGGGATGTAGCCGTTTCAAGCAGTTACCTGGAAAGTTTGGGTTGGATTCTCAACCTAAAAAAGTCCTCCTTGAAGCCACTGAAGAGGCTGGAGTATCTAGGCATGATCATAGATACAGTCCAGAAGAGGATGTTCTTCCGGCAAAGATCAGCTCCATACAGGAGCTAGTGAGGATGATCAGGTCAAGAAAAAATCCTTCAATTCGCCTTTGTATGAGATTGTTAGGGAAGATGGTAGCTTCATTCGAAGCAGTTACATATGCCCAATTCCATTCGAGACAGTTTCAAAGCAGTATCCTGTCTGCTTGGAACAAGAAGAATCAAACTTTGGATTTGCCAATGTGTCTTTCCCCAAGAGTGTCCCAGAGCCTCAGTTGGTTGCTATCCCGAAACTTGCTGAAGGGAAAAACCTTCAGACCAGTTATCTGGAAAGTATTTACAATGGATGCCAGCCTTTCAGGCTGGGGAGCAGTACTAGAGAAAATGACCAGGGACGATGGTCAGGAACCGAGCGTACCTTACCCATCAACATCCTAGAGATTTGGGCAGTATATCTGGCCCTAAAGACCTGGACCTAAAGGTAAAAGGATTTTCCTGTCAGGATTCAATCCGACAATGCCACGGCGGTGGCATATATCAATCAATCACCAATGGGGGCACCAATGGGGCACCAGAAGTCTCTCAGCTCAGAGAGAGGTGAACCAGATTCTGGTAACCTGGGCGGAAGAGAATGTCCCCTGCCTATCGGCAGTTTTCATTCCGGGGGTAGAAAATTGGCAGGCAGACTATCTAAGTCGCCAGCAAATATTCCCGGGGGAATGGTCTCTTCATCCCGAAGTGTTTCGAGCTGTTTGCCAAAAATGGGGGACTCCGCACATAGACCTTCTAGCGTCCAGATTCAACACAAAGCTAGTCAACTTTGTGTCCAGGACAAGGGACCCACTCGCGTACGGAACAGATGCGTTGGTGACCCCCTGGGATCAGTTCTCACTGATCTATGCTTTTCCCCCGATGCAGTTGCTCCCTCGGCTTCATTCCAGGATCAAGCTGGAAAGAAATTTGGTAATTCTGATAGCACCAGCATGGCCCAGAAGGTCATGGTTTGCGGAGATCGTAAAGATGACAGTGGAGGGTCCTTGGCCCCTTCCACTAAGGCCAGACCTACATTCGCAGGGGCCTATATTCCATCTTACTTTACAAATGCTAAATTTAATGGCTTGGCTATTGAGACCCAAATTCTGAAGAAACGTGGGCTTTCCAGGTCCGTTATCTCTACTTTGATTAATGCTAGGAATCCAGCTTCTAGAGCTATATATTAGAATCTCGAAAGCTTATCTTCCCTAGTATGAATCCACGGGTTGGCACCCTCGGAGATATATTATAGGCAGAGTTCTTGCCTTTCTACAGTTAAGCGTAGAGATGAAGCTGGCCCTGAGTACTATTAAGAGTCAAGTCTCAGCCTTATCAATTTTGTTTCAAAGACCGCTTGCTACGCATTCTTTAGTCCGGGGGTTTCATGCAACGAGTGCTGCGGATAAATCCACCAGTTAGATCTCCTTTAAGCCCTTGGGATTTGAATCTAGTTTTGTCAGTGTTAAAAAAAACAGCCATTTGAACCATTACAGCATATCCCTTTAGTCCTTTTGACAAGGAAGCTGGTATTTTTAGTTGCTATATCGTCAGAAAGGAGGGTGTCAGAATTGGCTGCTCTTTCTTGTAAAGAGCCATATTTGGTTATTCATGAGGACAGAGTGGTGTTCCCACCTCGTCCAGGCTTTTTGCCAAAGGTAGTTTCAGGCTTTCATCTGAATGAAGATATTGTCCTGCCTTCGTTTTTTCCCAGACCATGTTCCAGGGAAGAAAAATCTCTACATTGTCTTGATGTAGTGAGAGCAGCGAAAATCTATTTGAAGATAACTGCTCAGATTCGTAAGACTGACGTCTTATTCATTCTGCCAGAGGATACTAAGAAGGGGCAGGCAGCGTCAAAATCCACTGTCTCCAAGTGGATTCAGCAAGTTAAAATTCAAACTTATGGTTTAGAGGGAAAGATTCCCCCTTTTCAAGTTAAGGCGCACTCCACCAGAGCGGTTGGTGCTTCTTGGGCAGTGTGTCACCAGGCCTCCATGTCTCAGATCTGCAAGGCCGCAACTTGGTCTTCAGTACATACATTTGCAAAATGTTATCAAGTAGATGTAAGATGGAATGAGGATATCGCCTTTGGGCGCAGTGTGCTGGAGGCAGCAGTAGAAGTCCTCAGGTCTGGGGGGTTACCCTATGGGTTGTGTCTACCTCCCCTCAAGTAGCATTGCTATGGGACATCCCACCAAGTAATTACTTTATACTCTGTGTCCTATGATGTACGATAAAGAAAATAGGATTTTGAAAACGGCTTACCTGTAAAATCATTTTCTTGGAGTACATCATAGGACACAGTGCTCCCGCCCCTCTGTTTTCTGTTCAAATTTTTTATTAAATAGAAACATACGAATAAAGGTTACAGCCAGACACATTCAAGACTGAAGATACAGCGCATGACATTAGTTTAACAGGGATATAAGTCAAGAACATAAACAAAGAAAGCATAACTTATTAGACACAGAGCATACATAGCAAAGAGTATTACGCTAGCTCTCTTCAAGTTAGAACAAGGAGAATAATGAATATCATTGAGTAGGAACTGGTATAGGGGGAAGAACCCCCCACCAAATTACAACATAACCAACAAAACTACTATGTCGGGATATAAGAAAACATAAGAACAGTAAATTCGTCAGCACACAGACCTTGTTCATGGCACAAAAAGAACTCAAATATATTGTATGAAGCCATGGGCTAAGAAAAAGGAGAAGAAAAGGAAAAAAGAAAAAGAGAATAGAAAAAAGGGAAGGGGGGACAGAGTGGGGAGAAAAAGATGGCAAGTAAAGGGGGGACCGAATGGAAGTGGAGGTGGGGGGGGGGGCGTGGTCGGCGTCGGTAGGAGCGCCCGGGGCCCCAGGCAGCCATCAGATCAAACAGAGTGTGAACTCATTTCATGGTACAAGAAGGGTTTGGTCAAAATCTTGGGGGAGAAAGTTATCCACCCATGGGGCCCAAATTCGGGAGTGGCGAGGGACACGGTCCAGCAACGTCGCTTCGATCTTGCTATGGATCATGGCACGAGTCACTCTATGCTTAGTTTCAGTAATATGAAGATTCGGGGTCTTCCAAGCTTTAGCAATAGTCTGTTTTGCGGCCGTAGTCAATTGGAGGAGGAGACAGCATTGCGACTTGTTATAGTCTTCCGGGATATGATTTAGGAGCGCTATGGCCGGGTCGGGGGCTAAGGTATCATGTAACAGTGTTGAAGCAATTTGGAAAATTGCCAGCCAGAAGCGCTGTACTATCGGTCATGTCCACCAAATATGAACATGTGTACCCCCTTCCCCACAGCCTCGGAAACATACTGGAGAGTAATTCGGTAGGAATTTGGAGATCCTAGCTGGGACTAGATACCACCTCATGAGTACTTTATAGTTAGCTTCTAGGGCTACTATGTTTTGAGTCGACAATTTAGTCATAGCCCACACATGGGACCAGCTTTCCGTATCAAGGGTCAGGTGTAGGTCCTTGGACCACTGCGCAGCATAGGAGGGAAGGGTAGTAGAGGAGTTGTTTAGGTGGGCATAGATAGCTGAGATAGTACCCGGGGCATGAGGGTCTGAGGAGCACGTTTTCTCGAAAAAGACATATTGGTGAGAGATGTGGCGGATCCAATTATTGATTTAACAAAGTGGGCTATTTGGAGGTAACGGTAGAATTCAGAGGGAGGTAAGCCGTGTTGGGTCTGAAGGGCTGAGAAAGATCTAAGGGAGGTATCAGTAACAACATCAAGTATTCGACAGAGACCAGCTTGGGACCATAGAGTAAATGACCCAGGCTCCGCCATAGCTGGGTGAAAACGGGGGTGGCCGGAGAAAGAGTAAGGGGGTATGCCGAGAGGCCAGCTCAAAGGGGCCACGCAATCTGTCCCAAATCTTTAGAGAGTGCTTTGTGACAGGATTAGTTATAGAGCTACGTGTCGAAGGTGGGAGCCATAATAGGTTGTGAATCAGTAAAGGAAATACCTCTATCGCTTCCAAACTGACCCATAGGGGTATTTCCGTAGTAGCATGAAACAGGGTCACCTGAGCCAACTGGGCAGCTTGATAATAACGAGCAAAGTTAGGTATACCAAGGCCTCCCCTACTTCTATCCCGGAGAAGAATAGATCTCGGAACCCTGGGTTTAGTTGAGCCCCAAATGTACCTGAACACCCGAGACTGTATAACACGGTGGAAGTAGGACGGGACTGGGATGGGGAGAACCCTGTAAAGGTAGAGGAGTTTAGGCAGTAGGGTCATCTTAACGGCCGCAATTCTACCTATCCAGGAGACACAGAGGGGTTTCCAGGTTTCTAACAAAGAGGTAAGGTGCGATAGCATGGGAATATAATTAGCACGAAAAAGTGTGGAGGGATCTCCGGTCAATTTAATTCCCAAGTATGTGAGTGTAGAAGTAGACCAAGGAAAGGGGAAGTTACTTTGTACATGTGCCAATTCTGAGGGAGAGAGGGACACATTTAGCGCTTTAGATTTCTGTTGATTTACTTCGAGGCCCGAGATGATTGCAAATTTATCTAGAATAGAAATAAGGTTCGGGAGGGTTGTACGGGGGGAGG
Organism: Lithobates pipiens; assembly: GCF_037356315.1. Lineage (NCBI taxonomy): Eukaryota > Metazoa > Chordata > Amphibia > Anura > Ranidae > Lithobates > Lithobates pipiens. The sequence goes on along the minus strand of NW_027507758.1, from coordinate 198,297,975 downwards.
TCACGAAAAGGAGGGTGTCATCGGCAAATAAACATATTTTGTGAGAGGTGGATGCTACTTCAAGTCCTTTTATATCAGGGGAGCTTCGGATTAGGGCAGCGAGAGGTTCAATAGTCAAAGCAAAAATAAGGGGGGAAAGGGGGCAGCCCTGTCTTGTTCCTCTTTCTATGGGAAAAGCATCTGAACGGAAACCCGAATATTTAATATAGGCTTGTGGTTGATTTATAAAGGTCATTCACCCATTGAAGAAAATGAGGGCCGAACCCCCAGCGTTTGAGAATATAATCTAGGTAGGGCCAGGACACCGTGTCAAATGCTTTTCTTATATCAAGAGATAATAGGTGCATCGGAATTTTACGGGACCTAGCTAGGTGTTGGAATAAAATTACCCGTCTAACATTATCACTGGCCTGGCGTCGAGGCATAAAGCCTACCTGGTCTTTATTGACCAATTTACCAATTATCGGGTTAAGGCGAAGGGCTAAGATTTTGGCTAGAAGTTTAATGTCCAAGTTCAGCAAGGAAATAGGACGGTAGTTAGACCATAAGGAGTTATCAGTGTTAGGTTTGGGAATCATGGCTATTATGGCTGTTAGGGTGTCACGACCAAACGTCCGATTCAGTAAAAGGGCATTAAAGGATCTACAAAGGAGAGGGGTCAGGATGGGGGCAAATTTCTTATAATATGTGGCAGACAGCCCGTCTGGGCCAGGTCTCTTATGCGGTTTAAGGGTCTTGATAGCTGCAAGTATTTCTTCTGTTGTAATGGGCACTTCCAGAGACTCCCTATCAGTGTCAGTCATAGATGGCAAGGAGAGATCTTGAAATAGTTGGTCAGCCGTCCGTTGAGAGAAAGTAGATTTGGCTTTATATAGGGTTTCAAGGCGACCACGGAATTCCCGGAGTACCTTAACGGGGTTGCTCGTGTATATGTTCTTACCTATTTTAAGTCTAATGGGGGCTTGGGCTCTATCAGGGCATCTAAGGCGCATAGCCAATAGTGTATCCGGCTTATTAGCCTTCATATAGAGTGTATGATTGGATCTACGGATAGCCTTGTCAGCCGACTCAGCCAACAGCAGATCCAACTCAACTCTGGATTTTTCCATCACCACTCGGTTATGATCCGTTGGGGAGGACTGGAACTGTAGAAAGGCTTGATGAAATTTCTGCTCTAACCCAGCCAGACAGAGTGTTTTAATTTTCTTAAGATGTGTGGATACCGAAATACAGGTGCCTCTAATTACTGGCTTATGTGCTTCCCAGAGTAGAGTAGGAGAAATTTCAGGGGTAGAATTATTTTTTATATAATCTTTAAGGGCAACTTGTATGTCTAGAAGGAAAGACTGGTTGGTAAGGTGAGCTTCGTTAATGCACCATGAGCGATCTCGGGATTGCGGAATCAGAGAAGATATAGAAGTTATTACTGCGCAGTGGTCCGACCACGATATAGGGTGAATAGAGGAATCAATCAGAATTGGGGATGTAACAACTGACAGGAAGATATGGTCAATTCTGGAAAAGGAGTTATGAGGATAGGAATAAAAAGTGTAGTTTTTCTTGGACGGGTGACATTCACGCCAAGAATCAAGTAGGGAGGCTTGTTGTAGTAGTTTCTGAAACCGTAGGGACAGAGCGTACTGTTCAGGGGCATATGGGGATTTATCCAGATGGGGTTGCAGAACTAGATTGGAATCCCCACATAAAAGCAGAGAGCCCTTACAGTGGGTCCGTAAGACCTGGAGCAGATGTGAAAAGAAGGGGATGGGGTTGTTATTGGGGGCATAATAGGAAACCAATGTAGTTTCTACATCCTGAAGTAGGCCTACTATAATAATATATCGTCCCTCAGGGTCTTTAATTTCTGTGAGTACCGAGAAGGGGAGGGTATGGTGAATAGCTATCAGTACACCACGTTGTTTCGTGGCTGCAGATGCGGTAAAAACCTGGGGATATCGGGAATTAAAGTATTTGGGGGTTGCGTTAGAGGAAAAATGGGTTTCCTGAAGGGCTACTATGCCTGCCTTCAGGGACACAAACGTCTTGAAGGCCTTGACCCGCTTGTTAGGGGAGTTTAATCCCTTAACATTTAACGAAACAATGTTGATGGGGGTCATCGGGAGGGTATTTAAAAGATATTAAAGGGCGTCCCCAGGACCCCGCCGTCCCACCGACACACGACCAAAGGGGAAGGAAGGGAAGGAGGGGAAAAGAATGAAGAAATAGAGATAGAGAAATGAAATTTGTAAGGCAAAGACACGGAAAACTCGTGGTAGGGAAAACGGGAATCTGTTGCATGACCAAATAGTGTGCAAACTCTCCAGGCAGCCAGCCAACTGGAGGGTCTGCATACCTTACTAGGGGGAAGCAATGACAGTTCCCCGCCACAACCGGAATCTATTGAAAACAGATCCAAGAGGTCTTTATATAGCAATGGAGTATCACATTAGGTCAGCCATTAGTAGTAAACTATGAACCATAGCGTGACTAGTTAAGCACTCCTACAGACAGATTTACTGTGAGTGCAAAAGTAATCGCATACAAAGCAAAGGAGCAAGTTATTTAGATCTCATAACAGTGTTCGTGTAACAGGAACAGCACAAAATGTGGCTAACCATAGCACTCAAAAAAAAAAGTCTATATATATTAAAAAAAACAGTAATAATAAAAAAAAAAAAAGAAGTTCAGGAATAACAGGATTCGAGCCTGTGCAACCCTAGAGGGTGATAGGAGACTGCGTGCCCCCCCCCCCCCCCAAAAAAAAAAAAACATTTAAAGAAAAGGGGGGGAAAGCCCAACACGGAACAGTCTCCTTAAGCCCTGGTGGAGGAGTTAGGCAGAAAAAGAAAAAAGATACGAACGTGTTCGGTCCTCACACCAGGATACCTCCGGTAGCACTCAGTACAAGAATAAACGACTGGATTCAGCGTGGTGAGTATAACGGACGGTCAGAGGCAGTCTCACGAGGCGGTCGAGCTGGGGTCCCTTTTCGTACAGAGGAGGGAACTGGTGGAGGTCTTCTCGGAGTAGCAGCGTAGGGGTGATTGGAGAACCGGGCTGGGGTTCGAGGTAAGGCCACCTCAGAAGGTTGGGGTGGAGCAACCAAACGAAGGGATTCCAGGAGACTCTGGAGGGCTTCAGGTGAGGTACGGTTGTGTTGCTGCCCTTGAAACGAGAACTGCAAAGCGAAGGGGAATCGCCACGTATATTTCACCTGATGCTGTTGCAGAATCTGTAGCTGCGGTTTCATCGCGCGGCGTTTTGCGATCGTTTGAGGGGCCAGATCGGAGAAGAGTTGATAAGTATGTTCTTGAAAGATAAGGTTGTCCTTCGTACGTGCAGCAGCCAGTAATTGTTCCTTCGTACGAAAGAAGTGGAGTTTAATGATGATGTCCCGCGGAGGGCCATCAGGCTGTCTCCGGGTGAGGGCCCTATGTATACGATCGAATTCCAATCGTTGGATCGGTATAGAAGGTGACAGTTCTTGAAAGAGAGCAGTAACAAAAGATTGGACATCATCAACTGTTTCTGGTATACCTCGCAAGCGAAGGTTTGATCGACGGGATCTATTCTCCGCGTCTTCCAGGCGAGAGAGAAGGGTGGTATTTTCTTCTCGCAGGGCCGTTTGCTCCCGGACCTGTTCTTGTAGTGTGAGCTCAATATCATCAACTCTGGTTTCCAGATCCGACGTACGTTGGCCTAGTTCTCTAATCTCTCTGGTCAGTTTATTGGTGATCTGGTCCGAGGTGGATTTGAGTGCCTTGTGGAGCATGGTCTCCATCAGGGATAAGAAGTCCGCCTGAGATAATCCAGAGGGTGGAATAGCGGGGGGGGCCTTCAGCGTGGTCATCATCCTCATCGCTATCTGTGTGGCCTGTACCGTCAGGGGAAGCAGCACGTTGCAGAGCTAGGGCCTTCGCCGCCATCTTGGACGAAGCGCGGGCTAAGGCTTCTTTGATCGGCTTAGGCTTGTTCTTGCCTCGCTGACCTGTCAGGACCATACCGTGGCGGTCAGTGAGCTTTCCGGAGGTAATATGCCGAAAAAGCGGGGTTGCAGGGTGGCTCAAACCCGCAATAATAGTCCGGTGTTGTGGCGGGGAGTGCGGAGCTCTAGTGGAACACGTCCTCCATGCAGAGCCTCGCGCATGCGCCCCTTGACATGTTTTTTTATGCCCTAGGGTAAACCCCTTGATATGAGTGTGTACACTTATAGCTTCAGCTAAAGGCTCCATCATGAGGTTGAAAATTGTAGGAGATAGGGGGCAACCTTGGCGTGTGCCGTTAGAAATATTAAAGGGTTTGAATAGTAGGCCCGAGAAATAGACCTGTGCCGACGGGCATGAGTAAAGAGCCATTATAGCTGTCAAAATTGGGCCCTTAAAACCAAATTTGTTCAATACCAGTTCCATGTACCTCCAGTGAACCCGGTCAAACGCCTTCTCTGCATTGATAGAAAGAAGCAGAGAAGGCGTTCTAGACTTAACAGCATGGTGAATAATAATAATAATACGACGAGTAGCGTCAGAGGTCCGTCTCCCCCTCACAAAGTCCATCCGGTCACGCTGTATGATATGTGGGATTATATGCATCAATCTTTTGGCTAATAATTTAGCATACATTTTTATGTCCGAATTTAGCAGGGATATAGGCCTGAAGTTGGCTGGGGTGGTGGGATCTTTTCCCGGTTTAGGTAGTGTCACTATATGGGCTCTCAGCATTTCTGAGGGAAAATATGATTCTGTAGCCTTCTGAAAGGCATCTATCATGTATGGGACTAGCGCCTCTTTGAAGACTTTGTAGTATTCATTACTGAATCCATCGGGTCCCGGGGGTTTACCGTTAGGTGTGGACATTATAATTTGGTTTAGTTCCTGATTAGAGAATGGAGCGTTTAAAAGGTAGATTTGGTCTTCAGTTATCGAGGGGAGTTTTACGCCATGTAAAAATTTGTGAATGTCGGCTAATGTAGGCTGTGGAACTGATGCATCTTTGTGCAGATTATACAGGGTTTCATAGTATTCAGCAAATTGGTTTGCTATCTCTTGGGGGTTGGTCATTTTATGATGATGAATTGGGTGTGATAGATATGCTATTTTAGCTTTGGAACGGGCCGTTTTAATTCTATTTGCCAGGCATTTCCCTGCTCTATTGGCATTTGCGTATGATTGTAGTTGCAATCTTCTAAGGTGTTTTTTATATTGTGTGAGAATTTCCCTTACAGCCTCCCTAACCTTAGAGATTTCTATGGCTAAAGCTGGTGACAGGGAAGTTTTGTCGTGATTTTCTACCTTGTGCAATTAGTCTAGTGTGTTTTGTAGTTTGAGCATATGTTTTTTTTTTTTTTTTTTTCTCCCTAGCTCCTAGTTGTATTAGAATACCTCTCATGAATGCCTTGTGAGCTTTCCAGAGTGTAACTGGTTCTATAGTGGGAGAATGGTTAAATTGGAAGAATTATTTGATATGCTGAGAGACCACAGGGAGAAGTGTAGGTTCTTGTATAATTCTTACGTTACAGCGCCAGATGGGGGAGGGGGGGGGAGACACTCTGTTCAGTGATAGACAAAGTAATAGCAGCGTGGTCGGACCAGGTAATGTGTATCTGACCGTCATGAATGCGCTGCAGCAGCCACTTGTCTGTTAAGAACATATCTATACATGAATATGAACCATGTCTTGTGGAAAAGAAAGTATAGTTCCTCTCATTAACATGTAGACACCTCCATGCATCGAATAGATCTTGGGTGTGTAAAAGAGCTTGTGATAGAGCTGGTCTCTTAGAAACGCCAGATGTATCCAATTTGGGATCCACAATTAAGTTGAAGTCTCCACCAACAATGATTTGTCCGTACAACATGGAGTTAGCTTTTTTGAGTACCTTCTTTATAAAGCGTATTTGATGAGAGTTTGGTGCATATAAAGTAACAATGGTATCGGGCAGTGATGGCGAACCTTGGCACCCCAGATGTTTTGGAACTACATTTCCCATGATGCTCCACTACACTGTAGAGTGGCAGGGCATCATGGGAAATGTAGTTCCAAAACATCTGGGGTGCCAAGGTTAGCCATCACTGGTATAGGGTTTGGAGTTGATGTCTCCAGTTATTATGAGGTATCTCCCTCCGTCCTCTATGAAAGACTCTTTTAGTTGAAAGGAGAGAGTGTTCCTCAAGGTTAACAGTACACCTCCCTTTTTGCTGCTTGGATTGCAAGCCAAAAAAAACATGTGGGTAGTCTCTATTCGTGCATTTTGTTTTTTTTTTTGTTTTTGGAAGTGGGTCTCTTGTATACAAAGTATGTCCGCCCCATGTTTACGAGCCTCCTTCCATACAGAGAAACATTTAGCAGGGTGGTTCAGACCCCTAGCATTTAGTGAAAGGCATTTAATGGTCATCTGTATTGATTAGTAGTATGAGTGGTAAAAACGTGTCGGAGGTACTCACTGCATTTTTCCTGGTCATTCCGGAGCAATCCTCTGGGCGGCAATCGGGAAGTGGTAGATCTTCATCATTAGACAGCTGATGTAAAGGTTGGGCACTGAATGTAACGAACATAAAAGGGAAACAAAACATAGCAAAAAGGTTTAACCGAATATTCATAAAAAAGATCTCATAACTGATCCACGTGCAGGCGTAGCTGCCAACTTATGAAGGGGGGTAGTAGGAGACTAAGTATAGGCTCCATTAGCCGGAGAGAGATGAGAGTCTTAGTGGTAGTGTTATGAGCTGCCACCGGTGGTTTTCTTGCTGTTGCGTTTGTGGGACACTACCTGCCATTCTGAACGTATTGGCCAAGGGTCTTGCGTAGGATAGTGCTGGGTCTGTTGGTCAGGCAGGATCCCCCATTCCCGTAGGACAGCGATGCCCTCCTCTAGCTTTGCAATGACTTTCGTAACGCCGTTATGTGTCATATCCAGCGTAGCAGGATATTTCCACTTGTGGAGAATTTTATGATTTCTTAAGGCTTTAGTGATGTTGCCAAATTGCGCCTCCTCTCCAGGGTATGCCTAGATAGGTCCGGCAGCAATTGTATGTCAGCATATTGTGAGGGCAGAGTATCAGGTCCACGTGCTGCTTGGAGGATGCGTTCCTTTACATGAAAGAAATGTATTCTCAGTAACATGTCTCTTGGGGTCCCTTCGGGGAGGAAAGATGGTTTAGGAATCCTGTGGATTCTGTCTACGATCACATCCTGTGCAGTCAAGGCTGGCACCAGAGTGGAAAACAGTGTTTGGGCATATTGTAGAAGTTGTGATGTGGGGACCGATTCAGGGATACCCCTCAACTTTATATTGTTACGCCTGGATCTGTCCTCAAGGTCTGCAACCTTGTCTTTCAGCCATGCGATTTCCTCCCCTTGGGCCCCGTGTGCTTCCACCATTATTTTGTATGAGGCCGCATGTTCCTCCAACTGATGCTCTATTCTATCCACCCTTGTCCCCATAGCCTGTACTTCAGTGCGGCAAAGGTTAATCTCCTGCACCATGTCAGTGTGTAAGGCAGATCTAAGAGAAATCAACATCTCCTTTAGCATGGTATCTGACACAGGCCTATCCGCGGTAGAAAAGTCTGCTATGGGGTCTGGCAGGCGAGAGGCCTGTGCGGCGGTGCTGCACGGTTGTCCGCTTACCTCCATCTCATGTCTATCATCCGGGGAGCTCATCCTCGACTTGGCCGGGCTCTGGGTGGAAGGACTGGATGTGCTGGATGAGGACCTGCTCTGGCCGCCGGTTGGTGTGGATGGCGCGCTCTGACCCTCCTGGTCTTCTCTGCACCTTGCGGCCTGGAGATCTGGTCGCTCTGTGTATGCGCGCCACCGCCATCTTGTGGCTGATCACGGGATTTTGTTGAAAATAAATCTTTCAATTTCTGCGGTTGCGGCGTGTTTTTTCTACACCGCAATGATCGGCAACACGATTGTGGTTGTGCTTACGGGATGTGCCGGTGTACTCGGATAGATGTGGATCTCTCCGGTGGACGAGCGGAGCTGCAGACTCGGGCGTCCATCTCAGCGCTCGGTCGCCACGCCAAGGTTTATTATTATTATTATTATTATTATTATTATTATTATCATCATCATTATCTTACATCACTCATGCCCTAAGCTGTTGATATTATTTCTATAGGCATCCCTCAAATTTGTCTATTAATACTTCTGGTATTTAAATCCTCTACCATTATTTACATTTATTTTTATTTTCATTTTTATTTACATATTTTTATTTATATTTATTCCACACTCACACTTATTATTTTCAGCTCTATCTTTATTTTTATCCCCATCGTCATTTTTTTTTTCAAATATATAATTTTATTGATTTCCAGAGGGGTCGAAGCTCCTCAGTACATATAATAAAACATAAACACAGGGCAAGGATTACAAGAGAGGCAGTACAAAAACCAAGTCATGAGACAGGAGATAACAAATAGTATTCCGTTGTACATGCAGCCAAAAGAAAGAAGGAGAGTAATTACTAGTAGCCCCTGTCAACGTTCAGTTGGAAGGCACCGGAGCACAAATCGACCCCTATGTCCCCCCCCTGTAAATAAGGGGGGGGGACGTCCCGAGCTACTAAATAGGGGAGCTCGGGACCAAAGAGTAACAACAGCTAAGGACATAGGGGGGTCAGAAAAGGAAAGAGAGAAAGGGAGGGAAGAGAGAAAAAAAAAAGGAAGGGGGGGGGGGAGAAAGAGGCAGAGATCAGACGTAGAAAAGATCAAAAAGGTAAAAACTAGCATGGACACGACAGTGGCCTCAGCCCACCCTTCCCTCAAAATGGTGGAGAAGGATCAGGACGACAATAGACGCTGACCTTCGGCCGAAAATATAAACATGCACCAGATGTCCCAGGTCTTTTTAAAGACTTCTTGTTTGTGTTGCGCTGTGAGAATCACGTCCTCCAGCCTCCCCACGTCCTCCACCTTCCTCAACCAATGTGCCACAGTTGGGGGAGAGTTTTGCTTCCAATACAGAGGGATGCACGCTTTGGCCGCATTGAGAAGATGGCAGACCAGGGATCTCTTATATTGTTTGACTGGTGTCGGGAAGTGGTGTAGTAGAAAGTAGGCTGCCTCATTCGGAACCTCATACGTCGTAAATTGCTGAGTGATGCGGCGTACCTCATCCCAAAACCCCCGCAGTCTAGAGCAGGTCCAAAAGACATGGAGTATAGTACCCTCCTCTTCATTGCAGCGCCAGCACCGGTCTGAGGAGGAAGGGAAGCATTTACTCAGACGAGAGGGGGTTAAAAAATACCAACGGTGGAGGATCTTAAAATTAGTCTCCTGGATTTTGGTGCAGGATGAGGACTTAAGAGCCAAGGTGACAATGCGCTGCGCTTGTGCCGTCGAGAAAGTGCATTGAAGGTCCCGCTCCCATTTGGATAGACAGGATAGGCGGAGCGGTTCCCGCGGTGTGGATAGCAAGGCGTAAGTCTGCGAAAGAATGTGTGTCAATGGTTCCGTACCGGAGCTTAAGAGCTCAAAGGGGGGTTAAACGTTGCTCAAAGTCCCGCGGTCGTGGTAACGAATAAAGGAAATGGTGTAGCTGTAGTGCTTTCCAGAAGGGGAGTCGATATGTCCCTGCCGCTGCCGAAAGGTCTGTAATAGAGGGCCAGTGTCCATCAGCCAGAAATTTGGCCGCATGATCATGACCGGAGTCTCTAAGAGACGTGTAGTTCGTCTGGTCGAGACCCGGTTCAAACTTCGGGTGACCTAGAACGGGGAGTAAAAGGGAGACGGATGACAAGAGGGACGTGTGAGCGACAGCCTGATGACTCTGTGTCAACGTCACCCCTATCAAGGGGTGTGTCTTCAACGTAGTCGGAAGGTCTTTGTAGCACCAGAGTGCTCCAGGCAGGGATATACGGGTTTGGGATTGTTCTATACAAATCCAGAGCTTGGAGGTCCTATTTCTACGCCAGTCAAGAATCCGTCCGAGATGAGAAGCTAGATAGTAGCAACGAATGTCGGGGAGTGCCAAGCCTCCCCACTGTTTGGGAAGAGTCATTTGGGAATAACGCAATCTGGGTTTCTTAGTAGCCCATACAAATTTGGTAAAGAGAGCCTGTACCTGTTTAAAGAAGGAGGGAGGAATATGTATTGGCAATGCTTGGATGAGATAGATAAATTTGGGTAAGACGGTCATTTTGAGAAGATTGCACCTTCCGAACCAGGAATGGAGACCCCCAGTCCACGATTCAAGGGAAATGGGGGGGGGGAGGGGGGGGCACCAGGGGCGAGGAGAGAAATAGCTTGTCAATCATAGTATACAATTCCCCTCCCCCCCAGCACCCCACTACAGCAGCAGCATCACATAACCATCACATAACCATGGCACGGTACTCGGAACCCCGATGGGCCAGAAGAGTCCCGTGGAACCGCAGCCCCCCCCGGCCAGAAACATAACGGAGAAACCCCCCCTCCTCTTCAGTCCATACCGTGCGAGGGCGTCCATTAGGCGGGTGCAGTATCGAAGAGGAAATGTCCACATCCGTTCGTCTGGTAGTGTAGCACCTCCAAGGCGAGGGACCGGTAACAACTGACCCCCAGCGCCCGGCCGTGTAAGAAACGCCCCCCCCCCCCCCGCCGCCAAAACGGTGAATGGTGGCGGTTACCAATGGGGGCAATATGCAGTGCGGACCACCAAGCCAGAAGAGGAGAGGCCGTGCAATAAGGGGACGTGGGCTGGAGGGCGCACAGGAGGGTCCAGGCAGGGAAACCGCTGTGCCGGGAGCCTTGCATCCGAGCGCTTACTCAAACGAGGCGTCCGCCAGGTAGCGGGCGGCCACACTCTCCATCGAAGCTGGCGCTGCGGTGGACATAATCCGGGGGGCACGGAAAGCAAGAACCCACCTCAATGTTTATGCAAGGGGTAGCGGGGGGCCGGGGAAACTAAAACAATACACATCAAAAATAAAGGAGGTAGGGGGAGAGTTAGTGGGATAAAAAATAAAGGGAGAAGGTGCCGGCAAGGCCAGGACAGTCAATGGGAAGTCTAGATACGGTACTTACGCCTCTCTTTCCCCATCCCGGGATATGGAGCGCGGACGGCGGATTTCACGTGACCTCCTTTGCGGCAGTGGTGCGCTCCCCCCCGGGATGACTGAGCGACTCTGCGAGCGGGGGATGTAGGCCAGCCAGTCGGGAACATCGATGGGGTCCGTGGCCAGAAAAGCAAACAAAGCTGGAAGGTCCTCCGGAGCACGTAGCAGGAAGGATCGCTGGTTCCTGTGAAAGGTAACAGAGAGGGGGAAGCCCCAGCGGTATGTAGCGTTACAGCGTCTGGCCAGGTCCAAGAGCGGCTTGAGGAGTGCTCGGCGATGCAGTGTCGGTCTGGAGACATCAGGTAGTATCTTCACCGCAGCACCATCGAAAACCACTGCACCCAGTTCCCACGACTTACGAGCGATCAGCTCCTTGTGCGTGTAATGGTGTAGCCTGCACAGGACATCTCGCGGCCGGGCTGGATCAGAGGATTTCGGACCCAGGGTCCTGTGTACCCGATCAACCTCTAGGCGTTCGGGCAGTTGGTCGCCCCCCATCAGCCGAAAAATCGCCGTGACTGTGGCCAGAAGGTCAGTAGCACCAGTAGCCTCCGGGATGCCGCGGAGCCGCAAGTTATTTCTGCGGCTCCAGTCTTCAATTTCCTCCATGCGGAGCTGAAGGTCCACCGCTGCCATAGAGTGAGCACTGTGTCGGCTCTCCAGCTCGGAGACCCTGTGTTCCAAAGCGGCCACCGATTGTTCCCCTGATGTAAGACGAGTGTCCAGAGAGCTGACCTCTTGACGGACAACCGCCATCTCCTGCCTGTGGGCCGCTTCCACTCGCCCCACAATCGCCTCGATATCTGCCTTGGTTGGCAGGGACTGAAGGATCGCCTTCAGCTCAGGGTCAGTGCGGTACAGTAGCGGTAGGTGAGGAGGTCCCCCGGGGTCTGTCAAAGGTGCCGCCTGTGAATCCGGGAGAGGGAGCGAGTTTTGGGATCTCTCTGGAGTAGCCGGCAGATCTTTCTGAGTCAGGGCCGGGGGATGAGAGCCACGCCGCGCCGCCATCTTGGATCCCGAGACACCCGGGCTCGAGCGGCCGAAAAGTCTTTGTAATTCCCCCGCTGCGGGAGCGGTAGGGGTGAAAGTGGTCCGGTTTTTGTGCCTCTGACTTGTCCGCTTATTAGACGAGTGCATCCTAAGCAAAGCCGTAGATAAGTGCCAGGTTAGGAGGAAGGTGGCCGGGAGCTCAGAGCAAACACTTCTTCACTCGGCCATGTCCAGACCACGCCCCCCCCATCGTCATTTTTATCTTTATTTTCATCTTTCCTATTTTTTCACTTATTTTCCATTAACCTTACATTTTTTATTTCTTATTTTTATTTTTATTTTCATTTTCACTTTTATTTTTATTTTTATTATTTTTATTCATCTTGTTTTATCTTTATTATTTCCTATTTTTTATTTTTCTCTATTCATGATTACCCTCATATTCCATCTTATATTTTTCCTTTTTTACGCTTAAAATATATTCTTTATAAATATCTTTTATCCAATTTCTCATCAAGTTCACCTTTGTCATTATATATTTCATTTACTTGCTATTTGTATTACTATGACCCTCTCAGCCTGCTTGCATCGATTATAGGGTTAATCTTTATAATGAACTTTTATTGTCTATCAACTCTCCTATTTAAAAGCCGTCCTGCCTATACCTGCACTTGAGAAAGGAGAGTGTATGCCCGAACGAGGCTTGCGCATGCTCAGAAACATGTCGTGCTCTCGGGTATCCCCCGGCTGACGTCACACGCGGTCTACAAGCAAGCCTGTGTTTCTGTGTATCACAGAACACAGCGGAGCTTCCCCTAGCGCGCTGTGGAGGTGGATTATGTACATCTGTATCCTGTGACTGCGCCAGCTAAAGGGAACAGCGATTTGATTACCAAATGCATAATAACAATCATGGATGTAAGTGAGACTTTTATTTATTGTATGAAATAAATGCACTTTTTACCAACTTGGCGCTCTTCTATATTCTTTATTAGCTGTGTGTTGCTTGGGAGGAGAATTTGAGGCACTGAGATCTGCTGTGATCAGCCTGAAGGGAGAGCCAGACAGCATGCTGAACAGTGTGTCTGTGAGGGCTGCCAACATCATCTCAGCTGTAGCCCATTCCCGTCAGAAGGGAAGGAATTTGTCAGCTTTTGAGGCAGCTTAAGGTTATTCTTTTTGACATTGCACTCCGTCAATGCCCGGTCCTTATGGGAGAAGCCTGGAAAGTTTAGACCCTGTGTGTCGCTGGTTAAAGCCGCTGGAAGCCAGGTGGATCGTAGAGCAGTGGGACTAAGCAGCCATTTGCAACGTTGGCAAGCCACTCCCCCTATTCTATCATACACTTTGAAAAACAATGTGGACACTTGGAACATCTGGCCTACTACTTAATGTCCTTTCTGGAATAACAATAGCGAGTCAGTGATATCTGTTGCTGTTATTGAACAATGTGCTTTATTTAACAAGGCATGTCAACTTTGATTTATAGTTACTAGTCTGGTTTATGTATGCAAAATGTCTCTGATATGTTACAACTTTGTAACATGTAACATTCTCTTTTTTTTTTCTTTTTTATTAAGCAAAGATTTTTCAAAAGGAAAAAAAAAAGGCTCTTCTACCTGGGTGACTCCATACCTTCCCCAATTGCTAATGCACAGATTAGAGAATAAAAGCTTGGGTACCTTTATTGGGAAGTGTACCACATCACCCTGTGAAGAGCCAGTCATAGACATGTTTGATATACTTCATGCCAAGACAGATGCCTTGGTTGATGATGGGCAGATCTGCAATCAACAATGGCTACCAAAAGATCTAAAAGCAGTAGATGACTCAGATTGGTGATTTTAGTGAGATGTTTTTTAATGTCAACCCATAGTAAACCAATAAAACATGAGCCAAATGCAAGTGTAAGATACTGTATTCTTGTTATCTTTCTATTTTCAATAAAAAATGCAATAAAAAAAAAAAAAAAAAAAAAAAGAGCCCAAAAAGTCAAAACATGTAATCCGTTTGACAAATCAGCGCTTGTTGTTGTATAACATACTGGGAATGTATCATGTTCTGAAATAGTCCCACAAAATAAAAACACAGGCAGAGGTCCTATCAGGGGGTCTTTTAAACAGCAGTTTGTTGGCAAACATCAGATGTGTGGGGGTTAAACCTTCACCGCACCATGTGACTCCACTCGCTTAGGAATTACTCACCAGGTTTATATTCAAATATAGCCTTTTTGGGTATGTTATGCCCATGCAATCACTAGCAGATAGACATCTGCCGAGGTATCCCAAAACACATTACCATGGATTGGTTTATACATTGGGGTCCTACAATTCACTCCTTCTCCATATTTGTACACATTCCAATAGGCTGGGCTGCTTGATCAATCTGTAATCCTGCCTTTATTTGTTGGGACTATTTCAGAACATGATGCATTCAAAGTATGTTCTACAGTAACTAGCACTACTTAGCCACATGCACTATATGTTTGGACTTTTTTGGCTCATGTTTTAAGTTTTGTTATTATAGTAGCTGCTAATAGATTTTATCTTCAAAACGTTACACCTAGGCACTGGCTAAGTGGCCCTGTTTACTTTAGATTATAACATAGTAAACCAATATTTCAGTTGATCAAATTGAGTTGCTGTATGATCTAAGATTCACCATTCAACCATGCCGTCAACTGATCTGTTTAGTGAGAAGCTCATGGAACTCTTTCCTTGCCATATGTACTTCTTAAGTAGTGAGGACATTGCATGTAAATAAGAATTGGGCATGTGGATTTGCAGGGACCTATACAATTTGGGGCAAAATAAGCATTTTAAAGCCCTGCCCAGGGACCTTCAACCCAAACTAAATGAGGAAGTTCTTTAGCCAGTTTAAATAGGAGTGTTTTATAATTGGCTTCAGCTGCTGTTGCGGTGCTAGTCACAATATGGATTCCTAAGTATAGAATACTGCTTTCAGCCCAGGTATATAGAAGTTGCGGTTTTGAAAATGACAGAGGTCGGAGATGCCAAAATTCAAAATTAGGGATTTGTTAAAGTTGACTTTGTAATAGGAAATAAGGCTGAATTTTGTTACTAGTGAAAGTGATGTCTCACAATTGATTAACATTATGATGCAATTGTCCACAAACAGGTTGATGGTGTGGGGATCTGCTGACACACGTGTAGCCAGAAATAAAAAAATAAAAAAAGCAAATACCCTCTGCTAAAGGGTCGATCATCACTTTGGGGGGGGGGGGGTAGGGTGCATCCCTGGCCAGTTCTGTTGGTTATATGAAAAGGTTTGGGCAGAAGGGTGGACATATATACATGAGCTGAAGGGGAGGAATGAAATTCCAAAATGGCTTAGAGTTGCCAGCAGACGACCTCCTGGAGTAATTTACATTGGGTTTTACCTTGCTCCCTACCTTTTGTCATAGACTATACAGCAGTCATTTATAATTTACATTGACACACTCTTATGGTAGACAGTAATTTTTTGAGTGTTTGGTTCTTATTTTGATACGCGATTCTCCTTTGTTTATTTTGAGGGAGTTTTTTGGCCGTCCACGACTCCCGATAACTGTCACTAAGGTCAAAATACGTTTTCTACCATTTCCCTGGAACGGTGGTGGCCATTATTTTATACCTCAAGTTTCCCCCACTGAGTGCATTATCTCCTTTGCCATTTAAGTGTTTTTGCTGTCACTTTTTTATAGCTTTTGTATCATTGCTATAGCTTAAGCGACTCATATTTGGATGTAGGAGATATTTTGCTCTTGCTGGCACACTCTTTATTTGGATCAATGCAGTGGTATGTTGTCTATTTTGTATATTCTGACATTGTTGCAGTTTTATTATATTGTACTTTAAAAATATTCTTAATTTATTTTATTTTTTTTCATTTAAGAATATTTTTTTTTTGTTCAAAAAGTTTTTTTTAACGTAGAAGACATAGAGTACATAGGCAACAGTATTTCGTCTTGTACATAATACAGAAAGATAATAACAAAATGTACTCCAAATCATGACAGGTTACAATGGGATTGTCAAGTTAACAATATGAATTACAATTGCGTGAAACCTAAAATACATGAGCCTAGAGGCCAGAGCATAGAGGCATAGATATGCAACATGTATATAGTCTAGGACATTATAGTACAGTAAAGTGTAAGAAACCTAGTTCCATGCATACAAAAAGCCGCAGAGCATTCGCATCTTAACTAGTGTTATCCAAAATCACCTCCAGGGTGAACGAATATCACAATTGAGTACATTAAGAGGGTGGATAGTAAAGTACAAGTCAAAAAAGCAGAAGAGAAAAAAGAGGAAAAGATGGAAAGACTAGAAAGGGGGTGGTAAGAGGGAGAGGAAGGGAAAGGGAGGAGAATAGAGAGGGGGAGGGGGAAGAAGAAAGTAGATAAGCAAGAATTTTGGCCGGTCGGCTCCCTTTAAATAGCTTTAAACCAGCTGTTAACCGCTATAACAGGGAACAATGTTATTATGGGTCTAATAATCGGTGATCGAAATGTGGGGGTAGATAATGTTCAACCCAAGGATGCCAAATTTTAGAGTGTTGGGGGACAGTGTCTTGAACGGTTGCCTCAATTTTGCTATGTATCATTGCCTGCGTAACCCTGTTCTTGGCTTCAGTCAGGCGTAGGATGGGAGTTTTCCAGGCTTTGGCTATTGTTTGTTTGGCTGCTGTGGTGACCTGCAGAGCGAGACACATCTGTGCCTTGGTATACAAATTTGGATAAAAATTAAGGAGTGCCAGAGCCGGGTCAGGATCTATTGTGATATCAATCAAAGTGGATAAAATCAAAAAGATCTCAGACCAGAAGCGTTTCACCACTGGGCAGTTCCACCAAATGTGTAGATGTGTACCCCTCTCGTCACAGCCACGAAAGCAGTTTGGGGAATAAGATGGTAAAAATTTCGCTATTCTATCTGGCACTAAGTACCAACGCATGAGGACTTTATAGCTCGCTTCCAGGGCCACAATATTTTGCGAGGAGAGCTTAGTATGCAGCCAAATATCGGACCAGTCGTGCTCCAAGTTCAGGTTCAGGTCCTTGGACCAACACTGCGCATACGTCGGGAGCGTCGAGGGTTGGGAAGTAAGATGTGCATATAGTTGTGATATGGTACCTGGGGCGTGCGGATCAGAGTTACATATGTTTTCGAATATTGTGTACGTGCCTCCACCCCTTGTCAAGCCTATAGTCTGTCTCACAAAGTGTGAAATTTGGAGATATCGGAAATATTCGCTATTTGGTAATTGTTTTTGGGCTTGCAGGGAGGAGAACGATTTAATTGAGCCACCAGCCACCAGCCACCAGGTCACATATACGAGTTAAGTCTGACTGCACCCATACTCGGAATGAGAAAGAAGTGTAGGCAGGATGGAATTTAGGGTGACCGATGTAAGATAGTAAGGGGGAGTGTGGGGAGACCAACCGAAATGTTTTGCATAACTTATCCCACAATTTGACAGAGTCAGAGGTCAAGGGGTTGGAGATGGGGCCTCGGGCAGCAGGGGGAAGCCAAAGAAGATTAGTTAGGGATATAGGGTAGAGATCTACCGCCTCTAGACTCACCCAGATAGGAACCTCAACTGTGGCATGGTAAAGTGTTATTTGGGCAAGCTGGGCCGCGTGATAATAATGTTGGAAATTGGGTATACCTAAACCACCGGCCCTATAGTGACGGAGCAAAGTGGATCTAGAAATCCTAGGTTTTATGGGGCCCCATATATAAGTGAAAACCCGGCTTTGGATGATACGATGAAAATAGGAGGGCACTGGAATGGGGAGAACTCTATATAGATAGAGAAGCTTGGGGAGCAAAGACATATTGACGGCGGTAATACGCCCCATCCAAGAGATGCAAAGAGGACGCCAATCTTGGAGTAAAGATGAGAGGTGTTTCAGCATTGGGAGATAGTTCGCTCGAAACAGATCCGTGGGATCACTGGTAAGTTTTATGCCTAAATATGGAATAGAAAGGCTAGACCATTGGAATGGGAAATTAGTCCTAAGAAGTGCCATAGTATCGTCTGGTAGCGTCACGTTAAGGGCCTTGGACTTTGCCTGATTAACTTCTAGGCCGGATATTTTAGAAAATTTATCAAGGAGGTCGAGCAAATTGGGGATAGTAATGTGTGGGGAGGTAACAAACAGTAAAGCGTCGTCTGCGAAAAGGCACAATTTCTGGGTAGTAGAGGCTACCTCTAAACCCCTAATGTCCGGGTGAGCTCTAATAAGCGCAGCCAGGGGCTCAATTGCCAAGGCAAAGAGTTGCGGTGACAAGGGGCAACCCTGACGTGTCCCTCTACGTATTGGGAAGTTTTGGGAGCTAAACCCTGAGTATTTCACTGAGGCCTGGGGGTCAGCATATAGCGACATAATCCATTGAAGGAAATGGGGGCCAAAACCCCAGCGTTGCAAAATGAAATGTAAGTAAGGCCAGGAGACCGTGTCAAATGCCTTTCTGATATCTAGGGACAAGAGGTGCATGGGAATTGAGCGCGCTTTCGCAAGGTGTTGCAGTAAGACGACTCGGCGTATGTTATCACTTGCCTGTCTACGGGGAATAAACCCTACCTGGTCCTTATGAATCAATTTACCTATGATCAGATTAAGGCACAAAGCAAGGATCTTGGCTAAGATTTTTATATCTACATTGAGTAGGGATATGGGGCGAAAATTAGACCACAGGGTGTTGTCAGAGTTGGGCTTGGGGATCATAGCTATCGTGGCCATCAGGGAATCTCTACCTAGGGCTTGCTGCCTTAATAGGGCGTTAAATGAATTTGCTAACAAGGGGGCTAATACATCCGAAAAAAACGTTTATGGGGTTTGAGAGACTTTATAGCCGAAATAACTTCCTCCGATGTAATCAGAGCATCAATGGAATCTCTATCTGAGAGGGATAGTTCAGGTATAGACAGATTATGAAATAAGGACTCAGCTTGCTGACGTGAGAACTGGATTTTGTCTGAGTATAGGTCAGCCAACTTTTCACGAAATTCGGCTAGTACTTTAACGGGATTACTAGTATAGGAATTCTTAGCGATTTTGAGTCTAATTGGTTTATGGATCTTATCAGGTTGACGAAGACGTAGGGCCAAAAAGGTATCAGGTTTATTTGCCTTGGTATATAACGTATGACTAGCCCTACGAAGGACTTTGTCCGCTGACTCGGCTAATAGAAGGTCTAGTTCTAGTTTGTTTTTTTCAAAAATAAGCCTATGGGGTTCCGTGGGTGAGTCTTGAAACTGGAGGAAGTGCAAGTGGTACTCCTCCTCTAGTTGTTGCTGTCTGCGTTGTCGGTCTTTTTTGATGTGCGTGGCTAAAGAAATGCAGCTGCCCCGGATTACCGGCTTATGAGCCTCCCAAAGAAGAACCGGGGATATGTCTGTAGAGGTGTTGTGGCGTAAGTAATCTGTTATAGCAACACGAATATCAAGGCAGTAAGTTTGATTGGTGAGATGTGCCTCGTTCATACACCAGGACCTATCCTTGGCTCTGGGAACCAACGAGGCAATGGTAGTGACAACGGCGCAGTGGTCAGACCAGGGAACCGGGCATATACTGGATTGGAGCACGACTGGAAAGGAAGCCACCGAAGTCAAAATGTGGTCGATCCTAGAGAACGATTTGTGAGGGTACGAATAGAACATGTAGTTCCTCTTCGAGGGATTACATTCCCTCCAAGTGTCTAGGAGGGATGCCATGTGGAACTGCTTCCTAAGCTGAGCCGAGAGGGAGTGACTTTCAGGTGTATATGGTGATTTGTCTAGGTGGGGATGTAGGGTTAGATTGGAATCGCCACAAACAAAAAGCGTGCCTTTGCAGTGAGTTTGGACAACCTGTAGGAGGTGTGAAAAAAAAGGATTAGGGTTGCCATTCGGGGCATAATAAGAGACTATTGTGGTTTCAGTATCCTGGAGTAGACCTACTAAAATAATGGAACGACCCTCAGGGTCTTTAATTTCCGTAGTGGGTGTGAAAGGTAAAGAGCGATGAAACGCAATCAAGACACCCCTATGTTTAGTAGCCGCCGAAGCCGTAAAGACTTGAGGGTAGTGGGAGCTAAAATATTTGGGGGTTTGGGATAACGCAAAATGCGTTTCCTGAAGGGCTACTATCCCAGCGTTCATGGAGTGGAAATTTCGGAAGGCCTTAACCCTCTTGTTAGGGATGTTAAGACCCTTAACGTTCAAAGATAATATGTTCAAGGGGGCCATCTATAGATAAAGTGGGAGATATTATAGGATAGCGTATGGGGTGTAGGAGCCGACCGACCCAAAAGAAACAAAAGAAGGGAAAAAGAAGAAACCGAGGGGGGAAAGAAGAGGAAGAAGAGAGAAATTCTGTCTGCAGGGCAAACCATAAGATGGCAAAAGCCGTCAGGCACCGAAATGGTTTGCTCGGCCAGGCAATGCTCAGTCCCCAGGGTCTCAAACAAGTAACCCGGGAGAAAGTGCATTAGAGGAGGGGGGAGCAGTGACTGCTCTCCGCCGCCGCAGGGGTAACAGTAGTACGTAAACAATACAGTTTGCTAAACCAAGCAGTTATTGAAATAAGAACAAACAAAAAGAAGGAAACAAAAATTAAACATGAGGACCTAGTCCAATTAACAAAACCACAGAAAGCAGTAGGCATACATTTAGGCTGATGAATAGTACCCTTGTAGAACAATATCCCAGTGGCCTTCGAATAGTAAGGAGGGTAAGGATGGGGTAGACAAGGATAAGGAGGAGGGCAAATCAGGGTAGAAATGGGGGGAAGGAGGTGAAAGTCAGGAAAAGAGACAAGGGAGGAAGGAGGGAAAAAAGGGGGTTAAGGGGGGACAGGGTTGTATATGATAGGCCAAGGAGAAAACTGGCATCTTTTTGCGATAACTATAGTAGAATCATGCAGACACAATAATCATAGGCATTACCAGATTACACAGGACAGCTATAAAGCAAGTATGAGGTGTCAGCATTTCCTAACAAAAATAAACTAGGACATAAAGATTAAATATAGGAGACTGGTTATAAAGCAGCTTGTAAGCAAAAATTATAAAGAATTGCTGCGAATCATGGGCCACTGATGCTGAAAAGGTCCGGGAGAAAAGAAAACTAAGAAAAGGGATAAAAAAGAAAGTACATACGGAACAGCAGGCAAGAAGGATTCGGTGGAAGATGTCCTCCGGGACAGAGGTCAGTAGTCGTCTTCCGCACGGATGTCCGAATCCTAGAAGTTCTCACAAAGGGATATAAAAAACTTTAGAAAAATAAAGTGAGAAAGGATAGGGGCACTTAATCAGACAGATCAACGTGGTGGACGAGATTTGGGAGTAGAGACTGTACCGTCCGACAGCCTGGCAGGGGTTCCTTTGCGAATAGATACAGGACCTGGTAGGTTGCGAAGCGGTGTAGCCGAATAAGGATGAGCCGCCGAACGAGCCGGTGTGCGAGGCAGGTTGGACTCTGTATGCGAGTCCGGGTGGGTAAGATGGAGGCCCTCCAGGAGGCGCTGCAGTGACTCCGGGGATGAGCAGGTGTGCTGTTGTCCTTGATAGGAGAACTGTATGGCGAACGGGAATCTCCAGGTATATTTCAGTTGATGGTGGAGTAAGATCTGTATCTGAGGTTTCATGGCTCGGCGTTTGGTAATAGTAAGGGGAGCCAGGTCTGAAAACAATTGGTATGTGTGCCCCTGGAATTGCAAGGAATCCTTGTTGCGGGCTGCACTGAGGAGCTGTTCTTTCGTGCGGAAAAAATGAAGCCGAACAATAATGTCTCTGGGAGGGCCATCTGCTTGCCGTCGGGTAAGGGCTCTGTGAACCCTGTCGAATTCTAAGCGCTCAATGGGTATGCCCGGGGCTAGTTCTTGAAACATGGCCGTTACAAAGGACTGAACATCATCCACGGACTCGGGTATGCCCCTTACCCTCAGGTTGGCTCTGCGGGAGCGGTTCTCAGCATCTTCCCAACGCGAGAGAAGGGTAACATTCTCTTCTCTGAGAGCTATTTGTTCCTGAGCTTGTTCGTGTAGAGCGAATTCAATATCGTCTACCCTGGATTCTAAGGCAGCTGTGCGCTGGCCTATGTCTCGTATCTCCCTCGAGAGCCGGTCTGTGATCTGCTCCGATGTGGCATTCAGGGCCTTCTGCAGCATGGTCTCCATGTGCTTGAGAAAATCGCTGGGAATCATCCCGGACGGTAACGGGGGTGCTTCTGTGAGATCGTGTGAGCTCACTTCCCGGTCATCGTCGCTGTCTGAGGTTTCTCGGCTGGGGGCGGAGGACACCTGCTGAGCAGCAAGGGCCTTCGCCGCCATTTCGGACGAGGCGCGGGCGAGGGCTTTCTTGATGGGTTTAGGCTTGTTTTTCCCTCTGTGGCCCGTCAGTACCATTTCACTGGATGCCAGGGCTAGCGGGGGTGAGGTACGATGCAAAATGAAGAGAAGTTCGGGCTTGGCTCAGCAGTTAAGTCCCGAAGCGGCGGCGGAGAGTGCGGAGCCTTAGCAAGACGCGTCCGCCATGCCAGACCTCGCGCATGCGCCCCAATTTAAGAATATTTTTATTGAATTTTCGAAGTTATACAGAAGAACAATGTCTCAAATAGAATGATGAATCATATAACAAAAAGTTAACCGGTACAAATGTACATCCATACAGGAGCAGATAGTGCTAGTGAAACATAAAGATCACAGTGATCCAGACAAACACTGTGGATAACAAAATGTATTAATAAACACTCAAATTGTGGTCTGGTCTGTCGTCCAGCCCAGAGCAACCCGACCCAGAAAATCAGAAGTATAATAAATACAAGAGTAAATGAAGAGGGGGACCCAGTATAATGCCCCAGGGTGACCCCCAAGAGTCCAGGCTCCCCCACCCCAATGGGAGCTAACTGTGTGAGAGCACAGAAATCCCAAGAACCACCCCTGACCCATCAACCAGGGCTGCCCCCTTCTGGAAAAGCCTGTCCATACAGCGGGTTTCCCAGGCGCCTGAGGCAGAGGTAAACAATATATAAAACTAATACAGAGAGGTAATAGGTCTGACTGTAACCTCTCAACCCACCACTTACCACATAGTTTGTGTGGGTGCCGTAACAGGTTTTGCAGAAAGAGTAGAGAGGGAGGGACGAGAACGTCTCAAGAGAAGAAAGAAGAAAACATGTGAAATGAAAGTGGTGAAAAGGAGGATAGTGCCAGAGAGGGTAGGACTTGTGGATCCAGAATGGAATGTTCATTCCTGGTCTAAGGGGTAAGTTGCAATAAGTCGCCCAGGGATCCCAGGTGGCATAAAAGCTCCCCACCTTATGCAATTTAGCTACTAGGTGTTCCTGCAACATAATCCAAGAGATTTTCCTTCTACAACACTGGAATGAGACCGTAGGCTTCTTCCAGGCTTTCGCTATCGTGGTTTTTGCTCCCAATAAGTTAAAGCTATTTTCTGTTGTTTGGTTATTTTGGGGATGTATTGGTTAAGGAGAGCCACATTGGGGTTAGGATGGGCAGTGGTATTGGTTAAGATGCTAATAGTACAAAAGATTTTCTGCCAAAATGGGCGGATGCGAGGGCAGGTCCACCAAATATGCATCATTGTACCCTCCAGCTCACAGCCCCTATAACATAGGGGTGAAGTACCTGGGTAGATCCGTGCCAATCTAGAGGGGACACAATACCAACGGAATAATATTTTTAAGCTGGCTTCTATTAATTAAATATTACAAATACCTTTTAATTCAAATAGTTTTTATTGAGAAAAAAAGAGAAAAGATAAACACTTACAGAACCAATCCAAGTTACAATGCGTTGAAATCTGTTACACACAAGGGCGCAATATAAACATAGCATATCACAAAACATACTACAAACATAAGTCGTATTCCTGCAGTTTCCAACACTATAGTCATATTCAAAAATTGCAACTATTGTGCCTCATCAAGTATGACACTTTCTAACCCGGATATTTGAGGAACAACCTTAAATCTTCTTCGATAGACGATTGTCAAGGATGAAAAGTAAAAGAAAAAAAAAAAAAAAACGAGAGTATTGGAAAGAGATACGGAAGAAAAAAGATGAAACCGAAAAAAGGGAAAGGTAAGAAAAGAGAAGTGGAGAAGGAGAAAAGATTAGGGTGTAAGATTTGAAATTCTAAGTTACGGGTACGAGGGTACTGAAATAGTGCAGAAATAAAATATCATGGGAACGTGCTTTGCATGACCAGGTTCCCTAAAGAGACATTCCAAGCAGACCAATTATTTAGATATTTTTTTCTGGATCCATCTCTGAATGCTAAAATTTTCTCATACTCTGAAATAATATTCACTTTCAAAATCAGTTCTGAGATGTGTGGAGTATCCTTTGATTTCCATTTATATACTAGCAAGGATCTGGCCGCGAAGACCACATGCATAGCAATTGTTCTCATGGGTACAGGATATTCTGACATACCAATGCTTAATAGTGCCTTATCTGGGGAGGGCCTGAGAAGGACGCCCGTAACACGGGCAATCAGTTTAAACACTTCGTTCCAAAAGCTCCGCAGATGTGGACACTTCCACCACATGTGGAGCAGCGTCCCCACCTGACCACAACCCCTCCAACACTCGTTAGACCGCTCACTGGAGAATTTTGCTGTAATATAGGGAGTGAGATGCCATCTAGCCGTTATCTTCGCAGCCAGTTCCTCATAATTCGAACATCTCGAGAAACTAGCATTGTGTTTAAAAGCTAATAACCATTGTTGCTCAGTGAACTTTCGACCCAGGTCTATTTCCCACCTCTCTAAATGACCAAACCGACAGAAAGAAGACTTTGCGTTAAGTCATACATTAGCGATATCCCTTTAGATTTAGGTTTGGTTGAATTCAGGAAGTCCCATACCAACGTTATAAACTTAGTACCGGATTCCTTCTTTTTTAGGAACCAAGACAGAATCTGACAATATGTTAGAGATTCGGTCTGAGGTATATTAAACTTGTTCTGGAGAGCCTGGAAGGCCACAATGTGGTTTCCCTCTATCAAATCTTGAACCATAGATACCCCGCTTCTTCGCCAAAGGGCCAGAGACAAATTCGGAATCAACCAATAAAGAGACTCTATGGGAATGGGAACTAAGGTAAACGATTTTGAAGTACCATGTGAAGTAAGTAAATCCTTCCAGGCTAGAAGGGAAGCCTTAATTGTGAGGTGATCAGTAATAATGCGAAATTGCTCGACGTTATAAGCGATTAGGAGGGATCGGAGCGACCTAGGATGTACCCATGCTAGTTCTAATTGACACCAAGGTTTCGGCTCCTGGGTGGAAAACCATCCCTGAAGCTGATCCAGAACCGCAGCCGTGGCGTAGTCCCGAATAACGGGTACACCCAAACCCCCCGCCTGTTTTTTCTTACTTTGCACAATCGTAGAGAACCTAGCTCTCTTCCCCTCCCAGATGAATTCTAACATTTGTCTGAGCAGCTTTAAAAAACTGGATGGGTATATGGATTGGGAGTGCTCTGAAAAGGTATGTCAATTTAGGAAGTAGAAGCATTTTATATGCCGCTAATCGCCCGTGCCACGATATATAGTGTTTTTTGAGTCTATTTATATCTGACTGGAGCAACTCTAATAAAGGTGGAAAATTTGCCTGAAACAACTGCGTGGAAGAGGGCGTTAGATTAGTACCCAGGTACTTTATGGAATCTAGGGCCCACGGATATGGAAGAGCTCCTTGAATTTGTGCTTTAATATGATCGTCTATACCAATTCCTAGGATACAGGACTTATTTTCATTAATTTTATAATAGGAGGCCTTCCCGAACTTCACAATAACGTCGTGCGCTGCCATAATAGATTTAAGGGGATCGGAGAATGTCAAAATGACATTGTCCGCAAAAAGTGATATTTTGTGCTGCTTTTGCTGGGAGTGAATGCCTTGTACATCTGATCATGGTTAACAAGCCCTGGTAACAAACCTGGCAGTCTACTAGCAATCATTTTCGCATACACTTTAATATCGACGTATATATAATCTATATATAATAGCGATATCGGTCTGTAACTCTGTGGTAGTATGGGGTCCTTACCCTCCTTTGGTAAAGTAATAATAGATGCCGTAAGCATCTCCTTCGGAAAAGAGGCACTGGACATCGCGGCATCAAAGATCCTTTGCATATATGGAGAAAGTACAGCGTGAAACAATTGGTAATACTCTGAAGAATAGCCGTCCGGGCCCGGCGCTTTATTACGAGGCATACTGTGAATGATTTTTTGGATTTCGGGAATTGTGCAAGGCGAGTTTAACGCCTCCAAGTCACCTTGGGAAATTGTGGGAAGATTGAGCGAATTTAGGAAGTTGGAAATCGAACGATCGGAAGGTTGAAATGTTTCTGGGTCATTTTGGAGATTATACAGGGACTCATAATAGTCGCTAAAAGCGTCCGCAATCTCTTTAGGGTTACACACTTCATGCTTCGTAATGGGGTTAATCATGGACTTGATCCTTTGTTGCGTAATCCGTTCCCGAAACTGGCCCGCCAGCAGTTTCCCCGCCTTGTTGCTATATCTATAGTTATGAGCTTTAATGGAACGAAGGCGGTTCTCCTGCTGTGAGACCAGCACAGCCCGCAAGTCTTGTCTAGCAACAAACAGATCTTCCCTTAGTTTTTGTGTAGTGTGTTGTTTATTCATAGATTCCAACTTTTCTATCTTTGCTAATAGACCGGTAAGTCGCTCCGCCCGTTGCCTCTTAACCTTCGCGGTCAACTGAATTAATAAACCCCTCATATACACCTTGTGGGTATTCCAGAGGGTGAAGGGGTCCGACACCGACGGAGCATTGATCTCGAAAAATTCTGACATAACTGTCTAAGTATTTTGCATTCTCAGGTTGGGAAACAATGGACACATCATTGCGCCACCTGTTTGCTCTCGTAACAGCGCCGTTATCTCCCCCACCCTAACTGAAATAGGCGCATGGTCTGACCAAGTTATAGCATGAATGTCCGATTTAACAAGCTTTTGTAACAGGAATTTATCAACATGAAATCTGTCAATACGGGAATATGAATGATGTACATTTGAAAAGAAGGTATAGTCCCTTTCTGATGCATGCTGACACCTCCAGACATCATAGAGGTCAGCAGTAGAAAATAGTTTTGTTAAAGTTGGCCTGCGAGACTTGCGTATACGCGGGTTAGACACATCTAAATCATTATGCATAATGGAATTAAAATCCCCACATAATATAACATGACCCCTTTTCATACTTGACACTTTTTTCAAAATCTTTTGTAAGAAGCTATGTTGATTAGAGTTTGGGAGATACACATTAACCAGGGTATATGTAACCTGAGCAATTTCACAAATAAGAATAATGTACCGTCCCGATTGATCCATATGGAAGTCTATAAGACTGAAAGGGATGGTGTTCTTAACCGCGATGATCACTCCAGCTTTCTTCTTGGGGCTGTTGGCTAAAAACACCTGTGGGAATCTACGGTTTTGGAATGAAGGGTGTTTTCCCGCCATAAAGTGGGATTCCTGAAAACAAGCAATATCACAACGTAATCTGGCTGCCTCCTTCCACGCCATTTGGCGTTTGTAGGGACTATTCAGCCCCTTGACATTGAGCGATGAAATTGTGAAGGCCATAATGTGTTATGTAAGACCTGATAACTAAAGTTTTCCAAGCCTGAAGGGACGTTCCTATGGGGAGGAATCCCCGACTAGACTTCAATTAACGTTGCAGTAAAAGAAAAGTTCACAGTTGTACCCTCGGTGGACTAACTAAGGGAGAATTAAATTCAAGTCCAATGAAAGCTTAGCTGCTAAACAAGCGACTACAGAAAAAAAAAGAAAGAAAAAAAAGAGCAGAAAAAATGGTAAAAAGGTAGCGATTCACTAAGGAATCTGTGCAGATAATATTCCGCTAAAACCGGGGGGGGGGGGGGTAAATGCGGGTTTATGTATAACCAACAGTTAGTATGAAAAAGTGAACATGTTCAAGAAAAAAAAATCCAAACAAACAAAAAAATAAACCTGTAAGCCAGTTAGCTGGGCGTGAAGGCGAATTTAGTATTATCGTCAGTAAGTAGACTCAACCTGTTTCAGCATCGGAGCTAGTGCGCGTGGAGAGAGGTGATCCTGTCCTGTTCGGGTCTGTACGCGGTGGAAGTAGGAGTTGCCATTCTTCAAGGAGACGGATGCCCTCTGCGACTTTGGCCACTACATGCGATTTCCCATCGTATGTGATGAGCAACTTAGCTGGATACAGCCACCTGTAGGGAATTCTGTGGTTATTCAAGGGCTTCGTTATGGTAACCAGCTGCCGACGTTGCTGCATTGTGTAAGCCGAGAGGTCGGCGAAAAAAGACAAATCTTTAAGCTCCATAGGCAGTTCCTCCCTCCTTCTGGTCGCTCTGACAAACTTCTCTTTTATGTGATAGAAGTGGATCCTGACTATCGTGTCCCTGGGCAAGTGCACTGGGACACTCTTAGGCCTTGGCAGTCTGTGGATCCGATCAACTACCAACTCCTGCTCAGTTAGTTCTGGAAGAGCTACTTTCATTAGCTTGATAAAAAATTCTCTCAGCTCCTGCGGTGGAATGGACTCAGATATCCCACGGATTCTAATATTGTTGCGCCTCAAACGGTCCTCGAGGTCCGCTAATTTTGCTTTAATAGCCGCCATATCCTCTTCCCTATCGTTATGGGCATCCACAAGTTCATTAAATGTTTGGGCGAATTCCCCCATCTTCACTTCAACATGGGACACTCTGTCAGTGACTGCATGCACTTCTTTTTTAAATTGCTGAGTGATAGCCATTATATCTGCATGCAGGGTGGATCTTAGGGACACTAACATGTCCTTTAAGGTGGTGTCCATTACTGGCTGATTCAATGTGGGAAAATCAGTAATGGAGTCCTGTAATTCTCTAGTGTCGTCCATGGAGGAATTAAAAGCACTCACCTCCTCTGTGTCATTCAAGTGAGCATCCATTCTCTGCCTGCTTTTTGCTGGGCTCGAAGATGCAGAGGTGGGAACCGAGTGCTCGAG
Source organism: Lithobates pipiens (assembly GCF_037356315.1). Classification (NCBI taxonomy): domain Eukaryota; kingdom Metazoa; phylum Chordata; class Amphibia; order Anura; family Ranidae; genus Lithobates; species Lithobates pipiens. The sequence continues at coordinate 198,268,908 of NW_027507758.1, read as the reverse complement.
CGGAGCCGCTGCCTGTAGATTGCCGTGATCTATGTACCGGTCCGTCCTCTCCTGCTGTGATCGTTGGCCTCGTGCGCGGCCGCCATCTTGGGCCTGGATCTGGCGCTGATGGGCAAAAAAGACCAGCATTTTGCCCGGTTTGGAGAGCCCTTTTCTCTTTTTGGATGGCATCAGGGATGTTGCCCGCAGGTGCTGGTAGGTCTTATGGCCGAAAATGAGGGTTAACGCCGCTCTAATTCGCCCTTACTGCTCAGATTGCTGCGGAGCTTCTCTCCTACACGTCCATCCGCTCCGCTGGCCGGCCACGCCCCCATTACAAATACCTTTTGAAGGAACGTGGTAGATGTCTGGAACCACTCGGCCAGGGACCATGAATTGCCCGTGTCTTCCTCGCAGACCCGAGCGTACGTCGGCTTTTCCACATTTGTCATGAGGGCTGTGTAAATCAGAGATGCCGCCTTTCTGGTCTGAACTGTTAACACACCAGTGTTCGTAAGGGGTGATGGAGGGGGGTGTCTGTTGATCTGACCAAATAGATTTTAAAAAATTAGATATTTGGGAGAATCTGAATAATTCCGTATCTGGCATTTCCAGTTTCTTCCTACAGTGGGAAAGGGACAGGGGACCCACAGGAGAAAGGAAGTGGCCTATACGGTAAGTGGCCTATGCGGTATTTTTTTTTATAATAAAAAATGATTGAAACAAAAAAAAAAAATCCTCATCTAACATCACACGGGAGGAACAAAGTCAGTTTCTCTCAGTAGGTTTAGAGAAACTGATGGATGGTGCTGATTGCATCCTTTCTGGGCTACCCGATCTGATGGGAGAGCTTGGTAAATGCAGTGGTGGGTGGGAACCCCTTCCACTGCCTGTAAAACCACTAGCTTTACTTTTAGTGTGAGAATCACTGTAAGAATCGATACCAGTAACGTGGTTATAGCCTCAATCTACATATGGCAGGGTCATGGTTGTAGCCTCAACCTACGGATACATATGGCAGTACTGAAGTGAAGAAAACACAAGCTTATATTGAGTTGTCAGAAATGAATATTGTTTGTTTTGCTATTACAATGTTGATGTTTTAGAATGAACTTGTATGCTATGGCTTTTAATCTCTTAAGACAAGTTTGTATTCATGAATGCCTAAAGAAAAATATAGTTTCCTTATTAAATAAATACTGAATATATGCAGTTATTAACTAATGTTAAATACACATTATTTCTTTGTTTTTTATAGGCCACAGATACAGAGTCAAAGGTCAGAATATGCACTAGGGCTTATAACCTTTTGGTTACTAAACTGAATTTGAATCCCAATGATATAATTTTTGACCCCAATATCTTGACTATTGGAACTGGCATGGAGGAGCATGATAATTATGCCATACATTTTATTGAAGCTACGAAAATTATAAAGGTGAGTTTGATATCAACATTAATGCAGACTTTCAGTTATATTCTTTCAGGTTGTGTTTTTTTAGGCTTATTTAAAGGTAAACATTTATTTTTTAAATTCTAGATAATCATACTTATTTTTTATTTTTTTTTAAATGTTGTATAGTGAAAACAAACCAGCTATAAAGCGAAACAGAATTTCAACATCAAATTAACCCCTCTCACGCCAAACATATGCAAACATGGCCCCACTGTACTGGGCTTTTTTTCAGGGGGCACATATTTGCATATCTCCCTTTTGTCCTATCAGCATGCCACCAGTACCATTTTTTGCATCTGGCAGCTGGCTTTCTCATGGAAGCATTTTGGGCAGCTTATGAGCCATTGGAATGCCTTCAAAAGCAGTGGTAGGGGATATCAGCCACTTGCTGGTGTTTCTCTGATTTATTTCTTCCGCCAGTTCACCTGAGAAATGATCTGGTGGTGCCGCTGGCTGCCCCCATAGTACATTTTTAATCAATTTTTGCAGTGTTACAAAACAGAGCCTCTGGGCATACCCTGGCTCACAGTACTACAATGACAAAACACATCCAAAATCAACAACCTAAATTTTAGTAGTAGCTCACTCAACACCCTTGTTAAAGCATTTCTAAGTAACACAGGGTGATCATAGATTGTGGTACTTCAATAAAGTCAAGAAAAGGACATAGATTAGGAGGGTACCCATTTCAGAGGAAGTAGCAATTTCCACTAAAGTCAGGTGTCTGCCAACATCCCGGATACATATCAAAAAAGTATTTGACCCTCTGAGAATTAGGACTTCAGAGGCAGACAGCGCACCAAAGACCTATAATAAAATATATCAATTTATTTCAACATGTTAAAATTGTATTTACAAAAGTAGACAAAAAATAAGAAAACCTGAAGATATACATGATAAAATGTTTCATGTCTACAGCCTTTCCTCAAGGGCATTAGGAGGGGGATGCATATATTCAACAGTTTCTGATAGGAAATTCACCTTTAGCATATCATATACTCAGCAAAACTTCATCAGGAGAACTGGATTGGTTGAAATGGATGTTGTTTATCTGTTAAAAAATATTGTAGTCACCATAGGAATTTAATGGCTGCCATTTTTGATGTGATCAGAGTTTGTGATCTACCTCTAGAAGTTGCATATTAATCTAGTGTAGTGGCCGTTTTTCTGTCACATGCATTCAATCCTCGGGGCAATAGATATATGTGCAAACTGGTCAAGAGGTTTACATTATGCATTCTAACCAGAATAATTTCCATAATTGTATATACATTTTTCTTATGTCAAATAAAGAAATATTGAAAGCTTAAAAAAGGCGGGTATATCTTCAGTGAACTGCATAGTAAGACATTCTGTTGTACGCTATTTCCAGCTTGCCAAGAAGGTATAAAGGCTACCTGATCACTGTGGATCAGAAAACCAACAACATGATTTAAGCGACTAGATAAAATCTTTGCTAATATTTTGTTAAGGAGGGAAATAAGCCTATAGTTTGTCCAGGAGGTATCACCCAATTGGGACTTGGGAAGGATGGACATTAAAGTTTCTGGCTGCTGGAAGGATTGGCCATCCAGGAGTGAATTGAAGACGCCAAAAGGTCAGCAATCCCTTTTATCGTAAGTGGCCAAGAGCCCATTTGGTTTTAGTGATTTCATTCTGGTTAGAACCTCTAAATGCAAAATAGGTTTCTTATAATCTGCTGGTTGGGAAGTAGTGAGCACCAGGAAAAGGTATATTAGAAAAAAAGGGAGGCAACTTGACTCATCAAACTGACCCTTTGCATTATATAGATCAGATGGGTGTTTTTGAAAGACAGCGAGAACCTTCAAAAGATTACTAGGATAGGAATCTTTGGAAAATTCCAGGTTTATGGGCGTAGGTGAGCGATTCAGTTTGCCTGGAGAGCTAAAGCAAGAACGGTGTCTGGCTTATTGTCCTTCATATACATGTTGTGTTTAGAACTATGCATCACTTTTTCAGAAGATTCAGTTAAAAAAATATCCAGTTCAAGTCTAGCGTTATCCAGATTTTGTCTAGCCACAGGGGGTAGGCTTAGCTTGGAAGGCTGCATGAGAGTTTTGAAAAGTAGCTTCTAGGCGTTAGATACAAACCCCCTGGATCACTGACTTATGCTCCTCCCATAAGGTTAATGGAGATCTCTCCGCGTGTAGCATTAAAAGCTAGGTATTCCTTCAAGACTAGTTCAATGTCTATTCTATGGAATGGATGGGAGGTATCACTTTTCTTTAGTATCAAAGAAACCAAGGAAGTGAGTACTGCATTATGATCTGTCTAGGAGAACGGGAAGATAGCAGAAGAGATTAAAGCTGGAGTGGATCCTACAGTCAAAAATATATGAGCTTTAAGAGAAGTTTTTTTTTTTCCTGAGTGTCAGAGTAATATGTATACTGCCGTCTAGCCAAGTTAAAGTGTTTTACGAAAATTAAGAGTGGCCTCATAAAGTAATAAATTAGAAATTAAACTTACATCATGCACCATCATCCCAATTATATATGGAATAAATGTTTGAAAATTCTGGTCTCTGGCCAGAAACATCGAGAGAATGCGAGCAGGGGGACTATTGCGGTGCACATTAAACATTTATATAAATTGAAAAAACAAAAGAAATATATAAAAAAAATTTTTATTGTTTATTAAAAATAAAAACATTTTGCAATGCAACATATCAATAACTCATGGTGAAGGTGTAGTATTTCGACTAGTTTCGCTTTTCAGCTTCTTCAGGAAATGCATGCATCTAGAGATATATACATAAATCACAGATCAATAAAAACTGTATGAAGTAACCTTCAATAACAACACAGAAAAAATGGAGAAAAAAAGATTGTACAATACATATCAAAATTTAGCAGAGTCTTACCCAGACCCCTTAGCCCCAGGGTAGCTCAGACATACCGGGGGAAGCCTCCCCCGGCGACTGGGAGGGGTAGTGACCCCGACACAAGCCGATATCTAAATATATGGAAACATTGGTATTAAACTCGCTAATTTAAAAATTATAACCCCGAAACCTTTCACAAGTAGTGAACCTGTGTGAGATACAGGTGTATGATCACAGTTGGATGATTGTGGGAGATATTCATAAACGGTGATAGGGACCATACATAAGAATACCCCGTGAGAATAAAAACAGAGTGAAAGATATTGGAGAAGTGAAGAGGGGATAAGAAACCCTTCTGTAGGTTTTTCTACTATCTTATCAGCTGTTACTAGTTTTATTTTTAAAACAGGGTTACAGTCCATTTTAATTTGGGGTGGCAGCTTAACAGCGTGTTAATATAGATATCTTTGGTACCCCGTAGACAGGCTTTATGACTTGAGCCCCTCTTTTATTACATTGTTACATTGTTTTAAATGGGCTGCCGCTACTTATTGGATATGGACTGCACCTGTCTAATGGGTCTATTGATTAATAATTTTCTCTGTTCGGGACACTCAGCGGTCCTGTTACTTTATACATATTATAAATGTATTATACGTGCCCAATTGTGCTTGTTAATTCTAACTGTTTTACTGTTGGCAGACTTTTGCCCTCTCACTGGCTCCCCCTGGTGGGTTTAGACCCAGGTTCGCTCCTCCCGGTGGCTGGTGGGACTCTGGGAGGGTGATTGGCGGTTCACCACAGTGGAGGCCGTATCATCTTTTCCCCTTGCACGCGTCCTGGCCAACAATGTCAGGCCATAGTGGACGCCTGCACGCGGTGCACTACCTGGACCTGGCGCAGTGCGGGCTCGTGCACGACATTGCTGTGCGTGGCCGGCGCTATGCGCCTTGGTGTGGGGTGCGCGTGCGCTGTGAGCTTCGCTTGCACACGTGTTGTAGAGTCCCTGACCCCTCGACGCTATGCGCCGGTGATACAGCGCTGGCGTCTATTAGTGGGGTTGAGGGGTATAAAATGGCAGTACCTACCGCTATCTTGACACGCCGAAGGGATCCGGAGAATTCAGATGGTGACATAATGATCGGTGAGTGGATATAGTCGAGATGGGGTACCATTGGGACCTCTATTTAACATGTTACCCGTTATTGGATGTCCTTAATAGGATTAATCTATTACCATTGTTTATGCAGAAAACTATTCATTCTCCAGTGTCTTGTTACACTCGAGTTTCCTTATTCCACACGCCGATCACGCACTTGTGCGCTTCCCAGAGGGAAACATCTGAACTGGTGTTCTCCTGGAAATATAACTGAATGCAGGAGCGTATGCGTTCCAGGGCAAGTGGGTCCTTTAATAGAGATGGATTAAAGCGCCAGACCTTAGTTTTGGGGCAGGATTCGGGGAAAGACAGCGTAATTGTGATGGGGTGGTGGTCGGAGAGGAACATGGGTTCGATTGAGGAGTGTTGTAAGAGTGGGAGGTCAGTCTGAGACAGAAAAAAAGTCAATTCTGCAATATTTTTGGTGGGGGGCCGAAAAGTAGGTGTAGCCCTTAGTGGAGGGGTAGAGAGTGCGCCTAGCATCATGGAGAGACAAGGCTTGGAGTTGGGCTTTGATCTGGTGTAAGGCCTTGTATGTCGATGAGGACGTCCCCGTGGATGTGTCTAGCAGGGGGTTCAGGGGCACATTGAAGTCGCCAGCCAGAAGGAGTAGCTTGCTCTGGAAAGAGGATAAGAGGGCACAGGTTTTGCGGAAAAAAGTAACCTGATGATCATTGGGGCAGTAGATGTTAGCCAATGTGATCGGTGTGGAAGCGTATGTGCCCTTAAGGAAGATATACCTGCCCTCTGGATCTATTAGGGAGTCGGTCACATGGAAATTTGCATGTTTAGAAACAAGGATGGAGACACCCTTTGATTTAGCATCAGGATTGGCGGCATGGAAGGCAGACCGGTATATGTGGTTCTATAGCCATGGGATGGCGTCAGATCAGAAAAGAGTCTCCTGTAAGAGAATAAAATGAGCTTTGAATTTAGTGAGGGAGGAGAGAACTTGGGACCTCTTTTCCGGTAGATTGAGACCTTTCACATTAAGTGATACACACTTCAGCTTCAAGGGACTGTTAACTTGGATGGTGGGCTGCATTGTAGGAGGCTAAATGGTGGGAGAGGCTATCTCTCAGGAATTTAATGCTGGGTTCTGCACAGAGGGAGGGGGGGCGAGGGCCACACCCCCAAAGCGAGGTAAAGGAGGGGGGTGGGGGGGGCAAGGGGAGGTCTGAAAAAGGGGGGATGTAGGGTCTAGGGGGGGGGAGATGAGAAATCAAAGCAAGGGAGGAGAAAAAGATTAGGCAATAGAGAAGAAGAAGAAGAAAGGAGAGGAGAGGGAAAAGAAGATGGTGGGGGTAGAAATCCGGGGGAGAAGTAAACCAGAGGTGGGATCAGTCCAGCTACCCACCTGAAGGGATGGGAAACCTGGAGTGTCAGCCTTGTCTCAGAGAGACCGCTATGTGTAGACTGTAGAAAGGGTGGGGACCACGGGATGGCCGCAGTCCGGGGGACCACGGGATGGCTGCGGTCCGGGGGACCAAATAAAGATAGAAAGGACCTCACCTAGGATGAGGTAGGTCATAGCTTAGTGAGGAGCCTACCATTGGGAGAGAGCCTAGAAAAACATACATATGAACAGTAAGATAAAACAGTAAAAACAATATAACTTAACGAGCAGGGTTCTCGGGCCATGGGCCACAGAATATCAACAGTATATAACCAGTGTATAAACAAGTTATGGCAAATAAGGAAGGCCTGTGAAGTAACCTGATCAGGTACCAATCCCCCGGGGAGGGGGATAGGGAAGCCATCCAAGTTGGGATGGATCGTGGGACCCAAGGGAGAGGGAAGGAAGGAGGGAAGGGGGGGGGGAGAGGGAGGGGAGAGGAAGAAGGAGTGAGAATAGGGGTAGGTAGGGGGTTCGGGGGTGATACAAACAGGGAGCTTGCGAGAGACCAGCCCGGTGTTTCAAGCCTCAATAGAGCTTAACAGCTGTATGCTATAGACCTACTTAGCATCCTAAGGATCAGTATCTTTGGACACTGGGGTGCAGGTTAGGACCGACAAGATAAAGAAGCAAAAATTTAAGCAATAATCCAGCCCAGGGTGTGGAAGCAAAAACATCCACACAAAAAAAGGGGGGTATATGGATCGAGCTGGAGGGGGCCGCTAATTAAGCGGTCGCTGAAGGAAGCGTCAGGTAGCTGGGAGCACACCCTCCAGGCGGCAGTAGAGGGGGTGTAGGGGCAGTCTGATGAGCAAACTGAACTGCAAGGGAGTTTGGAGCAGAAGCCCCCCCCCCCCCCTGGACATCGTGGGGCCAGACAGGCCCCGGGACCCAGGATCTGCTGGAGATGTTGTAGAAAAAGTTCAACAAAAATGATAGTCCTAGTGGGGTGCAGTGTATCTCAATGGAGCAGGAGATCCGGGTGGGGGCCAAGGGTATCATGGCGAGGCCATCGTGAATGCAGAGGCAGGTCGGAGACAAGAAGCATCTTAGTGGGCTTTATTTGTTAAGTCCCAGGTGTCTCCGGCCGACCCCCAGACCCCGGGGGGGGGGGCACAGCAACACCAGGTAGAGCAGCATCGTCATTGCCAGGGGGCAAGGAGGGCAGCAATAAGTCAACAGGTGCAGGTAAGGCGTTAAGAGATATTATGAGTATGTCCCGGAGGTCCCGGACACTCATGGGCCGGGTACTGGGAGAGGCTGTTGGCCGGGGTGGTCAGCAGGAAGAAGCAGCCTAGACACGGGTAAAAACAGAAGGGGCCACATAAGTCTCAAGTGGGATGGGGACAGATGGGATTGACATGCTGAAGGGGTTACTCACATGCGGCAGGCCTCTGTGGACACTGAAGTCTTTCAGTCCTCCAAGTCTTCACCTCTCGCTTGCGGAGGGGAAGGGCTACGTTGGTGTAGGTTGCGGCATGACGAGCGGGCGTTTGGTGACATTGGTCCCGGGCTGCGACGACGGGATCTCTGCCGGGAGGCTTTTGGCGAGGGGTTGAGAGATACAGGACACCAGGGTTCCGTAGGGAAGAAGATTGCGTACCAATCTGGCAGCTCGATGTGCGGAAGGTCGAGTTGGTCACAGAAGGCTGGAAGGTCTTCAGGAGTGCGGAGGAGGGCGGAGCGCTCTCTGGAGGATGCAGACAGGCCAAAGGGAAATCTCCAACGATATTGGATATTTCTGCAGCACAAAGCATCTAGCAGTGGTCGCAGGGCCTTCCTATTCTGGAGGGTGATCTGCGAGAGATCTTGAAACAGTTTCACCTCTGCCCAATTGAAAAGGATACGACCATGTATCCTTGCCTTGTGGGGAATTTGCTCCTTGAGGGGGAAGTTCACAATGCAACAAATGTCCCTAGGTGGCTCAGAATCCCTGGGTGAGGGACAGAGGGCACAGTGAGCTTTTTCTATATCCATGGGGGAATGTGCCGGGCGTTCCATGAGATCATTAAATATGGCACATAGAGCTGGTTGAATTGCGTCGGACTCAGCGGTTTCGGGGACTCCCCGCACCCTGATATTGTGCCTCCGTCCTCGATTGTCCAGATCTTCCACATGTCTATGGAGTTCAAAGACCTGGGAGAGTTAGGAGTCATAGGCAGATTGTACCTGACAAATGGCTGCAGCATGTGTCTGGGCCGTTTGTTCCACGTTGTCGATGCGGTGGGCGACAGCGAGCAGGTCCGCCTTCAGATCCACAATCGCCGCTGTTACCGTGCTTTTAATGTCCTGGGCGACTTTCTCTAAGTCCAAAAGGCTAGGGGGAAGGGCCCCCCGGGGCTAGTTGAAGACGCTCCTGGCATGTGTGCGGGCAGCGATCCGTCATGTGAGGCTGGGGATTGGGCCTGAGGTGGCGCGCGTGCCTAGAGTTTCTGTGATCGGAATATCTCCGGAATATTTCTCCCCTGATGGGTCTGGGATTCCTTGGGGGTGCGGGAGGTGGATCAGCTTCTGGTGGACCTGTGCATAGCAGGAAAGGGTGGTAGGCTCCCGCACAAGCAGGCAATATGTCCCCAGAACGCAGGAGCTCCCAAGCTAGGCAGCCATCTCGGTCTCCGTCCAGGCCACGCCCCAGTACATTGTGAATTTTATCTGGTTATTAAGAAGTGGGCCATGAAGCTGACTGCCACGTCCTTAACAAGCAATGAGTCATCAGCAGACTTCCCTGCTGTGACAGCTGAATGTAGCAAAAAATAATTGCTGGCAATAAAAAAAATCTGGGAAATCCAATACTATCTTGAATATTTGGTTCCAGAAGTGGACTAAACTTGGACAGGCTCAGAAGATGTGAAGGCTGTCTCCATTGTTTCCACACTGTCTCCAACAAGAAATTTGGTTCCCGAACTTGGATAATCTGACCGGAGTCAAATACCACCTCAGAGATTTTTTTTTTTTTTTTTTTTTTTTTTTTTTTAGTATTTTTTATTGGAAGGCTTGATTGATACAGAAATCATCAGACAATCAATTGTAAAACACAAGTAGTTATACAGTGGGTTTTAGTCTATAGCATTACAATAGAAGTTTGCGTACCTATCCTCTGTGCAACAGAGGGATTTCAAGCCTCACACTTTTTTTTTTTTTTATATAATTTTTATTGAAGAATAACAGATACATCAGGTAGTATCAGATAAAGTCATATACTATTTTACATTGTAACAATTGTCATCAATATACAGTATAAAACATGAATGAGATTAACACTGTTAATGCGAGCGAACATTTACCATTATGAATACTGAATATTAACAGTGTCAACTCCAGCCGGTCACCTCATCTTGGGTCCCTATCTAGCCCCCTCTGGCGCCCAATTAGGCTCACACTGCCCCAGAGGAGGATAGACATGGGAAGGGGATATACAGCTATCGTATATCAACTAATAGTGCTATTGCAATAATGTCTCGGTTTCCTAACCATTTATCAGATTCTATATTTTAGGAGTATTGTTGTAGAAGAGATATGCGTAAAAAGTCAAGAGGGTAGGGTAGGGGAAGATGGGGGAGGGGAAACAGGGTTATGGTTCAACGGCCGTACCAGTCTTTCCAAAAATTCCAGTTTTTGCCAAAAGTTGTGCAAGGATTATTTCTGATCGACAATAGTCTTTCGTAGTGATAGTTAAGATTCACTTGTGCCATTACTTCTGAGGGGTTCGGGGAGAGGGTATTTTTCCAGTGTCTGGCTATGATTTTTGCAGTGGTTAAGATATGAGTGACCACTGATCTATATTGGGAGGGGTATTCATGTATGCCTATATGGAGTGCCAGTGCTGGATTTGGCGTTTGTAGTATCCCCGTGACATCTGCGATAATGGTAAAAAAAATTCTCCAGTAGCTGATTAAATTCTTACATTGCCAAAAAATATGTAGGATTGTTCCAGGTGTATCACAATTCCTTCAACATAGTATGGAGTGCGTAGGGAACATCCTAGCTAATTGAAAGGGAGTCCTGTACCATTTTGTTAACATTTTTTGGGTTAATTCCCAGTGATTAATGCAGCTTGTGGCCTTAAAATTGTATCTCAGGGATGTACACCAGTGGCTTGTGTCAAATGATGTACCTAAGTCTTTCTCCCAGGATAATATATTTGGGGACTTTATGAATTCTTGTTTAAATCGAAGTAGATTGTAAATAAGAGATCTACCTCTACACTTATCCTGATTATTCGTAAAAAAGTGCCATGCTTGTGTGTTTATTTCGATTTCTGCCAGGGAGTTTTTGACTAAGAATGAAGAAATTTGTTTGTATAACATGAAATGTGAAGCAGGTAGGTTGTATTTACTTTGTAAGGTCTGAAATGATAAAGGAATGCCTCTGTCTAGAAGATCATCTACTCTTTCTATTCCTAGATCTGTCCATTTGACGATATGGCTATACGGGAGTAGTGTCCCTAACGTTTGCAAAGGAATTTTGATGGTGGCAGTTGTATTATCATTATTTGGTTGGGCTAAAAGGTGTCTCCACGCAAGCAGCGTGGCCTTGGTGGTCGGGGACATAGAGCTTAGCGACAACGGTTTCCAGGAGTCTGCGCATAGTAGTAAGCTTAATGGGAATACTTTATTAGTAGATGCTTCAATATTTACCCATAATGGAGAAGGAGATGTTTGAAACCAGTGTTTGGTTTGGGCTAGGATAGAAGCCCAATAATAATCCTTTATATCCGGGAGACCCATTCCACCTCCGTTTCTATGTCGTATAAGAATTTTGTGGGAACAACGAGCCCTCTTCCCGTGCCATATAAACAATTTGAGAGATTTATTTAATTCTCGGAAGTGAGACGCCTTAAATGGGATGGGAAGGGTTCTGAAGATATACAGAATTTTAGGGAGAATAACCATTTTATATGATGCAATTCTGCCTGCCCAGGATAGTTCAGTTTTGGCCATGGTGTCTAGTGATTTCTGAATGTCTAAAAGCAGGAGTTTGATATTTAATTCAGCTATCTGTGATATTTTGGGCGTTAGTTGGATGCCCAAATAGGGGATAGATTTCTCTGCCCATACATATGGGAATGTTTTTTTTAGGTGGTTTCTAGTAACGTGAACGCCCAGGTCTAGGATTAGGGATTTATTGAAATTGACTTTATAGTATGACAGGGTCCCGAATTGATTAAGAACTTCATGCGTGAATTGTAATGAAACAGTAGGGTTAGTAAGAAGGAGTATCACGTCGTTTGCAAAAAGATTAATTACATGAGTAGTTTGGTGCAATTTAAAGCCTGCAATATGAGGGTGAGTTCGAATGGTCTCGGCCAGGGGTTCCATCATCAGGTTGAAGATAAATGGCGATAATGGGCATCCCTAGCGGGTTCCATTCGTGATTTTAAATTCTTTTGATAGTAGGCCTGATGTATAAACTTGTGCTACTGGGTTCGAGTATAGGGCCAGAATAGCTGATAATGACTCCCCTTGGAATCCAAATTTCAGTAGTACTGCTTCCATATATCCCCAGTGGACTCTATCAAACGCCTTCTCTGCATCTACTGGCAGAAGCAGAGAAGGCGTTTTCCGAGTTTCAGCGTGGTGAATGATGTTTAGAAGGCGTCTGGTGGCATCAGACGCTTGGCGTCCTTTGGTGAAGCCCGTTTGATCTGGTTGTACAAGGTCCGGTATGAGATCATATATTCTGTTAGCTAGCATTTTGGCATAGAGTTTTATGTCGCCATTTAAAAGAGATATGGGACGGAAATTTGCCGGAACATCTGGGGTTTTGCCTGGTTTCGGAAGAGTGATCACATATGCTTTGAGCATCTCTGGTGGAAAGGTGCCCTTTTTCCGGGCCTCATTAAATAATGGTAAAAGGTTTGGAATTAGAATATGGCTAAAGGCTTTGTAGTATCCATTGGATAGACCATCCGGTCCGGGGGCTTTGCTGAGGGGAAGAGACTTTATAGCTTTTTTTAACTCTGTGGTGTAGAAAGGGTCGTTTAAAGTTTGAAGTTGGGACCCCGAAAGCGAGGGTAATTTAAATTTGGATAGAAAGCCTTCTATGTCTGTTTTACATGGTTGGGTGGTTTTGGGATCGTCTTTCAAATTATATAGTGACGAAAAATAGTCTGCAAAGGCATTTGCAATTTCTTGTGGGTTTTCTACTTTTTTGGAAGGGTCAGGGTAGTGTAAATGGGAAATTACTGTTTTGGACCTACGTTGTTTAAGTCTATTCGCTAAAAATTTACCTGCTTTGTTGTTGTTAGCATAATAGCGTAATTTAAGCTTATTCATGCATTGTTCGTGTTGTGTACTGAATAGTTCTCTAAGTTGTAAGCGTGTGTTGGCTAGTTTCGAGGCTATAGCTTCAGTAGGTGTATTTTGATTTTCCTTCTCTAGTTTACGAATTGTAGTTGAGTTCCGTGACTTTGGCCAAGCGTGCTTTGTATACTGCTGAGTTTAGTTTAATAAGGATACCTCGGATATATGCTTTGTGGGCATTCCAATTAGTAAATGGGTTTGTGTCATTGGGAGTATTAAAGTGAAAAAACTCTTTTAGTTGTTGGGCTATCTCTTTTTGAAATTTAGGGTCTTGGATTAAATAATCGTTGCAGCTCCATATGCGTGCCGTAGCACAGTCTTTCCCACTCTCTATCTGGATGACCACAGGAGCGTGGTCTGACCACGTGATATCGTGTATAGTAGAGTGGGAAATTCTCTGCAGCAGTATCTTATCTACTAGGAACATGTCTAATCTGGAGTATGAGTTGTGTCTAGGAGAGTAGTACGTGAATGATTTATCATTAGCGTGTAAACAACGCCAAGCGTCATATAACTCCTCTTGTATAATAAATTCCCGAAAATTCGGGCCTCGTTGTTTGGTTCGGGAAGAAGTATCGAAGTCATCATTAATAATCCTATTGAAATCCCCACACAATAGTATGTTCCCCGCTCGCATCTTTGACATTTGTTTTGTAACCCGCTTAACGAATTGTAGCTGATGCAAGTTGGGAGCATACACACGTTAAGGTCACAAGCAGCTTATTTACGGTACAAACCAGTATAATAAAGCGACCATCCGGGTCAATAAAGGAGTCTTTCAGTTCGAATGCCACGGTATCTCTTATAGCCAGCATAACCCCCCTCTTCTGGGCTGACGTCGATGACAAGAAAACATGTGGGAAATTTGGGTGGGAGCATCGGGGTGTGGCTGAACTATGAAAGTGAGTCTCTTGGACTGCTAAGATATCCACTTTATGCTGGTTAGCTTCCTTCCAAAGGGATCTTCTTTTGGCCGGGTGGTTGAGGCCCCTCGCATTGATCGACATAATCTTAACGTTCATTCTGCTCAATGGAATAGGGTGGTGGTCGATGGCTACTTCTTCTGTGGAAGGTATGGCACTGTGTTAATTGTGGTGGAAAGATTCGAGTTACAACGATGGTAAAGTCAAAGTCAGGAAGTTTGTAGTCTGTATAAGGATCAATGGTAAAGTATATTTGTTCTCTCAAGACAGTCAATATCCCGGATGACTGCCCGGAGCAGAGGTTAGGAAATTGCATGGTTGAATAAATAGAATTGCCAATTACTTTAGCTGGAGACATATAAAGTAGCAGGAATGTGTGTTTAACTGTCGAGTGAAAACATCCAACAAAAACAAAAAAAAGGAAGAAAAAAGGAAAAAACATCAAAAGGACCAACAGGCGAACAGAGTCCAAATGGACCAAGAAGTATTACTGCCCAACTGGAGGGTACTACGGTACGGTGGACTGTACCATAGGCATTCAGGGAATTCTACTAAACTTTGCAGGTAGGAACTTGTTCCTTGAATTTTAGGTGCACCGTGAGCTGGATCGTCTTTGTTGTCTGGGTTGCCACTCTGGCTGTAGCTTGCCAAGAGGGGAGTTGTGTAGTGGAGGCGGATCCGTGTTCGTGTCTGAAATTATGATTTGCCATTGTCGGAGAAGTTGTAGCCCTTCTTCTAATGAGCTGACTAGGTGAGTGGAGCCCTGGTGCGAGACAATTAGTTTAGCCGGGTATTTCCACTTGTAAACTATTTTGTGGTTTCGCAGTGCTTTGGTGATAGTCGCCATGTTCCTCCGCAGCTGCAAAGTGTACTGCGAGAGATCCGGGAGCACTTGTAGATTCGCCGCTGACTCTGGTAGGTTCTCTGCTTTGCGAAAAACGTCCAAGAGAATCTCTTTAGTTTGAAAAAAATGAACTCTGAGTAGCACATCTCTTGGAACTTCCTGTGGTAGAAAGGCTGGTTTAGGTACTCTATGGATCCTATCTATTTTAAGATCTAGCGGAGATAACGATGGTGCTGCTGCATGAAATAGATCTGTAACGTATGACTGGAGCTGTTGTGCTGCCACGTTTTCAGGTATGCCCCGTAGTTTCAAATTGTTCCTGCTGGATCGATCTTCGAGGTCTGCCAGTTTCGCTTGCATTTTGGAGATAGAGTCTTGCTGGGACATGTGGGAGTCCACGAGTGTGTTAAAGGATATAGTAACGTCCCCCATTCTCGTTTCAACTTGATGCACTCTATCTCCGAACTCGGTAATCTCTGCTCTGCACTGTTGAAGGCATGACATCATGTCCGATTGGAGCGATGATCTTAGGGACATTAGCATCTCCTTTAATGTGATATCTGAGATCGCTTGACCGGTGGTCGGGAACATGGCGATCGGGTCAGCTGGGCAGTGTGCGCCCGAGTCACTGTCATGTGCCCCACTCACCTCCATATCCAGGGCCGAGAACCTGTTGCTGTGCGCGGATATCTCCGGATCCAACCTGGGTTTGGATTTTGCAGGGCTTTTTGTGGTGGGCGAGTTGTAGGGAGAGGTGGAACCGCTATCTTGTGTGGTAGTCATGTCAGGTACAATAGCAGTGTTCCTCTCCCGGCCCGTTCTCTGCTCTTTCGCTGCTGAAGCTGGCACTTGAGCACCTGGACTACGGCTGTGGGTTGGTCTCTCGGCGCCATTTTCCTGTAGTCCGCGGGAGACGGCCGGAAAAAAGTCCGGTAATTTAAGCATCTTTTCCCGTGCGCAGAGCTTTTTCTTCATACCCCAGAGGCTCCGTGTGTCGGCGGTAGTGCTGTGCGCGGCGTCGGCGTTCCTAGCTGCAACCAGGCGGGCGATGAGTTGGCAATTCCCCTGCAGCCGAGCGGAGCTCTATCTAAGTGCGGCCATCACGGTCGGCGGTCGCCACGCCCCCCCCAAGCCTCACGCTTTTTTAATGTTTAAGTTGCATAAAGATTCAGCTAAGTAACATTGTTCCTACAACAACATAACCGGTAAAACAGATAATTAAGTCAACTGCTCAATTTTCCTGGTATCAATCCAAGGTGACCATTGTGCATATAAACTTGAAGACTTTCCTTCCATTATGGCAAGTATCTGCTCGTATTTAAAGGTCTCGTCTACTCTTTTAATTAGTTCTCCCATATTGGGGGGGCATGGGGTTTTCCACTGCTTGGCTATCAAAAGTCTAGCCGTTGAAAGTATCTGGACGACTAACATTCTGAGGGGTGGCGGGTATTGGTCAATATGTAAACTCAGTATTGCTAGTTCAGGGGATCCTGACTTAAGAATGCCAGTAACTTTAGAAATCAATGAGAATACCCCCCTCCAGAAACTCCTGAGGAGGGGACATTCCCAGAGCATATGCAGAAGAGTACCAACTCTTCCACAGCCTCGCCAACAGGTATTGGAACTGCTCTGCATAAATTTCGCTGTGATGAAAGGGGTATAATACCACCTAAGCAATATTTTCTGAGAAACTTCCCAGTGCGTTACCGATCTGATGTATCTGCAGTTACTTTTTACAGCCGTTTGCCACTGATCGTCCGTAAACGTCACAGATAAATCTCTCTCCCATCTATGAAAAGGGGATGTTTTCGTAAATTGGCTCTTGCCTTGTAGTAGGTTGTAGAATAATGAAATTCCCCCTTTAACTTTAGATACGTCAGACCAGAACACCCATGCTTGATGAGGAATTGTAGTGGAGGTGCCCCAATGTTTTAAGAATGATACGATTCTTAGATAAGTATAGTAGTCTGACCTGGGGAGGCAGAATTTATACGCTAATGACTCAAATGGAATAAACTTGTCATGCTCAATTAAATCTGAAACCAATGAGATACCTTTTCGTTCCCATGCCACCAGATCTAGATTCTCGATATATGTACCTATGGATGAAAGTGGAGTAGAAATGTTAATTAGGGTATGAGATATTTCTAGAGTATTGAGAGAATTTCTCCATGTGTCCACTACCAATTGTACAGTGGGGTGTTCAGATTTAAAGGTCGTGTTGGCAAAGGAAGACACTAACAGAGTAGAATATGGCGAGTTAGGTAGAAGCCATGAGCCCTAAATCAGAGCCCACTGCTTCTCCACTGGGGGGCAAAGCCAGTACTTCATTTGGTCTAATAAGCTCGCTATATAACAATCCCTCAAAATAGGCAACCCCATACCACCAACTTCCCTCTTTCTGTATAGATGGGATTGGGAACATCTTGGCTTTTTATCTCCCTATACAAATTTATTGAGTTGTGCCGATTTAAAGAATGACATAGGAATAGCAATTGGTAAGGCCCTGAAGCAATATAAAAGATTTGGGAGGATTATCATTTTGTAGGCTGCCAGTCTTCCCATCCAAGACAGGTAAAACTTCTTTAGCCTATTTAACTCCTGTTGCAGGGAGGAAAGAAGAGGCAGAAAGTTGATTTTGAAAAGATTAGAGCTTGGTGACAGGTAAATACCCAGATATTGAATTGGCTTATTCGTCCATGGGTATGGGAATCGTGTGGCCAAGGATGATCGGGTTTTTTCTGTTACATTAATCGCAAGTAGATTAGATTTGGAGGAATTTACCTTATAGTAAGATATCCTGTTAAATTCTTCAAGGGTGTCATGTACTGCTGGTAGAGAGGAGGAAGGGTGCGTTAAGGTTAAGATTATGTCATCTGCAAATAGTGTGATAGAATGGGTGTGCTTGGGTGTTGAGATGCCTAAAATACGCGGGTGAGTGCGGATCGTTTCCGCTAAGGGTTCCATCAGAAGGGCAAAAATCAAGGGAGATAACGGACACCCTTGACGTGTTCCATTAGTAATGTGAAAGGAGTCAGAAAACATACCTTCCGTATATACCATGGCCGAGGGATTAAAATATAAGGCTGAAATAGCTGAGTTAATAGTCCCCAGTATTCCAAATTTGTTGAGCACTTGACTTGGGTATCCCCAGTGGACCCTATCAAATGCCTTCTCTGCATCTAATGTAAGAAGCAGAGAAGGGTCTCCAGAGGCCTCTGCCGCATGAATCAGATTGATAATCCTCCTAGTTGCATCCGGCGCCTGACTCCCCGGAATAAAACCCAGCTGATCATTTCTGATAAGTGATGTTAAAATGTTCGAAAATCTGTTAGCCAGAATTTTTGCAAAGACCTTCAGGTCTACGTTCAATAAAGAGATAGGCCTGAACTTCTGTGGCTTATCCGGAGACTTCCCAGGTTTTGGTAGCGTTATAATTGTGGCTGTTAACATTTCTGAAGGGAAGGAGGAGTCCGCGGTAGCTTTCTCAAAAGTTTTAAGTAGATGTTGACCTAAAATGGGGTAGAATGTCCGGTGGTAGTCCGACGAGAAACCGTCAGGGCCAGGTGATTTGTTTAGTGGCATAGCTAATATTGTTTTATATAATTCGCTTAATGATATGGGGTCATTTAGAGTGGCAAGTTGTGTTTGATTCATTTTAGGGAGTGATATTTTCTCGAGAAACTCACGGATCAGATCTGGGGACGGTTGTGGGGTTGACAAGTCATCTTTTAAATTGTAAAGGGCATTGTAATAATCCCTGAAAGCATTGGCAATATCTTTTGATTGGACAGTTTAGAACCAGTAGTTGGGTGGTAAACAAAGGGGATTTTCTGTTGAACTGATTTTTCTTTAATTTGTCTAGCTAGGAGTTTCCCTGCACGGTTGCCTTGCTGGTAAAAGCGAGCTTTCCATTTTTTAAACGTTTGTTCTTGTTGTGCAATCAATAGTAATCTAAGCTTGTGTCTTATGTTATCTAGTTTAGAACTTCTAGTTGGGTCAGGTGCCTTTTTGTTCATGGATTCTAAGTGCTCTATTTGTGAAATAAGAGTCTGTACCTTCAGATTGGTCTGTTTTTTGGCCGTGCTGCTCATTTTTATGAGTATCCCTCTCATGAAGGCCTTATGAGAGTTCCAAAAGGTGAAGGGGTCCGACACAGACTGGGCATTGATCTCAAAGAAACTTTTCAGTTCAGCCATAATTACCTTATTAAAGAGGAAGTAAGATCCTCAACTACGCATCCATCCGGCCTGGTGAGTCCCCTGTGGGGATAATTGCACTGATCCAGAACTTTTAGCTGCCTGCTCCCCTCTAAGTCTCTCCTCCTCATCCCACATCCTCAAGACCCTGCTAACCCTGCTGGGACATCCCCACAGATCCCTAAGAACTGAGTCATTGCCACCTGTATCCCACCCCACCAGGCACACCTCATCACTGGAAGCACTCTCCCAGCAAGACCCTGGCTTCGGCCTACACTGGAGCCTAGTGGCCATCTTGCTACACCCTGCTACACCTTGTCCTTCATAGCCCATATTGCCACAACTCCGCAGGGTGTGGGCCTTACTTCAAACTTAATTCATACTAACTCAGGGGCATGGCTAGCCCCTAATTGAGATGGCCGCCTGAGTCATCACCTCCATTCCATAGCGGGGAGACGAGCTACTCACAGCTACTATACACCCCGAATAGGCATACCGCCTTGACTGGGAAACACATCCGGACTCTGGGGCATGTCGAAGAAGCGACAGAAACCCCCTGCGCCGCGCCGCCTCACTCATTATTACACATCCGCCACCATGCAGGAGGCCCAAGATGGCGCCGGCTCCGGGAGCTCTCGCAGGTCCTCTCCCAGCCCTCATCGCTCCAACGGGCAACCGCGTCCTCGTCATGCAGAAGGGGAAAGCGTCACTCTCCAGGGGACCGAGATGGACACCCTCCCACCACCACCTATGCCGCAGGGCACACCTCACGCTGATGGAGGTAAGAGATTGGCCTCTTCCCCTGCACAATCCCCAGGCAAGGAACCTCACGCGAAGAAGCAGCTCTGGTCTGCAGTTGTAGCGGGTGGACAGAATGCAGACCGAACCCCCTCTTGCGGCAGTCCCAGTATCAGATAACCCAGTTTCAGAAGCCACGTTAAAAACCATGCTGCTCACCCTCCAAACAGATCTCCACAGAGAACTGCAATTCTCGATGTCCCAGATACACGACAGAGTGGATTGTCTGGAGGAGAGAACGGATGCCATAGAGGAGACGTTGCAAGACTACTCCAAAGCTCACAATGAGCTTTTGGATGCACATGACCATCACTCCGCAGAAATTCACCGTCTAAAGTTAAAAATAGCGGACTTGGAAGATCGCGCCAGGCGCAATAATATTAAATTCAGAGGGGTTCCGGAATCCGTTAAGCCACCGGACATTATTCCATACCTACAGCAACTGTTCACCACACTGGTGCCTCATCTGAGCAACACTGACATTTTAATTGACCGGGCCCACAGAATTTCTAAACCCACTCATCTGCCTGATGACGTCCCCAGAGACATTCTAGCGCGCATCCATTTCTTTCATATTAAGGAACAGATCCTTGCCACTACCAGATTATCAAAGTCTCTACCTCCTCCCTACAACGATGTCAAACTATTCACAGACCTCTCCCCGGCCACGATGGAACTTCGCAGAACTTTCTCTCCAGTCACATCCATCCTGCAACAAAAAAAGATCGCCTACAGGTGGGGCTTCCCCACAAAACTTTTGGTGAGCTATCAACATCAAGTGATCCTCATCCTCAACCCCAAGGATGGCTATAAGAAATTAACCAACTGGGGTTTCCTCCCGCTGCCCCCGAGAGACACCCGCCGCACTAATGAGCATCTTTCTTCACTCCCTGCTGGAAAAGAGACTACTTCACGAAGAGAACGCGAAACCTAACTCCGCGGTATACTCCGGTCCGAACATGGATCTCCCCGTTATGGACGGACTGACTCTTGCAAGTATACAAAATTACTACTGTTTGCTTTAGTTTCTTTGAACTTGAACAACGTTACTGTTTGTTGGTGCACCCTTCCTCTTTACACCCCCCAGATTAGAGTGTGCTAGGCACACAAACAGATACCTGTATTCGTACGGTTTACCCCCTTAACATCCCTGATCTCTTGTTTTGTGTTCATCCGGTTTTTGTTTTCTGTTTTCTATTAGAGTTTTGCAAACCCTGTTTTCACAGCACGCACTTGATACTTACTGTATTGCCTTTTCTTCATTTGTGTTTGCTACAGTAATCTCTTTCTGAGTCTCCCCTTTCCATCGTCTCCCTGTAGGCATGGCCCTCACGATCTCCACTATCAATGCCAAGGGCCTAAATTCCCCATTTAAGCGTAGCCTCCTCTGGAGAGAGGCGTCTAATCTCCACTCTGACATCCTCTGTGTTCAAGAGACTAATTTCACACAAACTTATCCCCCCAAATGTTCTAACAGACGCTACCCTCACACCTTCTTTGCGAATGCTTCACGGAAACAGAGGGGGGTGATGATAGCTGTCAGCGCCTCGGTAGACTTTGAGCTACACCAATTCGAGAAAGATGCAGAGGGGAGATATATAATTCTATCGGCCACAGTCAATACCCGTCCTCTAACCATTGTCAATGTATATGCTCCTCGTGTTGCACAAAAGAAATTCTTTACTACCCTTATGGCCAAACTAGCCCCGTACAGATCGTCACCATTAATCATATGTGGAGACTCCAACGGTCTCTCTGACCCCGCACTGGACTCAACTTCACACGCCAAGCATAGACCCTCTGCCCTAGCAGCTATGCTTGCCCGCGAAGACCTTTATGACTCATGGAGGTGTATGCACGGCTCAGAAAGAGATTACACCTCCCCCCCCCCCCCCCCCCCATCAGTCCTACTCCAGAATAGACCTGATTATCACAGATAAACACGTATTACAGTCAATTTCTGACTCAAGTATAGGAATTATCTCGTGGTCCGACCACGCCCCTGTCACTATTAAACTAGCCCCGCTATCACAGTCACCCAGGCACACTCTCTGGAGATTGAATTCATCCCTCCTTAATGACCCTAAACTTGCCTCCCAAATACATGCAGAAATCCTCTCCTACTTCCAATCCAATGACAATTCCGTTGATGACCAGGCTGTCATCTGGAATGCCCATAAAGCCTGCCTACGCGACCTTTTTTATCAAGTTGGGTGCGCAGCAAAAAAAGGCTCGTGCGGCCACCACGGTTACCATGCTCCAACAGATTTGAACCTTGGAAGCCATAAACAAATCCTCCCCTTCGGACATGATCTCCACTGACTTAAAAAACCTTAGGGCTAAACTTAGTGAACACCTTCACATGAAATTTGAATACTATATAAAACGCCTTAAGCTACAATCCTACTCCTCAGCGAACAAACCGACCGCATTTATGGCCAAGCAGCTCAAACGACAACTCACTCACAAAAAAATCTCCTTTGTGACAACCTCCAATAAAACACGTATTACTAATCCCCTCGATATTGCTAACAAATTTAGCAGCTTCTATCATGCTCTTTAAAACCTCAACACCACCGACCCCTCCCCCCCACCTTCCCAAGCCGATCTAGCTAATTTCCTAGCGTCTATATCGCTCCCTACGATCACCCCTGAACAACTAGACTCCTTATCGGCCCCCTTCCTCCCTGAAGAAATCCATTCTCTCATTAAGAAGCTCCCCCTACATAAAGCCCCGGGCCCAGATGGCATTACCAATGAGTACTATAAGAAATATGCTGACATCATCGTACCCTATCTCTGCAAAACCTATAACCAATTTGCGAGCACTGGACAGATCCCCAAGGAATCCCTAGAAGCACTTGTAGTCACTATCCCTAAGCCAGGGAAACCTCCTGATAGCCCAGCGAACTACCGTCCCATATCACTCCTCAACACAGACACCAAACTTTATGCCAAACTTCTAGCCCAGCGACTGGCCGTAATTCTCCCAGACCTAATACATTGCGATCAAGTGGGCTTCGTCCCGGGAAGGCAGACAGCAGATGGAACCAGACGGTTTATAGACCTGATTCAATGGGTCGAATGTAAGCGAACACCTTCTCTCTTCCTCTCTCTGGACGCAGAGAAGGCGTTCGATCGAGTCTCCTGGCCCTATATGGAGGCAGTCCTCCGCAAGGTAGGGCTTTCAGGCTCCTTCCTGTCAGCCATTCTGGGACTCTACACGCACCCTAGTGCACGTGTGTGGACCTCGGGCATAATATCGAACCCTTTTCAAATCACCAATGGCACCCGCCAAGGATGCCCTTTGTCCCCACTGATATTTGCCCTGGTAATGGAGCCCTTAGCACAGACTATCAGACAAAACCCCCAAATTAAAGGCATCACGGTGGCAGACACAGAACACAAAATTGGCCTCTACGCCGATGATGTTATCATTGCCCTCACGGACCCACTTACCTCACTCTCTGAGGTTCAACGCACGTTGGACTCCTTCAGCGATGTTTCAAAGTTAACCATTCCAAATCTTTAATGCTGAATCTTGGCCTAGACCCACACACCGTGTCCCAGATTTCAACGAAGACCTCTTTCATGTGGGCCACCAACTCTTTCCTCCCGTACTTAGGTATACAACTGACATACCCCAGCTCCATTCTGGTAAGAACCAATCTTGAAACTCTACTGGGCAAACTTCACCGCCTAGCCAAAGACCTACTGACCACACCGGCTTCCTGGGCAGGTAGAATTGCACAAACCAAAATGGTATCTACTCCACCATATCCTCTACTTTTTCCGTTCCATCCCCCTCCCGCCCCTACAAGCCCATCTTAAAAAGCTCCAAGGGATACTTAATGCTTTCATTTGGCAGCACAAACACCCGAGAATTAGAAATAATATCCTCCTGACACCCACTCGCTTTGGTGGCATGGGGGCCCCTAATCTCAAAGCATATTACCGAGCTGTCTTACTAGATCAACTCAAAACATGGTGGTCCTCAGACCTACAACCTACCTGGAAGCAAATAGAACTTGCTATCTTAATGACAGACCCAGTGAATATTTTGACAGCTATCTGGTTGCGCTTTAAACCTTCTCGTTACCCACTTGACTCAATTAACGCATCCCTTAGAGTATGGCAAACATACTTTCAAAACACTGCTCATGTCTCCCTGGCGCTTCTCCCACTGGTCCCCCTAGAAGCCCTCCAAGTATTCTCCCCTGATCTCCCCATAGGGGTCTGGGTCGCAGCTGGGGTCACTAATCTGAACACATTATTTTCCTCAACAACTCTCCTGTCCTTCTCCCAACTACAACACAACTATCATGTCCCCTCCACAACATTCTTCTTATATCTCCGGATCAGGTCCATCCTAGCAAATCTCCCTCTTTCCTCCAAGAACCCACTCAAGGATCCCCTACTACAGTTTTTTGGGAATAAAACTCAAAAAAAGGGAGGCATTTCTCTCATCTACAGAATACTCACCTCACCAGACCCAGAAGTTGACCCCGCACGCACTGCATACTGGTCATCTAAACTGCAACACGTTCCGCCAGAAACTTGGCAGAAGGCTCTGAATGCTCCCACACGCTTCTCTCACTGCATCTCACATTGGGAATCTCTGATGAAACTTTACCACGGTTGGTACTACACACCGACCAGACTGGCTAAAATTTTTCCCTCTTCCTCACCTAATTGTTGGAGGAACTGCGGTGACAGAGGCACATTACTGCATATTTGGTGGGGCTGTCCCCATATACAACCATTCTGGAAAAAAATTAAAAACCTAATACACCAGATTTGTAAAATAACTTTCCCGCTCTCTCCCACTGACTTACTACTAGGTCTATCTGTCCTCTCGTGGCCGCACCACTTGCACGCCCTACTGACCCACATCCTTATCGCTGCCCGACTAGCTATTGCAAAAAATTGGAAATCTGTACATTCCCCGACCCTGAAACAAGTCCTCATACTGCTGAATACCCACTTTGGATTCGAATACACCTTTGCTAAAGCTAACCTTACCACCGATAAGTTCCTGTATGTCTGGAAACTTTGGATAGCGGACCCCAGGAGTAGCCCATTGCACTGAATATCCTGGGTATCATATTTATCTTATATCTGTTTCTAAAGCTTGATGTTACCCATAATCAAGAATATACCCAAAGTACATATACTGAACCTACCCGTATATTTTTCTCTTGTCTGATTTTTCTCCCTCATTCAGTTTTTGCCTATACCATGTCTGTAAATCAAACTATGGTTATACCTGTTTTTATATTTTTATATTTGTACTCTTATATGTCCTCACTCATCCCTTTTGCAAACCTCCCCTTCCTTCAAAACCGAGTATCCTGCTAGAATTTTGATGTGTTACTGTGTTATACACCATATCTGCATACCTGTATCTGTATGTACCCTACCTGTTTGACAAGTTTACTGCCAGGGTATGCCAGTTTGGCTATGTACCTTTCTTCTGATTTTTCTTTTCATTTCATAATAAAAATTTACAGTTAAAAAAAAAAAAAACTTCCTCTTTCATTCCCTGTAAAGGCAAAGCATAATGGACTACTATGCATCGCATAGTAGTCCATTATGTGTCACTTACCTGACACAGGAGCCAGCGATGTCACCGCTGTCCCCTGTAGTTCCGAGCGTCCATCTTCTTGGTCGGTCTCGCTGCTACGGCGCTGTGATTCGCCGGAGCAGCGATGACGTCACTCCCGCGCATGCACACGGGAGCCGAGACTCGCGGCATTGCCGTCATCGACGATGCCCCGCTCAGTGCGCCTGCGCGCCGTCTTCGGGCAAATATCTCCTAAACCGTATAGGTTTGGTAGATATTTCTTTGACCTACAGGTAAGCCTTAATCTAGGCTTACCTGTAGGTCAAAGTGGTTTGTAAGGGTTTACAACCACTTTAAATTTTGGATGTGAAAAGAGAGAAGTGTCATTTTTTTCATCTATTGGCCCTAGTTTCTGTGCGCCACCCCTCCACCACAATGAATACCGGAGCATGGTCCGACCATGTAATGTTGTGAATAAATGACATGCTGACTTTTTGAAGTAAAAATTTATCGACTAGAAAGATATCGATTCTCGAATACGTTTTATGGATACTAGAGTAGTAGGAGTAATCACGTTCTGTGGAATGCTGGCATCGCCACACATCGAACAAACTTTCTGAGGCCATGAAGCGCGCAAGGGTGATCCTGTCTCTGGCTCTAGAGGGACTCAGCGATGCATTGATTAGGTATAGCGTTGAAATCACCGCATAGTATCAGATACCCCTTGCGCACTGCATTCACCTTCTTCCACACCTTATGTAAAAAAGATAGTTGCTTGGCATTAGGCAAATATACGTTCACAATAGTATATACTGTGTTGTTGATTCCTCCTATTAAAATAATATACCTTCCTGACTGGTCAGTTTCTACATGAGTACATTTAAATTAAATCAAATTTCTAATCAGGATAGCCACTCCTCTGTTTCTTTTGTGCATTTGAACAAAATACTGAAGGGAAGGGACTATTTTGCAGTTGTGGGTGTTTAGAATCGCGGAAGTGCGTTTCCTGAAGGCACAGAATATCACTTTGCAATTTCTTCGCTTCTTTCCATAGTAAACTTCGTTTATGAGGGCTATTCAGCCCTCTGACATTGAATGAAGTAACCTTAAAACCCATCCTGTAGGGCAGAGAGGTTGGGCCTTGCCTAGTAACTTGGAGCTATACCAGAAGCTGTATATACTAGTTGGCACTAAACTGCTGTGGGTGTGAGCAGAAAAAATGTAAACGGAACAAAAACAAAACGGGAAAAAAATAACACTGAAAAAAAGTCTGGTCACTAATTGTTGTGTGACTTATAGGTATACTGGTAGCCTGGAGGCCTACCGCTGAAGCACCACGCAGCAATAACCAACAATCGGTGTACTTGAAAGTGTGCAAAAAAAAAACAAAAGCAGGTGATTCAAAAGAATCCGCAGGGAAGGGAACCCTTAATTAACGGAGGGCTAAAAGAGAACTAGGACATTTCCACCGAGTCCCGGAGCTCTAAGTTCAAGTAGTGTAGTGATTACCTGGGCATTCAGTCCGAAATGGGCCTCGGCCAGGCGGGGGATCTTGGACATGAAGATGAGTTCGTAGACTGTGCCTCTTCTTCCCTTTCTAGGATTCGCCATTCTCGCAGGAGGTGAATTCCTTCTTCCACCAACTTGATTGCATATGTTTTCCCATCCTTTGAAACCAGAAGCTTGGCTGGGTACGCCCATTTGTAAGGAATACAGTGGTTCCTCAGGGTTTTCGTGATAGTCGCCATATTCCTTCTTCTTTGCATTGTGAATGCAGATAAGTCTGGGAAAAAGGATAGGCCTTGTGCAGATGATGGCAAGTTTTCCAGGTTCCTCACAAATATAAGGAATTTTTCTTTGGTTTGAAAGAAGTGAATCCTTGCTATAGTGTCTCTTGGCAAGTGGTCTAGGATATGTCTGGGCTTAGGAAGCCTATGGATCCTATCAATGGCAAGATCATTTATAGAAGCGTCAGGCAATGCTTCCTGTAGGATTTTTTGGAAATGACCCTGAAGGTATCCCACGGATCTTTATATTATTTCTTCTGGAGCGATCTTCAAGGTCGGCCAATTTTTCTTTCAATAAGGATAACTCATCACCTCTCTCATTATGAGCTTAAATAACTTTGTTTAATGGTTCCTGCAAATTCGCTCATTTTATGCTCTGTGTGGGAGACTCTGTTGCCCACTGCCTTAACCTCTTCTTTAAAGTGGTTTGTGAGAGACAGGATATCAGCATGTAATGTACTGCGGAGTGACACCAGCATATCCTTTAAAGTGGTATCTATTACCGGCTGATTTTTAGTGGGGAATTCCAGTATGGAGTCCTGGAGTTCTCTGGTGTCATTAAGAGAAGCATTGCTGGAGTCCTCCTCCTCTCTCCCCTGCATGTGTGGCTGTTTGGCTTTCACTGGGCTGGAAGTGGAGGATGCTAGGGGGGGGATTTGCCTGTCCCCTAGAGAAGATTCTGACAGAAGATGTATGTGTTGAGTGATAGGGGTATGTTCACCATCATGCCTGCCACGTTCTCTGTCGTTTATCTTACCAGCGCCATCTTGGGCCTGTGCATTGCGGGGATGGCAGTAGAAGTCCGTCATTCTGCTCAGCCGCTTCGCTTCTTTTCTCCGCCGGGACATGTTCCCCACGTCTGCCTGTCCTTGGGAATGTAAAAATCGATGTGGTTCGCCGCCCAGGTATACTGTAGGAAGCTCCGGTATCTGTGTGGTGGACAGAGCTGTCTTACAACGCGGCCATACTCCTCGGCTGCCGGCCACACCCCCCCCCCCCCCACCTCAGATTTTTTGAGTAAACTTCCATAATGAGGAGCAACAAGTTGCATGGAATTTAAAGCTTTCAACCACTGTGATGTGGTATGGTATATGATGTCCCCAAATCTATTTCCCACTGTATGAAAGGATTAGATATAAGACTCCACGACACCTTCCAGTGGGCCTCCTAAAAACCCATACCCAATGGAGAGAGGCCCTGGACTCGCCTGTCTATGGATTTCATTGTGGAGTTGCCCAACTCCCAAGGCAACACTGTTATGCTTATGGTGGTTGACCGGTTCTCAAAGATGTCATTGTATTCCACTTAAGAAGTTGCCCACCTCTGAGGAACTGGCTTCCATTTTTGCTCAGAAGATCTTTCGCTACCCAAGGTGATTGTCTTGGACAGGGGCAGTCGGTTTGTCTCCCGGTTCTGGTGAGCCTTTTGTGCACAGTAGGGAATCCAGCTTGCGTTCTCTTCTGCGTATCACCTGCAGTCTAATGGGGCCACAGAATGAGCCAATCAGTCCTTGGATAAATTCCTACGTTGCTATATTTCTGACCATCATAACTGGTCTGACCTATTACCTTGGGCAGAGTTTGCTCACAACAGTGCCTTGAATTCTGCCTCCCGATTGTCTCCACTTATGGCAAATTATGGTTTCTAACCTTCCATGTTGCCTGACTCGTTTGTCCCGCAGAGTATTCCTGCATTAGAGGAGCATCTCTGTGGTCTTCATTCCACTTGGGTACAAGTCCAGGAGGCTTTGCGTCATGCTAATGATGGGTACAGACTCCATGCTGACCGCAGACGCCTGCCTGCACCTTCCTACCAGGTTGGGGACAGGGTCTGGCTGTCATCTCGCAACCTCCGGCTTCGTGTTCCCTCACTGAAGTTTGCGCCTCGGTTTATTGGGCCTTTCCCTATCCTTCGCAGGATTAACCCAGTAGCTTACGCGTTTGACCTTCTTCCTAGTATGCACATCTCAAATGTGTTTCATGTCTCCTTATTGAAACCGTTGGTCTGTAACTGATTTACCACCTCTGTGCCACGTCCTTGCCCTATTCAGGTTGAGAACCATGAGTATGAGGTACAATCCATTGTTGACTCCCGTAGGTTCCGTGGGCGCATACAGTACCTGGTGCATTGGAAGGGGTACGGTCCGGAGGAACGCTCCTGGGTTTCACCCTCTGACGTACATGCCTCTGTCCTCCTCCGTGAGTTCCATAGACTGTTTTCCCTCAAGCCCGGTGGCCCTCCGAGGGAGAGGGGTCACTGAGGAGGGAGTACTGTCAGGGCTGGCTTAGCCCTTCCTTCTCTGGGCTGGCCGCTCAGCTGTTGGCTAATTGCCAGCTCTCTTCTCTCTCCACAGTTACCAGCTGTTCCCAATGATGCTCGTCTGACCTGCCTACTTAAAGCCTTCCAGCTCACTTCACCTCTGCCTTTGCATTGGTCACATCACAGGGAACCATCTCCTGCGGTTTGTTTCAAGACTGGCTTGCTGGCATCCCTCCTGGCTCCTTATCCTGCTTTCAGTTGCTCTATTTGGTTCCCCTACTTCAGGCCTGGCTGATTACCCGATCTGGAAGCATTTGCAAAGTAACTTTGTGGAAACTGTCTGAGATAAGTTTGTGGTTGCCTTCTTTAAATTGGGTCTCCTGGATACAGAAAACATCACACTTTTGATGAAGAGCTTCCTTCCACGGCATGTCTTTTTTTGTGGGCTCTTTAGGCCATTAACATTTAGGGATGACATTTTGAAAGACATTGTGCGGTCCTCTTCTACTTAAGCTTGTGGGATTTGGGTTTAAATACACAAATACCCTGTTGCTGAGTTTCGGAAGCGGTAACTGTGCATGCGAACTGTGAGGTCACACTCTTCAGGTTGGGGTCGTGAGACGTTTCCCCCCTAGTAGTTATGTTCAATGAGTATATTGACATACTTCCACCCTGATGATAACAAAATAAATAAAGAGCAATACTGAAATAGAACCAAACAACAAATGCAATCGGGAACAAAACTAAGGTGCTTTGTTAAAAATATGTGATTTCCTAGAAATCTGAGCAAGGGTTTAGCCTGCTAACTTTGGGGGTTATAAAATCAAATGAATGCTGGGAGGGCCCTCCAGAATTCCATAACTGAACAGTATGCAACGCCATCAGGTATCCAAGTTATTTGTTGACTCCTGCATATTTTGGGCATCATCCTCCTGGTTCTAAGTAATGATTCCCCATTCCTCCCGCAGCCGTAAGCCGTCCTCCATTTGTGGTGACCCAGAATTCTTTCTCCCTTTTACTATGATCAGGGTGGCAGGGTAATTCCAACGATATGGAATATTATGGTTCCTGAATGGTTTATTGATTGATACGAGATTCTGCCTTCTCTGCATGGTATGTGCAGAGAGGTTGGTGAAGGGGGATAACCCCTGCATACTTTCAGGGAGCTGCTTGGCGTGTCTCGTGGCATACATCAACTTTTCTTTGACCCTATAATAATGGTTCCTGGCGATGGTGTCTCTCGGGAGCTTTGCTGGAATGTGTTGTGACTTTGGGAGTCTCTGTATGCGGTCTATGCAGGGAGAACATCTTTCATTATAGTACTTGGATATGCCATCAAGTCACAGGGTTTAACCGTTTCAGGTATTCCTCTTATTTTAACGTTGTTCCTTCTGGAACAGTCTTCCAGGTCCGTGACCTTTGACTTGAGCCACACAATGTCATCTTCATGTTCATTGCGTGCATGTATCATGCTGTTAAACGTCATTGTGATTTCCCACATTTTCCCTTCAATGTGGCTTACTCGGTCTCTGACCTACTTCAGATTTACACTGTTTCATGAGCTGCAGCATATCAGTGTGCATAGCACTTCTGAGGGACACAAGCATATCTTTCAAAGTGAAGTCTATAACAGGCTGGTTGTTTGTGGGTAAGGCCGCTATGGCATCCTTAAACTCAAGTGTATCATCCAGAGTCAGGCCTGTGTCCCTGTCTGCAGTGTCTGTTACTGTCAGCTGCATCAACCGCTGTTTAGCTTTTACTGAACTACTGCTGCTGGCTGATGATTGTGATGTAGTTATCTTTTGTGTAGGGTGCTTGGAATGCCTTTTTATCAGTGTCCCAAGTTAACTTGCCTTCTTGTGTCCTCATAGGGGAGCCCTGCATGCCGCCGCGGTGGTCGCCATCTTGGCCGTGGGAGCGGCCTGCGTGTGGGTAAAAATCAGTCATCTTACCTGGTGGGTTTCTCTCCCTTCTCCTCCTGGACATGGTGTACTGATCGTCCGGGGTCCCTGCTTCTCCAAACCGCTGCTATTTGGTGCCCTATGTCGCGGTGTTTAGCTCTGGAAGGTCCGCGCGGCAAGGAGCTGTGGATTCACACTGTCATTTTCCTTGCGCGCCGACTCCGCCCCAACCTATGGGGATTTTTAAGGGTAAAAGTTTGACGCAATTCCACAAGCAGGATTAATTTTGAAGCGTGCCATATTGGGTATCCATTTACGTAGCGTAACATTATCTTTCACAATAAAAAAAAATGGGCCAACTTTACGGTTTTATTTTTTTTATTCAAAAAAGTGATTCCCCCCCAAAAAAATGTGCTTGTAAGACGTCTGCGCAAATACGGTCTGACAAAAAAAAATTGCAATGACGCCCATTTTATTCTCTAGGGTTTTAGAAAAAAAAAGGTATAATGTCTGGGGACTCTAAGTAATTGTCTAGCAAAAAGTTTTTTTAACTTGTAAACACCGATTCTGAAAAAAGAGGCCTGGTCTTTAAGTGTTTAAGAAGTGCATTTTGTATTTACCCTGGTTATCTTTGTGCAATAATCATTTTAGTGTGAAAAAATACAAAACAATAAAAAATCAGAAAGGGGACACATACTTTTTTCACATCATTGCATTTAATATGTTCCTAAAGCATTCCCATTTATCCTCTGTGTTCAATGTTTCAAGGATTTGGTCCCACTTAAAGTGGTTCTCGGCACACAACCTTTTTTTTTTTTTTTTTTTTACGTTCCACTTATTACCACTCTAACGTTAAACTCACTCTTTAGATTTCTTTCCGGTATCCAGGTCAATTTTTAGTTAGAATTGTCACTTTTAAAAAGCTTGCAACTGAGTTTTAATTTTGCGTGTGGGCATTTGAAGCCCACAAGCAATCATTTTTGTTCCATTTTGTTTGAACTACCAGCATGCCTTGCTGGTTCCCACGCATGCTCACTGGCAACCGCACCGAGCGCCGTAAAACATCTATGTTGCCATAATGTCCATGAAATCACGCAAGATTTCATGTTGGCTGTCCGCACTGACTCCTGAGATGAATGACGCTAGATCACAGGAGACAGTGCGGCAATCACAGGAAATTTATGTGGATACCCGCAAAATCCCCGCCCACAGCTGCAGAGACAGAAGGATGTGTGCATAGACCAGGCCAACGATTGAAAGGTACGATTCCAAAAAAAAAATTCCATTTAGCACTCTGGTAGATTTGGAAGGCGGTGAGATAAACTGCCCCTTCCTGACTAGAACACTTTTTACAATTTGGCACTGCATCGCACAGTCATGCAACGGTGTACCCAAAAAAGTGTCCCTTTTTTCCCCCCCACAAATAGAGCTTTCTTTTGGTGGTATTCACCTCTGCTGTTTTTATTTTTTATGCTGTAAACAAAAAAAAGTGACTATTTTGAATAAAAACAATATTTTTTGCTATAGCCCCCATTTTTTTTTTCAACAAATCTCGTCAGTTTAGGCAGATATATATTTTTACTTATTTTTGGCAAAAAAAATCAAAAAAAAATCGCTAAGTGTATATTGATTGATTTGCGAAAGTTATAGCATCTACAAACTAGGGGAAAGATTTATGCCATTGTTGTTTTTTTTTTTTGTTTTTTTTTTTACTGGTAATGGCGGTGATATGCAATTTTTAGCGTTATTGTGACAAACAGATCAGACACTTTTGACATCTTTTTTGGCACCATTGACATTTATACAGCGGCCAGTGCTATGAATATTCACTGATTTCTGTGTAAATGTCACTAGCAGTGAAGGGGTTAACACTAGGGTGGGATAAAGGGTTTAAATGTGTTCCCTCGGTGTGTTCTAACTGTGGGGTGATAGGACTGACTAGGTAAGGAGACAGTTGTTCCCACCTAGTAGGAACAAACAATATGTCTCCTCTGCACTGACAGCACAGGGATTTGTGTGTTTACACACACAAATCCCTGTGCTGGCACTCATGGACGCATCAGGTCCCCCACTGTGCAGCAGGCACGCGCCCTCTGGCGCCAACATAAGGGGATGACGTACCCATGCAAGATTTCACCCAGGAGAACCATTCTGCACAGTTTATCTGCGTGAGCCAGTCAGAAACCGGTTAATATACTGCAACATTGAGCACTGTTTAGAAAAGTTTGTGCTTTTAAAATGTAGTGTTCTAGTACACCCCTTTTGCCTCGCTTATGTGTTGTGTCACCAATGGTAAAACCTGATATCATAGGGTTCTAATGTGTTCTGCTCGGGGTTCCATTAGTAGATTGAAAATTAGTGGGGATAAAGGGCATCCTTGTCTTGTACCATTAGATAGCTGAAATGGATGAGATAACATATCTGAAATTCAATTTAGTTTATGGCGTTGTATATATGGCAAGGATTGTATTAACCACTTTACAACCGGCGCACGCCAATGTACGTCCATTTTTTTGAAGAGGGATATCTCGGTAACTGCAGCAGCTTCTGCCACAACCGAGATATCAATCTCTTCAGGCGCCGGTCATGTGTGCGATAATGGTGATCTCTGCGGCGGTTCACCGCAAGATCACCGCTATCGGCCATGGGAGAGGTGCCACCCCCTCTCCCGCGCCCTCCGCCGCTTACCGGAGCCATCGGTAGCGGCGGAAGCAATTGGGACCTTTCCTGTGCTGGGTATAGAGACGAGTGAGACTAAGATGGCCCCTGCCCATGTCTATACCATAGGAGGGCGGAAGCGACGTCAAAACGTCACTTCCGCCCACACCTCCTTAAAGGCACATTTTTTCAATGTCGTTTTTTCAAATGACTTGTTTTTTTGTTTTGTTTTTTGTTTTTTATTGCATTCAAGTTCAAATAGGAGATATGAGGACTTTTTGACCCCGAATCTCATATTTAAGAGGACCTGTCATGCTTTTTTTTTCTTTTACAAGGGATGTTCACATTCCTTGTAATAGGAATAAAAGGGATCCATTTTTATTTTTATTTTTTTTAAATGGTGTACAAATAAAATCCATTAAAATAAAAGAGGTTTTTAAAAACACCCCGTCCCGACGAGCGAGCGCACAGAAGCGAGCTCATACGTGAGTAGTGTCTGCATATGAAAATGGTAGTCAAACCACATGTGAGGTATCGCCGCGATTGGTCGAGCAAGAGCAATAATTCTACCCTAGACCTCCTCTGTAACGCAAAAAATGCAACCTGTAGATTTTTTTAAATGTCGCTTATGGAGATTTTTGAGGCTAAAAGTTTGACGCCGGTCCACGAGTGGGCGCAATTTAGAAGCGTGACATGTTGGGTATCAATTTAGTCTGTGTAACGTTATCTTTCACAAAATACAAAAAATTGGGCTAATTTTACCGTTTTATTTTTTTATTCAAAAAAGTATTTTTTTTCCAAAGAAAGTGCGCTTGTAAGACTGCTGTGCAAATAAGGTGTGAAAAATAGTATTGGAATGACCATTTTATTCTTTAGGGTGTTAGAAAAAAAAAAAATGAAATGTTTGGGGTTCTAAGTAATTTTCTAGCAAACAAAACTGTTTTAAACATGTAAACACCGAGTCTAAAAAAGAGGCCTGGTCCTTAAGTGGTTAAACTTTTCCCCCTGGAATCTAAATGTGTGAAGCATGCTGTGAAAGAAAGCCCAGTGGATTCAAACACCTACTGCATGTAGGGAGAAAGGAAAGTGTTCTAGTAGACTCCATGTTAAATAATGTTGATGATCTGTCTGGCATCATATGTTTGGCAACCTTTTTGTAAAACCTTTTTTTTTTATTTTATTTTTATTTTTGTAGGCTACTTTAAAGGGCGCTAAAGTCAGTGGTGGCCTTTCTAACCTTTCCTTCTCATTTCGGGGGATGGAAGCCATTCGAGAAGCAATGCACGGGGTGTTTCTTTACCATGCTATAAAGGTATGCAATTGTCTGGTATTCTCAAGTGCCTCTGTGGTAATGTTTTTCTTTGTTTAGCAGTTCAAATGTATGCAGATGTAGAAATTTAGTATTTTACTGACATTCTGCATGTGTCAAATTTAATGTTCTGCTAATAGATAATTTACCAGGCCAAAAACCTTTATGTAAGCAATGCACAGTTTGAGTGGTTTATTAAAGAGGAAGTAAACACGTCCCTCTATTGTTCCTGTAGGGAAGTCTATAATGAGGCTTACCTATAGGTACTGAAAATATCTCTTAAACTTGCACCGTTTAGGAAATATTTACTGTATCCCATTACAATTACATAATTGGCACATGCACTCTGAAGGAACGGCCACAGGTGCTGTTTCTTCAGAGTCCTGTCCCGTGCCCGGAGCTCCTGCGCACATGCACAGGAGTGACATCACGCAGCTCCGGCCAGTCACAATGCCCGAGACCGCAAAACCAGAAGGAAGACAGGAGAAGATGGATGTGGCATGTAACAGGGACAAAGAGGGCTTTGTTTGCAGGCAAGTGGCAAATAATGTGCTAGTATGGAACACATACAAGCACACTGTGCCTTTACTTTGCAGGTTAAAAAATAAACAGCAGTTTACTTCCTCTTTAGCCAACTGTGCATTCTGAAGATTATTTTAATGGTTCTCTAGCACTTTCTGGTCAGATGTGATGTCATTAGATTTTTTTTTTTTCCAATTTGTCCATAAAGCAATGAAACATTGGTAGTATTTGCCAAACTCCATTGATTTAAAGTAATGCAGAAATTCACACATTTTATGTAAAGAGTAGGTCTGCCCACCTCTGCAAAAATTAAAAGCCAGCAGCTACACATACTGCAGGTGCTGACTTTTTCTCTTATATTCACCGACCGACACAGCTCCTCTCTGTAACAAATGGGTTGTTGGCCTTATCACTTGGAGAATACTAGGCATAGTTGTAACACTAAACTCAGAACTCTTAGTTCCGCCCAGGGGGGGCGGTCCCTCAACTCTGGTTCACACAGGGGCAACACGACTTCCAACACGACTTTTGGAGGCAACCTGGACGCGACTTGTCAACACGACTTGGGCGACTTACAACACGACTTTAAGTTGCCCCAGGCCAGACTTTGGCCGTGGCCATTCAGAGAATGAGCTCTCAAGGGGGAACTCCACAACAGTTTTTAATTTTAAAAGAAAAACGGCATGGGTTCCCCCTCCGGGAGCATACCAGGCCCTTGGGTCTGGTATGGATTTTAAGGGGAACCCCCCTACGCCGGAGAATACGGCGTGGGTTCCCCCCAAGGTCCATACCAGACCCTTATCTTATCACGAAGCCTGGCCATTCAGGAAGGGGGTGGGGACAAGCGAGTGCCCCCCCCCCCCCCCGACCGTACCAGGCTGTGTGCCCTCAACATGGGGGGGTTGGTACTTTGGGGAAGGGGGGCACCCTGTGCCCCCCCCCTCCGCAAAGCACCTTGCCCCCCCCCCCACCCCAAAGCACCTTGTCCGCATGTTGATGAGGACAAGGGCCTCTTCCCGACAACCCTGGCCATTGGTTGTCGGGGGTCTGTGGG
Organism: Lithobates pipiens; assembly: GCF_037356315.1. Taxonomy (NCBI): domain Eukaryota; kingdom Metazoa; phylum Chordata; class Amphibia; order Anura; family Ranidae; genus Lithobates; species Lithobates pipiens. Next base: position 198,231,957 of record NW_027507758.1, on the reverse strand, counting down.
CGCCTTATGGGAATCCGGGAGTCCCCTTTAATAAGGGGGCCCCCAGATCCCGGTCCCCACCCTATAAGAATAAGTAAGGGGTACATCGTACTCCTACCCATTCACCTGGGGAAAAAATGTCAATAATAAACACAACACAAGTTTTTAAAGTAATTAAGCAGCTCCAGGGGTCTTTTTCCGACGTCGGGGAGTCTTCTGACAACTTCTCCGCTCTGTTCGGCCTCTTCTCCCGGTGTCTGGCCTCTTCTCCCGGTGTCCGGCGTTTTCTCCCATGCTCCTTCGCTGTCTTCTTGCAGCTCTTTTACTAGCGGAGGAGCCCGTTCTCCTCTGCCCTTTGTCCTTCTCTCTTCCTTCTTCTTTCTTCTTCCGATGTTGACCCGGCGCTGTCTTCCGCTGTACTGGTTTGTGCGACGTGCGCGGCGACTTATATAGGTATGGGGCGTGGTCACCGGGTGATTTCACACGGTGACCCCACCCCTTTATTATGTCACATCCCGGGGCATGCTGATATTTGTCTGGCTGACCCTTGGGGTTCTTCACCGGAAACAGAGGGGTATTACACAAGGAAGTACAGGGTATTAAAGCACCATTACCCAGCAAGACTTTTATCTGCTCGGTAATCGTCTGGCTCTGGAGCGGTTTAAGTGGGTATTGGGCCTTTCTGGGAAGAACAGCCCCTGGTTTTAGAAGGACCACTACCGGGGAGACTGACAATCTACGTGCATCCTCCGGACTGGTGGACCAGAGGTGGGATGGTATTTGGTCAAGGAAATGTTCTGGGATAGGGGTTGGTGAGACATGCAGGGTCATCAGTATAGGGAGGGAACACAATGCTGACATGCCTTCCTCAGTCAGGGCAGTGGATACAGAGATGGACCCATCGGCATTATATGAGATGGAGACCTGAAGCCTGGAAAGAGCATCTGCCCCCAATAGATTGTGGGGACAGGTGTCCAAGACCACAAATCTAGATAACCATGCCGGGGTAGTGCCCTCCTGTAGTGGTTTTGTGAGGGGGCTGGACCAGGATATTCTGCCCACTCCCACACATGACACATCTATTGAGGATAAGTAGGAGTGATCTGGGATTTCTGCCTCCCATAGCATGCTATGGGCCGCACCTGTTTGCACGAGAAAACAGGTGTGGTGTCCCTCTTTAGGAATCATGATGTGTGCTAGAGGTCCCACCGCTGACCGGGTGGAAATGGTCATCATCGGTAGGGAAGTGGAGGAGGCAGAGGACACAGGTTTGCCACTTCACTAACCAAGGAGTTTTGGCTGCTCCCCCCGAGAGGACGTGCGGGTGCTGATCATACATGAAGATTGGGTGCTGACCATACCTCTGGCCATATTGGGAGGGTATATTCTAGGCTGTCTGGGGGCCCTACAATCCCTCCTGTAGTGAATTGGTGTCCCACAGTTATAGCAGACAACCGGGGGTCTTTGGGGCGGGGTGGGAGTCAGTCATTAAGGCTGTTACTTCCTTGAATGGTTGTTGTGTTTCCAGACCTTTTGCAATAGGAATTCTAAGGTTAATACCTTATACTCTGGTCGGGCCACTATCAGCCCCTTCCATATCGGTTCTTTCAAACCTGCTACGAAAGCACTTGATACCATTTGATAACGGGCTTTGTTATGTAAAGAGAATCCTAGATCTGTAAAGACCTGAGTGAGTCTTTTATGTAAAAATAAATAAATAAATCACTGATTCCATCAGGTCCTGTGTCACATCGTGTGTGCTAGTTGCTTGATCTGCTAGTTTAACTCTAGCCCATTCCTTTAACTGGTCACAAAATACAACCCCTCAGTTATGAGACCTCTTTCCATCCGGGCATTGGTAAAATGTTTTTCCATTATGGGCCAATAGGCATCACCTGCTTTTATTTCACATAAGCTGGCTAAGTCCCTCCATGCCGACAAGTGTTTTTTGGATTTGTGCAATCCGGTAGAATGGCATGGGCTGCCTCTCTGGGTCAGGGAGGGAAAAAAGCTAGGGTGGATACTTGCTAGGGGCTAAAGGAGTCATAGACTAACGGAACATCTGGCAGTGGGAGGCCGGGCCCCGCGTTTCATGTTATCAGGTCCTGCAGGTCCTGTAACCTACTCCTCTCATCAGGACTGTCCCAGATTGTACCCGCTGGGTCTGCATAGGAAGGTTGACTTAAGGGCGATGGTGGGGCTGCTGCTGGAGGTGCTAGTGCCCTAGCCAGTGTAGAATGACAGGGTCCTGACACTGAAGCATATTGGTCAGAGGCAGCAGATGGTTGGGTTACAGAATCTGGTATCGACTGCATCACTGGGGCAATAGCCGGTGGGCAGTAAATACTGCCATCTGTGTTCACTACTGGACACAGGGGGGTAGAGTGGTTGAGATGGCTGAGATTATGAGACCGGAGGAAGGCCTGTTTGCAAGGGGAGGGACTTCCAGAGGAGGTCCTCCAACTTTCAACTGCATTTGTTGCAGAGCCCGGGGCGGTTAGTGTGTATGTCCATACCTCCCACATTCCTCACACGTCCACTTGGGACCATCATCATAGGGGAGGGGGGCAGGCTTTTTCCTTTGATATACATACATTAATCCCTCCTTGTTTTGTATATCCTGTTCCACTCACCCCTCCTTCATTAATCCCTTTGCCACCCTGAACCAGGATTCTGCTGCTAACACCAAATCATTCTTTGTCAACAAACCTTTCTTTTCTATAAACGCAACTCTCCATTCTTCTGGTTGCAAGCGTCCACCAGTTTTGCATATGCCAGTAACTTTCATTAACTTCTTCCATCCTTTCACATTCTGTTCTCCTTCCCGTGCAACTACTAGGTCATAAGCTAAACTACCCTCTCCGGATCTAGTAAGATTCTGCCTCGATCTTACTCCTTCCCTTATTTCTTTTTCTGTCTCTGTTGTTGAACAGGGTCCACTCTCCCCAACTCGAATGCTAGATTAGCAACTCTGTGCTGTGAAGAGTTTTAAATAGCCCGCTCGGATACTAGGTGAGACACAGCTTAAAAATAAACTCCACATATAATTAGGCTAAGTTACTAAAAACTGCAGTCCTCTTAATCCAAAGTTACACCCAGGTTTAAAATTGGTTGTAAACTAGCTGGGGTGTTAAACATTTAAATGTCTGTAGAAAAGAAACAACAGCAACAGAGCGACTCTTCTTTCTTTTCCCCCTAAAAGGAGCTCTAGCCCCTCCTTTACAAAAAAGTGGGGAGAGTTGAATGAGTTTCCCTCCTTCACAAAAAGGTGTGTTGGGGGGGGAGATGGGAGAGAGAGCCTGACTCTCTTTGCAGCCAAGAGTGGAGAAAAAAAAAAAAAACGAACAAGCTTTCCGTCTGTGTAGAAAGAAAAAAAAAGTGGGGGCCAGCCTGCTCCTTGGCTCCTGTCCCAAAAAAAATAATGTTTAAGGTTCACACTATAATGAATGTTTACTGTAAACACTTTAATATCTTCCAAACGCTCCAACAGGGGTTTAAGGCCCAATATACCTCCTGGATATCCTCCCGGTACCACCTTAACCAAACCCCATCCACCTTCATGCATATCAAACATTAATTCACAAACAGTTTTAACATGAGATATTTCAGTCCTGTCTGTATGGAGGTATTATTTATCCCCATACCTTCTTGGTTTGTATTCACCCACTCTCAGTAAGGTATGTGTGTGTGTGTATATGTATGTATGTATGTGTATATATATATATATATATATATATATGTGTATATGTATATGTGTATATGTGTATATGTATATATGTATATGTATATATATGTATATATATATATGTATATATATATATATATATATATATATATATATATATATATGTATGTATATATACAATTTCCGGACACCCTCTCTCTAATCAGAGCCCGTTAAGAACTCTGACGAGGAATCATTGTCACCCCTTCTCATACAGACATCCACTGAAATAGCCACATTAAATGCAACATAAAACATAACCTAAAATATCAGCCGGCAGAATAGACCGACAGATTCTTATTAAATCAGCCATGGACAAGAATTTACCCGTCTTTGGCTTGCAGCAGCAGACAGACTGCGAGTAGAACTGAGGGTGACCGAGCCGGAATCACACAGGTAAGGAATATAACACTCTTCTCTTACCATTTTTTTCACAAGTTGATCAGGCCTCCTTCCGTCAGTCATGCCTCAATTCGCTGGCAGTCATCTGGGTCAGCTGCTTCCAAACCACAATCCAAGGCCCCACGTCGATGCGTCATATTGTTATGGAATTATTTCTGGTCCAAAACTAGAATGTATCTTCTTTTCTGCCTCTGACCCTAATTCAATGTTTCAGTGTGATGTGAGTGCATGCAAAAGAATTAACACTGAGACAATGTTCAGTGTAAAAGCTCCTCATCAACTTTTTTTTTTTTCCTTTATTCAAATTATACTTCCTTTATAGTCAAATTGACATAAGTAAACCTTATCACACGTGTGTGTGTGTGTATACGATTGTTTCATCTATATATCATAGTCTTCCTGTCCAACATGTGTTTCCAGGGACTGAGTGCATTCCATGATATAGGCTCCATCTTGCCTTAAGGGGGGGGGGGGGGGGGGGCATTGTGTTGCCTTCCCTATGTCCCAGGCTGCAACATCCGAGGGAATTTGCGTTACATACCTTGGATGTGGTTCGGGTGATCAGGGTTTATTTGGCGGCCACTGTTCTTGATCGTGGACAGGCCAAAGAAGGAGATGTCTGCTTCCTTGGCGACCATTTCTAGAGTCAAATATATTTTTATTGTGTTTAACAGGGAGATACAATGTACGTTACAGCTGGATGTTCAATACATGGGGTAGTACAATACAGTCTACATAGTAGCTATATTATTGATTGTAAATTGATGATTGATATATCTGTGTGCTAGTATGGGCCGATTCAGCCCACTGTGTATTGCAGTACATCTGATGGAGAATAAAAATAAGAACCTCTAGGTCTAAGTCATTATAATGTAAAGTTAAGGGGAGAAGATATAAAGAAGATAGATGGGGCGGGGGGAAAAATTGAAAGGTTGGGAAGTAGTGGGGGGGTGTGGTAGGGGGTGAGCAGACCTTGGTGCAACATGCTGAAGGGTCAAAGGCACCGGATAGAATTCAGTTGAGGGGGGTCAATAGTGTGTACAGGGTATCAGAGGTAGAGTATTCGATCCAGATGAGCCACAGTGTTTTGAATTTATCAAAGGTATCATTGTCTAAGGCTATCATCCCTTCCATATACATGATGTGGTTGACCACTGAAACCCAGAAGGACAGAGGAGGGTGATAGTGATTTTCTAAAAAAAAGTGTATGTTGTCTGGCCTCCGATAGGAAAAATCATAGCAGAGTACATTTTGGCGGGGGTATGGAGCTTGGGAGTATAGACAATAGAGCTACCTCTGGTGTGGGTGTCATTGGACGATTGTAAAGGCTGCTGTAAATTGTGAAAACCTGGGACCAGAGGGGTTGAATGGCTCTGCACTTCCACCATATGTGGAGATAACTTCCCTCCATGTCACCACATCTCCAACATGAAGTGGGGGTGGAGGGGAAGATTCTATGGAGTGATTGCGGGTCCTTGTACCACCTGCATAAGTTTAAAGTTCTTCTCTTGTGTGTAAGAAGAGATAGAGGCTTTATGCATTAAGTGGAATGACTTTTACCAGTCAGCCAAAATAGAGATCCTTTCCTAAATCTGTGGCCCACCCCCTGGTGTAAGATGGGGGCTGGTCATGGATCAGTGAGTGTTGTAATTTATAAATGGTGGAGAGTAGATGTTTGGGTGTTTCTGAGAGATGGCACACCTGTTTGTAGCCTGTCAAGGGCCTATGTATTTGTGAAGAGAATAGGTCTGAACAGAAGGGAGATATACAGAGAGCTGTAAGCCAGTTACCCTATTCTCCTGGTACAGTGGGTGTGCCCAGAGTTGGGTGTACAAATGAGCTTGCTATAGGCCATGTGGAACAGAGATATGGGCCCACTGTGTTGGATCCCATACCCTGGGGGATGGCAGGGTGGTCAAATAGTGATGTGAGTAGTGAGGGGTCTGTGGATAATAGTGATGATAGTCCCTTATTATACCATAGGTGTAGTGCTGCAGTTGTTAACTGGGAGGCATTTGATAAGATAAACAGTTTTTGTCTTTATCCCCATAGCAAAGCCTGGAGGGCTGGGGTTGGAGAGATCTTGTTCTATCATATCTTGAGTGGGGGGGGGGGGGTAGTGTCACTGGATTCATTCCAGTATCCAGGAGAGTATGGCATTCCTGTGGTTCAAAGTCCGGGAGAGCTGCACCACCTCATATTTTGGGGTAGGTCAACAAGGTATGGCGGATACAGGACATCCCTTGGTGTCAGATGAAACCTATGGACATGGATCTTAGGGAGTTGCAGAATTGTTTAGGGGTACTTATAGGGACTGTCTGAAATAAGTAAAGTAATTTGGGAAGAGTGTCAACTTTGACTGTGTAAAGGTGGCCAAACCAGGGCAATGGTGTTGTGTTCCAAGTGTTGTGTTTCAAGTGTCTAGTTCCTTCTGGAATGTTGAGGTTGTAGAGATCTGATAGGTTGGATGGAATTGTGATCCCAAGGTAGGAGATGCCCTTGGATCCCCACTGGATTGGGAAATTGGTCTGTATCTGAGTAAGAGTGATGGGTAGTAAGACCATAGGGTTATCACACCACCTTCAGGAGAGGACTAAGCAGAACATGTAACACATGTAAAAACAGCAGAACGGCATAGCTCCGCCCGGGGGTAGTCCCTCTGGCTATAACCCCTCAGCCTGCTTCCTGCAGCTCAGTTTTTTTTTTTTTCTGTCTAGTGAAGAAGGACCTAGGCTTCCTGTAGGGACCATTGGTCCTGTTTTTTTTTGGGGGGGGGGGTTTCCGCAAAATTTTGATCTTGTATTCTTCTATCAACAGCCGGCTGGGTGACAGGCTGGATAATGTAGTTCCTTGTAGTCTCCCCAGCCTGGCCATTGAGCATGATTAGATCCTAGCTACACATTGGGTTGGCCACAACATGCCCCTTCTGCTCCAGGGGCAGTGGGTGAGCTATATGCTCCAGGTCACACATATGACCGGGCTGTCTGGTCAGTGTGTCGTGGCCAGCAGCCACCCTGTACTACTCGAGCGATGGGTCTATGATGGAATGCGTCCAGCTATTCCAGCCGGATGGGTAAGTACAGTTCCGGCAGGGTAGAGCAACTGGATATTCACTGGGAGGTCGATTAGGGGGTGTCTTACTCTCCCTTTCCTCTCTTCCCAGGAGCTGCTGGGCATGAGATGCGGTGTGTATGCCTGGGCCGGTAGGTGGGGGGGGGGGGGGTGCTGTACCTTGACAGGGGCTGCACTGGCTGTTTGCTGTTTGGGTATGTGGGTTATTTTTTATGCCCCTTTTTCTCGGTCTGTGGTGCCTGTGTAAAATTTTCCTCAGCATGTGCTGGCACCATTTTCCGTCGGCCGCCACAGTTTTCCCTTCTCTCTGGGCACCTGTGACTAGAGACAGAACACAGTGGTAAGTGGCAGCACAGCACTCTGTTAGGGTGGTGAGTCCTGTGGTGGGGCCCCCCAGTCTGTGATCAGCTAGGGGGGTGGTATTGTGTACCTTGTCCTAAGTCCCCAAGTGTGGCAGACAAGGTGGGTCAGCATGTTGTCAGGAGCTGGCACCTCTTCTCCAGACATCCCTGTAATTGCAACTGGCTCACCTGCAAACAATGCAGTGCCTATGGACACTTTGTCGGCGGTCCTGGAATAGTTCATTGCCAGGGTGGAGGCGGTGTGTGGGTGCAAGGGGGGTAAAAACTTACCCTGCCCCCACCACCCCCGTCCTCTAGGGGAAAGCTCTGGTTCAGACTCGGGCCCCGTGGTGACTGGCGGCCCCTGTTTTGACATGTCAGAGGATGCAGATCAGGACTGTTTGAACAGTGAGGATGATTCCATGTACGGGTCAGTACAGGAAAAAGCGCTAGTAGGAGCACTGATTACCGTTGTGCGGGATACCCTGAAGATACAGGATGCAGCAGCATCTTCTGCTGAGGTGTCGGTCCATTTTCGGTCCTGTAAGCCAACCCGTGCACCTAAAGGTTTTTCCTTATTTGACTTATTTTGATAAGTTAATCTACAAAGATTGGGGAAACCTGCAACAGGCCTTTTCAGTCCCAAGAAGAATGGCGGTGCATTACCCCTTTTGAGCAGAGCCTCCTTAAAAAATGGTTGGCTCCTCCGGTGGTGCTACAGCACCTGATTTGGCTAAAGTGCTGGTCTGCGGACCATCCATCTAAAAAAAATCTCTGGATTTGCCCTACCTTGGTGAGAGGCTATTTGGAGCTTCGCTGGACGATATTATTGAGAATGTTACAGGTGGAAAAGGTATGTTACTCCCACAGTCCAGGAAGGGTAAGGAGCCACGCCGCAGACAAGAGCCCTCTTTTTCTGCTCGGGAATGGCTTTTTTCGCCCACCCAGGATGACAGGTAATCGCTCCCAGTCCGACAGGGCGCCTGCTGAAGGACAAACATGTCCCTTGTTTCGCAAGCCTGTCAGCAAAAATGCTATGACGCATGAAGGTTTGCCCCGCCCAACACTCGGGTGGGTGGGTCGCCTTTGAGAGTTTTCAGCTTGTTGGACCTCACTGCTGTCCAACCAATGGGTCTGTGAACTTGTTTCATTGGGCTGTAAGATTTTTTATTTATTTTTTTTCTTGTCCCCCAAACAATTTTTTTTCTCTCTAGCATACCTTTACTCCTGGTTCGCTGGGAAGCCCTGTTAGGGGCAGTAAAGGACCTGCTCATACTCGGGGTGATGGTGCCTTTTCCGAAGCTGGAAAGGTTTCAGGGATTCTACTCCAATCTGTTTGTAGTCCCCAAAAAGGAAGGGATACTTCCATTCCTGGACCCGAAAGCCCTTAACTGCTTTGTGAAAATACAACGTTTCAGAATGGAATCAGTTCACTCCGTGGTCCATCAGGGGGACTTACTGGCATCTCTGGATATCCAGGATGCATACTTGCATATACCCATATGCCTCAGGCATCAGAGGTTTTTGTGATTTGCATTGGAGGGAGAGCACAACCAATTTGTAGCTCTCCCTTTTGGCCTGGTGTCAGCACCTCAAACCTTTACCAAAGTGATAGCTCCAATTCTGGCGCTGTTAAGGCAACGTGGGATCACAATTGTGGGATACCTAGACAATCTCCTTCTGAGAGCAGCTTTTGCTTCAGAATTAAGGGAGGGTGTGGTGATCACCATGCAAACTCTACAGGAGTTTGGTTAGGTGCTGAACCTAAAAAAGTTGCTGCTTGTGCCAACTCAATGCCTGGAGTACCTGGGCTTATTGCGGGACTTCGTGGAAACAAGAGTTTAAGTCCCTTCAGACAAGCTCCAGACTCTCCGAGCCGTGTTGAAGTTGTTGATGAACCACAGGTGGTCGTTGCTGCGCTGATGCATGTGAGTTTTGGGCGGCCTCATGGTAGCCTCCTTCCAGCTAGTACTGTACACCCAATTTCACACTTGAGTCTTGCAGAAGGTAGTCCTGTCAAAATGGGACAAATCTCCATTATCCCTGGATCGGCAGATTCAGGTGAGGCAGTTAGTCAGGGATTCTCTTCTCTGGTGGCTGAGGTCTTCGGAACTTCGGTCCAGGAGATCGTTCCTTCCTCTCCATTGGACGGTGATCACAACAGTAGCCAGCCTAATCGGTTTGGATGGAGTGCTGGGGTTACAGTTGACCCAGGGCCTTTGGTCGCAGGAAGAATCCCAGCTGCCAATCAGTGTGCTCGAACTTCGGGCGATCAGGCTATGCCTCTCCATATGGTCAGCGAGGCTACAGCGGCGTCCCATCAGAATCCAGTCGGACAACACCACGGCAGTGGCATAGGTCAACCATCAAGGAGGAACAAGGAGCACAGCTGCAGCATGGGTGGTCGCTCACACCCTCCAGTGGGCAGAGCGACAAGTGCCAACCATTTACATCCCAGGCGTAGAAAACTGGCAGGCGGACTACCTAAGTCACCAGTTGCTCTACCCAGGAGAATGGTCATTGCATCCAGAGGTGTTCAGGCTTCTTTGCCTGCAGTAGGGCACACCAGACATGGCTCTCTTGGCTCAATCTAAAGGTGTAGAGGTTTGTGTCCAGGTCAAGAGACCCCTGGGTGGACGTGTCCGACTCGGTGGCTCTGTGGGGGCAATAGCCGCTGATTTATGCCCCCCCCCCCCCCACACACCTCAAGCTGTTGCCAGGTCTGCTACGCAGAGTGGAGGCTGAGGAGATTCCAGTAATACTGATCGCCCCAGATTGACCTCGGCATCCCTGGTACGCCAACCTAGTACGCCTGGTGGCAGATGCTACCATTTCCCGGTGCAACAGACAGACCGTGGTCCAGGCTTACGCCTTGAAGTGGCAGGTGCGGGGGGCAATTGTCACTGCCCATTCCGCCAGGGCAATTGGGACCTCCTGGGATTTCCGACATGAACATCTCTCTCCCAGGTGTGTAAGGCAGTGTTAGGAACGGTGTTATTGCTTGGATTGCCTGCTGGTGTCGTTTCTTTTTGCATCAAAGGGTGCAGTTCTGGTGGCCACCAGCGGTGGTCTCCCAGCAGATGGGCATTCTAGTGATCAAGCTGCACCTGATGTGGAACTGCTGGGAGTATATAAGCCCACCTTTCACTGAGGCTCAGTGCTTCAGAATTCCTCCTTGCAAGCCTTGTTCTTGCCTGTTCTGATCTGTTGCCTGAAACCCGTACCTGGTCCGCTTCCTGCCCTCTCCTGGACTCTGTTTCCCAAGTGTTCTTCCAGGACAGCCCTTGAGAGATGGAGCTCCTCCCATCGACACAGGAAACACATTGCCACAGTTCAAAAGGCGGTCCCTCAGGTCCCTGGTCAGTCATTTGTGTTTCCTCCGTCGGAGGAACATGTTGCCAGGAACCTGGAGGCCCCTCTCAGGGGCTGCCTGAGAACCTGCAAGCCTAAGGGACCGGGTCCTGGTTTATGGCTGCAGTTTGGGTCCATACCTTTTTTCTTTGGCTCGGGTACCGTCCAGCTGAACCGGAGCAGACCCGTTACCCTCCTCCTTCCAGTGCCGAGGTGGCCAGGGGCAGAATGACGCCGGTTTCCCCCAGGAGTGGTTAGTGGAACCTTCCATCTTCCTTCCTCGTTGCAGGGGGTCGGAGACGCCGAGCGTTCACTTCCGGCGGAACCGCGTCATCACTGCGTGCCGAGACTTCCGGTTCCGGGTCTCTAAGGGTACAAGGAGGAGAGGGAGAGCCAGCGCTGTGCCTGTGAAGCCCGACCAGCGTCCAGCTATACCGGATTAGCGGCGGGATTCGGAGCGTCAGAGGGGGACCATGGAGGCTATTCCCCAGGATACTCCGGCGGAGACAGGCACCAGCCAAACCCAGGTAGGCTGCTGGGCATGCTATTACTCTGGTGGAGTGGTGGTGTTTGTAGGCTGGGCCCTGTAGTACCCCACGGTGGCGGTTTACTCACAGTGAGGTTGTTTGTTAGTGGTGATTCTAAGAGGGACATGGTGCTGACGCTAAGAAATCCTTTGTCTTCTTATTTTCAGGCTAAAGAGATGCCAAGGGAAGACAAGACAGGCCGCAAAAAGTGCCCTAATTGTGGGAATAGGTTGTCCTCTGGCTCTAACAAAGCCCTATGCAAGCAATGCATTGCAAGCTTGCTTAAATCTGAGGCAGATTCCCCTTTAGCAAAGTTTTTGGGCTCCTTTAAAGAGGAAATGGCGTCGACCTTTAAGTCCCTCCGGGAGTTAATCACTGACATGGGATCAGCTGCAGCTGCCTCCACGAGTAAAACAACTATAATCTCATCCTCACCATGCCTTACAACACCCAGCTCAGGGGAGCCCCGTATGGTCAGGGAGCCTAGCCCCACGTTGATTAGCCCCGAATCCTCTGACACTGACTCGGGTCAGGAAGAGGATCAAGCAGCATCTAAAGCCTCAAAATATAGATTATCTCTCGAGGAAGTAGATGAGCTAATGGGGGCTATCTATGATACGCTGGAAATTGAGGAGGAAGTAACTCAGTTATCCAGACATGATCAAATGTATGAGGCTCTGGGGAAAAAGAAAGCAAGGGTTTTTCCTATACATAAGGTGCTTTCTGACCTTGTCCTTAAGGAGTGGTCTGAACCAGACAAGAAGGTTTTCTTTCCTAAATCCCTTAAGAGAAGGTTCCCTTTTGATGAGAGCCCAGAGGCGGTCTGGAATAAAAATCCAAAACTAGACGCCCCTCTGTCCAAAATCTCAAAGCAGGCTGATCTGGCCTTTGAGGATATGGGCCACCTGAAAGATCCCATGGACAGGAGAACAGACATTGTCTTAAAGAGGGCCTGGGATGCCTCTATGGCAGGCTTAAAACCAGCTCTAGCCACTTCCTGTGTAGCTAGAAACCTGGAGTTCTGGTTATCGCAACTACAAGAACACTTAAAGGCAGGCACTCCTAGGGGGGAGCTTTTGAAATCCTTCCCTATGCTTTTTAAGGCCACCAGTTTCATCTCTGACGCCTCCACGGACTCCGTTAAATTTACGGCTAAATCTGCAGCACTTTCAGTGGCAGCAAGGAGGTCAGTATGGATGAAAACCTGGGGGGGAGACACGGCGTCTAAAACCCGCCTGTGCAGCGTCCCTTTTACAGGAGACTTAGTCTTCGGGCCTGAATTAAACTCCACCTTAGAAAGGACGGCGGACAAAAAGAAAACCTTTCCCGCAAAAAAGAAAAATTTTCAAAGAAAATTTTTTCGTCCCTTTAAGGAACCCTCTAAATCAGAGAAGAGTTCAACCCCCAAAAAACATTGGTCGGGACATAAAGGGAAAGAAAAAGGGGGCATACTGTTTAGCCGCCCCAATCAGGATCCCAAACCCCAGTGACGTCAGGGTTCCTGTGGGAGGAAGATTAAGCAAATTTCTTCCTCAATGGGAAGAGACAACCTCGAACGAGTTTGTCTTAAATATAATAAAAAGGGGTCATGCGCTGGAATTTCACAGCAACCCTCCTTCCAAGTTTCTGGTGACAAAGCTTCCAAGTCACTCAGAAAAGGCCAGGGCCTTAGCTTTACTAATAGGGGAAATGGTAGATCAAGAAGTATTGACACCAGTCCCTATTCAGGAACAAGGGGACGGTTTTTACTCGCACATCTTTGTGGTAAGAAAACCGTCAGGGAGATTCAGACTAATTATGAACCTCCGTCCACTGAATTGCTCCATCCGTTACAAGAGATTTCGGATGGAGTCCATTTATTCCATAAAGAATCTCCTGCAGAAAGAGACATTTATGGCAACCCTGGACCTAAGGGATGCTTATCTGCACATTCCAATAAGGGAGGAATGTCAGAAATTTCTTCGAATGGCAGTGCAGATAGACACAAAGGTTTACCACTTTCAGTGCAGAGCACTTCCCTTCGGTCTATCATCCTCTCCGAGAATCTTTACCAAGGTTCTCGGAGAGGCTTTAGTTCCTCTGAGGCTTCAATCAGTCTCAATTATCCCCTACCTAGACGATCTGCTCCTAACAGCCCACTCAGAGAGTCGTCTTTCTCAGGACCTAGAATTGACTCAACTCAGTCTGAGTCGATTAGGGTGGATTGTCAGTCAGGAGAAATCCAAGACAACCCCAACACAGGAGATCCTGTATCTGGGGTACTGGATCAAGTCTGTAGATCAGAAAATTATACTGCCGGAAGAAAAGATTTTGAATCTGTGGCAGAGAATATCTTTTCTTCAATGCAGCCCCAAGTGTACGGTGAGGGAAGTAATGTCGGTCTTAGGTCTTATGACGGCAGCCATTCCAGCCGTACAATGGGCCAGGTTCCATCAAAGAGAACTTCAGGGTTTTCTGTTAGAACAATTAAAAGGCAGAGATCTGGAGGAGGAGGTATCGATCCCCTCAAGGGTAAAACGCTCCCTCTGGTGGTGGAAGGACAGGGAGAACCTAAACAAAGGGGTTCATTGGGTCCTTCCTATCACTTCAACACTAACAACAGATGCGAGCAGTTGGGGCTGGGGAGCCCACCTAGGCTCAAGCTGGGTCCAGGACAAGTGGACCCCGGAGGAGAAATGTTTCTCTTCCAATTGGAAAGAACTAACAGCAATCCTGAGAGCTGTTCTAGCTTTCCACCCCGCAATACAGGGTCACCATCTACAAGTCCGTTCAGACAATACGACGGCTGTAGCATACATAAACAAACAAGGAGGAACCAGAAGTCCTCGTTTGATGTTGGTAGCCAGACGCATTCTCCAGTGGGCAGAAGCCAATCTGGAATCCATTTCTGCAGTTCACCTGGAAGGGGAGCTGAACAACAAGGCGGACTTCTTGAGTCGACAGAGGATTTCGAACCAAGAATGGTCCTTACACCCAGAGGCATTCAATCTCATAACAGCTCACTGGGGAGAACCAGAGGTAGACCTTTTTGCGAGCAAGAAAAATGCAAAGGTTCCCAATTTTTTCTCGCTAAACCCAGGAGATCAACCCCTGGCGGTAGATGCCTTGCAAACTCCATGGACTTTCAGTCTGGCATATGCATTTCCCCCTCTTCATCTCATTCCGAGGGTCCTAGCAAGATTCCTCAAGGAGAAAACCTGTTTGATTCTAGTAGCACCTTTTTGGCCCAGGAGACCGTGGTTCACAACGTTGCTACAATTGACAGACTGTCCGCCTCTAAGACTTCCCTACAGAGAGGACCTCCTGTCGCAGGGACCTCTTTACCATCCGCAGGTCGCCACACTGAAGCTGTCAGCGTGGTTACTGAGGAGGAAATCTTAAGGAGTAAGGGCCTGTCAGACGAGGTAATTGCGACCTTACTACAGAGTCGCAAACCAGTCACGAGAGCTATTTACACAAAAGTCTGGAAAAAATTCAATAGCTGGCTGAATAGCCGGGACATAAATACGGCTAATATTCTACAGTTTTTACAGGAAGGTGTAAACAAGGGTTTAACCCTAAGTACTATTAAAGTACAGATAGCTGCCTTAAGTGTATACCTAGATGAACGCTTACAGGAAAATCCTTTTGTCACTAGATTCTGTAAGGCAGTCGCTAGACGCAAGCCAGTCAGAATCACAAAAGTCCCATCCTGGGATTTAGCAGTTAGGCTCAAAGGGTGACCCCAAGAAAGCTTTTAGCACATCTCAGAGGCCTCCCTAAGGCTTATTACCTTTAAGACAGTTCTCCTGGTGGCAATCACTTCAGCCCGTAGGGTCAGTGAAATCCAAGCACTTTCCATCAGGGAACCATTCCTACAGATCCTAGAAGACAGAGTCATTCTAAAGACAGACCCTGGGTTCTTACCAAAGGTAGCATCTAGCTTCCATAGGTCCCAAGATATTGTCCTCCCTTCATTTTGTCAAAATGCAGCAAATGAGAAAGAGGAACGTTTTCATTTATTGGATGTGAGGAGGTGTATTCTAGAATATCTTAAAATAACAAATCCATTCAGAATCTCAGACTCCCTTTTTGTCCTTTTTTCCGGACAGCGTAGGGGACAGAAAGCTTCAAAAGTAACCATAGCTAGATGGATTAGGCTAGCTATAGCAGAGGGGTATAAGGCCTTGAATAGAGATCCTCCTGAGGGTGTTAAAGCTCACTCCACAAGAGCGTTGTCTGCATCCTGGGCAGAAAGAGCTGGTGCCACCCTGGAGCAGGTATGTAAAGCAGCCACATGGTCAAGCTTTTCCACCTTTACAAGGCATTACCGACTGGACTTAATGTCTAGTCAGGATCAGGCCTTTGGGAGGAAAGTCCTCCAGGCCGTGGTCCCCCCCTAATCTGGTAAGTACTTGGGGATCCTCTCAAGGGCTGTCCTGGAAGAACACTTGGGAAAACTGGAGTTAGTACTTACCGGTAACTCCTTTTCCGGTGGTCTTCCAGGACAGCACGATCCCACCCTTTATTTGATTGTAGTGATGTACTAATGTTATTACCTGTTATGGTTTATATGTTTTTCAGTTCCATCCTTCGGTTCTTGGTGAATGACTGACCAGGGACCTGAGGGACCGCCTTTTGAACTGTGGCAATGTGTTTCCTGTGTCGATGGGAGGAGCTCCATCTCTCAAGGGCTGTCCTGGAAGACCACCGGAAAAGGAGTTACCGGTAAGTACTAACTCCAGTTTTCCTGTACCTGGTTCCTGAGTCTTGCCCCCTGATTCCCACCCTGGCTCGCTCTTATGCTTCCTCCATCTGGCCTCCTGTTCCCCTTGTCTCTCAGCCCTGCCTTGTTATGTGTGTGTGTATAGTTAGATTGATTAGGTGTTTGGAGTTGCTGTGTATTATTTGCATTCTTGCTTGCTCATGTATTGCGGTTTTGTTTGCACGTGTTATTATCTTAAAAAAAAAAAAAATTAATATATATATATATATATATATATATATATATATATATATATATATATATATATTAATTTTTTTTTTTTTTTTTTTAAATATAAATTTTCATTTACCTTTGAGCCTGATTCCTTTAGTGCAGCCCATTGATCTGTTTACTCTGTGATGGATGCATGTGTTAAGCATCCCTCCCATGACAGGCGGCATCTTGCTCGTCCATTCCTTTCACAAAATTTTACAAAGTTGATGTGAGCATATATTTGGATGCTTGCTTTGGCCACAACATTTTGCAGGTGGCTGTGTAAAAGTTGCAAATTACACCTTTTTTTCTTTTATAAAGAAATTAAAAATTTTGTTGTATACACATTTTTGATGCTTATATTGGCTGTAAGTTCTGGTGCGGCCGTTTCAGATGGCAACTCATCCGTTGAGGCATGCCTCTGGTTGTGGGTGACATTATGTTTGACTGTTTCCACCCCCTCGTTTTGACACTGGGGGACATCCCTACAGTCAAAATGTAAAGGAGCTGGGGGGCGTGGCTACCGGGCTACTGCATGGTCACATAGGCAGATAGCTCCGCGCCAGAGAAGGGAACAAGGCACAATGGAGGTGTTCGATCGAGCTAATTCTAACCTGTCACACAGCCACAAGACCCCTCAATGTCCCGGCATGGCTCGGAAGAGGAAAGGAGCCTCTCAGCTCCAAAAGCTCCCTCACTTCTTTCCACAGAAGGAGCGCGGCCTGAGCAAAGATGGCGACGGCAAGGCCTCGCCCAGCGGCTCCGATGTTATGACGCCTAGCCCAGGCTGCCGCAGAGCGATGGACCGGCAGCAGACTGAGATCTCCACCCCGCTGTCTGGGAGCCCAGCGAAGTCGAAACCGCGGCTATCCACCCACACCGACGATGATCAGGTGAGCGGTGACTGGGAGGGCCTGGACGACACCAGGGAACTGGCGGAGTCCCTTACAACGTTCCCCACAAATGATCAGCCAGTCGCGGACATCACATTGCGGGACATGCTTGTTTCTCTCTGCAGCTCACTCCACGCGGACATCATGGAATGCATGAGAGGTTTTAAAGCTGACATGGGTGAGCTGGGGGGAGAGGGTGGAACAAGTGGAGTAAAAGATGGGTGAGTTTGCTTCCTCATATAACTCCTTGGTTGATGCACATCATGAACAATCTGAGGAGGTGACCTGGCTTAAGTCCAAAGTCTCAGACCTCGAAGATAGGTCCAGAAGAAATAACTTAAAAATTAGAGGGGTCCCAGAATCTATTTTACCGGGGAAATTGCTTCAGTATGCACAGGATCTGATGAGGGCCTATTTGCCAGAGTTGGTAGAGTCGGATGTGGTGATTGACAGAATACATAGACTCCCTAAGCCCTCTCATTTGCCTGACAACATCCCTGGAGATGTCCTTATGAGAATACATTTCTACCACGTAAAAGAGCGCTTTGTCAGCATTTAGAAAGAATAGGCAACCACCCGAAAAATGTGTCCATACAACTCTTTGCTGACTTATCGCAGCACACCATGCAAAGACGCAAAACTCTCATTCCCATCACTAAGGCATTGCATAATCACACTATTGTATATCGCTGGGGATACCCCTCCAAGCTGACCATCTGGAAAGATGATCATACTGAGGTGGTAAACATGCTAGAGGAGGGGCTGGCTCTGCTACGGACATGGGACATCATTCCGGAACCATCTACGATCAGCCCAGCTTCCTCCGCTAAACTGGATACTAACTCCTGGCAAATGGTATCCCGCAAGCACAAAGCCAAGAAGTGAAAATATACTGGTTGAACACCCTACGCTACCACTTTAGCGCAACGTTCTAGTTCCCATGGCCACTTAGATGGCTACGAGACTATACTTCACCCCAAGTATTGTTGGGCAGTTCTGCTGCTACAGGATTCAATGTGTAATCCTTTTTTACTCCTACCATTTAGGATACAGACCTTTACCTGTTTCTATTATGTTTGTTCTTGCTAGTTTTGGTTCGTTTTTTTTTTTGTTTTTGTTCCTCTACTCTCTCCAGGATGGACTCCAGTATTGAGCATATTTTATTTCTCGTTGCTCTGCGGAATTGTACTCTCGAAAGTGGACTTACTGAACCTTTCTAGACGCAACCACTTCCAATATAAATGCAACTACCAGTCGTCTGATGGTAAGGTAACTTCCTTTAACACTCAGTTTAAATCACCCTGTAAAAAGAGCTGCTCTGTGGAAGGAGACTCAGAAACTACAGGCTGATATTCTATGCATCCAGGAGTCTCGTCTACTGATATCTGATCAGCCCCGACTTAAACATCACAGGTATCCCCATGTTTTTTTGCGTCCGCTACTCAAAAAAAACAAAGGGGTTGCCATTGCCATCAGAGACACTGTTTCTTTTAAAGTACTGGAGACAATTTCCGATACGGAAGGTAGATATTTGATTTTGATAGGTGATATAAATAACTTACACTATATTTTGTCTCTATGCTCCAAACTCCCACCAGATACGCTTCCTGGAACGGCTTTTAAAGAGGATATCCACTGTTAAGAGGGGGGGCTTGGTGGTTTGTGGTGATTTCAATCTCACTGCTGACTATGCAATTGACACTACCACCAAGTCCAGACGCGCCCATTGGCTTCACTTAAAATGCTTTTCCATTCAGAGATCTACGACGCTTGGAGGTGTCAGCATCCAGGAGAAAGAGACTTCTCATTCCACTCTGCTAGACACAATTCTTATTCTCGTATTGACATGATTGTGGTGGATAGAGTTCTGTTGCAACAGGTGTCGTCCTCCGCCATCCACGACATCTCATGGTCCGATCACACTCCAGGGTCAGTTGTGGTGGTGGAGGGGAACGGTTATTTGGGGGATTTTGTTTGGAGGGCCAATTCTAGTCTGCTCAGAGTACCCAATCATATGACCTTCATATCAAATAAATTAAGAGAATATTTTGTTATTCATCCTCAGTCTCTGACCCGACGGTTCTGTGGTGTGCCCATAAGGTATACATAAGGGGCATATTGATACAACTAAATTCGAGAATTAACAAAGAACTAGACAACTAGACCTTCTATTGCAAGAGATTAAACCATTAGAAATACAGAATAAGGTCGCACCTATGGTTGCTCTGGCAGATAAATTGACCAAATTCCGCTGTGATCTTAGACATATGCTTTTGGAACGCCATGATAAATATATCATTGCTTTTGAGGTAAATCACTACGCTCTGGGAAATAGAGTGAGAAAATTACTGGCCCACAGATTAAAAGAACACAGGGCCCATACGAAAATCCCCTATCTTAAAAAACTCTGTAGATAATAGCAAAATCATTAATCCCAAGGGTATTGCTGACGCCTTTGCTAGCTATTATTCTGCCCTGTATAATCTTCAGCAGGATGGGAACACCCACCAACCCTCAGAAGCAGACGTACAAAGATTTTTGGATGAGATAGCTCTCCCAGCCCTCTCCCAGGAACAACTACAATCTTTAACCACTTACAGACCGGACCATTTTGCTGGTCAAAGACCAGACCACTTTTTGCAATTCGGCACTGCGTTGCTTTAACTGACAATTGCGCTGTCATGCAACCTGTCTCCCAAACAAAATTTACGTCCTTTTTTTCCCACAAATAGAGCTTTCTTTTGGTGGTATTTGATCACCTCTGCGGTTTTTATTTTGTGCGCTATCAACAAAAATAGAGAGACATTATTTTTTACTTTTTGTTATAATATCCCCCCAAAAAATATAAAAAAAACATTTTTGTCCCCTCAGTTTAGGCCGATACGTATTCTTCTACATATTTTTGGTAAAAAAAAATCGCAATAAGCGATTATTGATTGGTTTGCGCAAAAGTTATAGCATTTACTATAGGGGATAGTTTTATGGCATTTTTATTATTATTTTTTTTTTTTTTTTTACTAGTAATGGCGGCGAGAAGTGATTTTTATTGTGACTGCGACATTATAGCGGACACATGGGACATTTTTGACACATTTTTGGGACCATTGTCATTTATAACGCAATCACTGTTATATAAATGCAGTCATTCCTGTGTAAATGACACTGCCAGTGCAGGGGTTAACCAGTGGGTGGCAGTGTAGGGGTTAAGTGTTCCTAGGCATGTGTTACTAACTGTTGGGGGCTCTGCTTTCATTTAGTGAACACTGATCTCTGCTCCAATCACATGGAGCAGAGATCAGCGTCACTAGTTGCTAGGCAGAATGGAGAAATGCTGTTTAGAATGGCACTTCTTAATTCGGCTGCCCGGTGAGACGATCGCGGGTATGCCCGCGGCGATCGAGTCCGCGGGACCTGCGACCGGACTCACGGGGGTCCCGACCAGCACAGGAATGAGCCGCCGGCGGCCCACTCCCGATGGCAGGGCGGCAAATTTAAAGGGACGTACATCGGCATTTGCCTGCCCGTGGCATTCAGCCGACGTACATCGGCGTGCGCTGGTCGGGAACTGGTTAAATGCACCAATCTCAACACTAGAAATACAGAAAGCAATTCATTCCCTACCGATTGGCAAATCCCCAGGCCCAGATGGACTTCCAAATGACTATTACAAAACATTTGCCCCCATCCTATCTTCTCCTCTAAAAGAAACGTTTGCTCATGCAATGCATAACTCTTCTTTCCCCTCTGAAATGCTTAAGGCATATGTTGTCACTATACCCAAACCCGGGAAAAGCCATGATGAGCCCTCAAATTACCACCCGATCTCACTCTTAAACATAGATGTTAAAGAGGAAGTAAACCCTTCCAAACCACTTGGACCTACAGGTAAGCCTAGATTAAGGCTTACCTGCAGGTCCAAGCAATATCTCCTAAACCTATATGGTTTAGGAGATATTTGCCCGAAAATGGGCACCGCTGTCTACGGCGCATGCGCCGTAGACAGCGGCGCGCAGGCGCACTAAATGCGGCAAATCCAAGAATGGATTTGCCTAATTTGTCGACTCCCGTGCGCATGCGCGGGAGTGCCATCATCTCGGCTTCGCCGTGTGGCAGCGGCGGAGCTGCGAGACGCGATTCCCGTGCGCATGCGCGGGAGTGATGTCATCGCGGCTTCACCGCTGTGATTCGTCGGAGCTGCGAGACGCCACCAGCAACATGGATGCGGCGGACTACAGGGATCAGCGGCGACTTCGCTGGCTCCTGTGTCAGGTAAGTGACACATAATGAGCTACTATGCGATGCATAGTAGTCCATTATGCTTTACCTTTGCAGGGAAAAAAAAGAGGAAGTAAACCCATTAGGGTTTACTTCCTATTTAAAGTGGAGGGCCACCCTGAAAAAAAAATGCATTAAAAATTTTGAAAACTAAAAAAAATAAAAAATGAAGAAATTTTTTTTTTTTTACTTACCAGAAATGCCTGTTGCTAGGCACATAATCCAAATCTGCCTCTTCCTCCTCTCTTCTCTCCTTGTCGCATTGTCTTCTGGGTAATGGGTCGCGCTGTGTTCTGGGAACCGTGTGTCCCAGAACACAGCTCATACCATTCACAAAGCGCTGCGCGACTCGCGCATGCACAGTAGGAAACGGGCAGTGAAGCCGCAAGGCTCCACTGTCTGTTTCCCTTAGAAAGAATGGCGGCGCCGGGACCCGAGAGCCGAGGGGCGTGTCGGCCTCGGGCGGCCGACATCGCGGGCGCCCTGGACAGCTAAGTGTGCTTATTTTTTTATTTTTATTTTTTCAAAATATTTTATTGCAGTTTTGAAATATAACAAACAAGGCATACATATGTAGAGAGATAATACAGCAATATATAATCTCAGAGAAATACAAATTAGTTGCATCTTCAGTGTAATACCAAGGTGTATAGATTCGGTTACTGAACAGACCTTGAACAGGTAATATGCTGAAAAAAAGAAAAGAAACAATAACTGAACAATAAACAATAAAAACGGGGTAATATATTACCTGGGGCCTACTACTTTCCGTTATGTTGCTTGGAAGACGAGGGTGTGAAAGTAGTGGGTGTAAGAATTATTGGTAGGAGGGGGGCGCATGCGCGAGGCTCTGCATGGAGGACGTGTTCCACTAGAGCTCCGCACTCCCCGCCACAACACCGGACTATTATTGCGGGTTTGAGCCACCCTGCAACCCCGCTTTTTCGGCATATTACCTCCGGAAAGCTCACTGACCGCCACGGTATGGTCCTGACAGGTCAGCGAGGCAAGAACAAGCCTAAGCCGATCAAAGAAGCCTTAGCCCGCGCTTCGTCCAAGATGGCGGCGAAGGCCCTAGCTCTGCAACGTGCTGCTTCCCCTGACGGTACAGGCCACACAGATAGCGATGAGGAGGATGACCACGCTGAAGGCCCCCCCCGCTATTCCACCCTCTGGATTATCTCAGGCGGACTTCTTATCCCTGATGGAGACCATGCTCCACAAGGCACTCAAATCCACCTCGGACCAGATCACCAATAAACTGACCAGAGAGATTGGAGAACTAGGCCAACGTACGTCGGATCTGGAATCCAGAGTTGATGATATTGAGCTCACACTACAAGAACAGGTCCGGGAGCAAACGGCCCTGCGAGAAGAAAATACCACCCTTCTCTCTCGCCTGGAAGACGCGGAGAATAGATCCCGTCGATCAAACCTTCGCTTGCGAGGTATACCAGAAACTGTTGATGATGTCCAATCTTTTGTTACTGCTCTCTTTCAAGAACTGTCACCTTCTATACCGATCGAACGATTGGAATTCGATCGTATACATAGGGCCCTCACCCGGAGACAGCCTGATGGCCCTCCGCGGGACATCATCATTAAACTCCACTTCTTTCGTACGAAGGAACAATTACTGGCTGCTGCACGTACGAAGGACAACCTTATCTTTCAAGAACATACTTATCAACTCTTCTCCGATCTGGCCCCTCAAACGATCGCAAAACGCTGCGCGATGAAACCGCAGCTACAGATTCTGCAACAGCATCAGGTGAAATATACGTGGCGATTCCCCTTCGCTTTGCAGTTCTCGTTTCAAGGGCAGCAACACAACTGTACCTCACCTGAAGCCCTCCAGAGTCTCCTGGAATCCCTTCGTTTGGTTGCTCCACCCCAACCTTCTGAGGTGGCCTTACCTCGAACCCCAGCCCGGTTCTCCAATCACCCCTACGCTGCTACTCCGAGAAGACCTCCACCAGTTCCCTCCTCTGTACGAAAAGGGACCCCAGCTCGACCGCCTCGTGAGACTGCCTCTGACCGTCCGTTATACTCACCACGCTGAATCCAGTCGTTTATTCTTGTACTGAGTGCTACCGGAGGTATCCTGGTGTGAGGACCGAACACATTCGTATCTTTTTTCTTTTTCTGCCTAACTCCTCCACCAGGGCTTAAGGAGACTGTTCCGTGTTGGGCTTTCCCCCCTTCTCTTTAAATGTTTTGGGGGGGGGGGGCCCACACAGTCTCCTATCACCCTCTAGGGTTGCACAGGCTCGAATCCTGTTATTCCTAAACTTCTTTTTTTTTTTTTTTGATTATTATTACTGTTTTTTTTTATATATATAGACTTTTTTGGAGTGCTATGGTTAGCCACATTTTGTGCTGTTCCTGTTACACGAACACTGTTATGAGATCTAAATAACTTGCTCCTTTGCTTTGTATGCGATTACTTTTGCACTCACAGTAAATCTGTCTGTAGGAGTGCTTAACTAGTCACGCTATGGTTCATAGTTTACTACTAATGGCTGACCTAATGTGATACTCCATTGCTATATAAAGACCTCTTGGATCTGTTTTCAATAGATTCCGGTTGTGGCGGGGAACTGTCATTGCTTCCCCCTAGTAAGGTATGCAGACCCTCCAGTTGGCTGGCTGGCTGGAGAGTTTGCACACTATTTGGTCGGGCAACAGATTTCTGTTTTCCCTACCACGAGTTTTCCGTGTCTTTGCCTTACAAATTTCATTTCTCTATCTCTATTTCTCCATTCTTTTCCCCTCCTTCCCTTCCTTCCCCTTTGGTCGTGTGTCGGTGGGACGGCGGGGTCCTGGGGACACCCTTTAATATCTTTTAAATACCCTCCCGATGACCCCCATAAACATTGTTTCGTTAAATGTTAAGGGATTAAACTCCCCTAACAAGCGGGTCAAGGCCTTCAAGACGTTTGTGTCCCTGAAGGCAGGCATAGTAGCCCTTCAGGAAACCCATTTTTCCTCTAACGCAACCCCCAAATACTTTAATTCCCGATATCCCCAGGTTTTTACCGCATCTGCAGCCACGAAACAACGTGGTGTACTGATAGCTATTCACCATACCCTCCCCTTCTCGGTGCTCACAGAAATTAAAGACCCTGAGGGACGATATATTATTATAGTAGGCCTACTTCAGGATGTAGAAACTACATTGGTTTCCTATTATGCCCCCAATAACAACCCCATCCCCTTTTTTTCACATCTGCTCCAGGTCTTACGGACCCACTCTAAGGGCACTCTGCTTTTATGTGGGGATTCCAATCTAGTTCTGCAACCCCATCTGGATAAATTCCCATATGCCCCTGAACAGTACGCTCTGTCCCTACGGTTTTGGAAACTACTACAACAAGCCTCCCTACTTGATTCTTGGCATGAATGTCACCCGTCCAAGAAAAACTACACTTTTTATTCCTATCCTCATAACTCCTTTTCCAGAATTGACCATATCTTCCTGTCAGTTGCTACATCCCCAATTCTGATTGATTCCTCTATTCACCCTATATCGTGGTCGGACCACTGCGCAGTAATAACTTCTATATCTTCTCTGATTCCGCAATCCCGAGATCGCTCATGGTGCATTAACGAAGCTCACCTTACCAACCAGTCTTTCCTTCTAGACATACAAGTTGCCCTTAAAGATTATATAAAAAATAATTCTACCCCTGAAATTTCTCCTACTTTACTCTGGGAAGCACATAAGCCAGTAATTAGAGGCACCTGTATTTCGGTATCCACACATCTTAAGAAAATTAAAACACTCCGTCTGGCTGGGTTAGAGCAGAAATTTCATCAAGCCTTTCTACAGTTCCAGTCCTCCCCAACGGATCATAACCGAGTGGTGATGGAAAAATCCAGAGTTGAGTTGGATCTGCTGTTGGCTGAGTCGGCTGGCAAGGCTATCCGTAGATCCAATCATACTCTATATGAAGGCTAATAAGCCGGATACACTATTATATATATATATTTTTTTTTTAGTGGGGGGAGGGATATGTATTGTAGTAAAAAGTTTATTTTATTTTTATTTTATTTTTTTCAAAATTGTCACTCTTTATAGCACAAAAAAAAATGCAGAGGTGATCCCATATCACCAAAATAAAGCTCTATTTGCTGGGGGGTGGGGAGACGTCAACTTTGTTAGAGTACAGCATTGCACGCCCCCGCCCAATTGTCAGTTAAAGCAACAAAGTGCTGTATCACACAAAAATGTCCTGGTCATTAAGGGGGGAAATCCTTCCGGTCCTTAAGTGGTTAAAGCTTGGGGAATTGTTTTATAACCTAACTCTGCTTTAAACTTCTCCACAACTTTATCCCTGCCTGAACTGTCTGATGTGTTCCTTGACCTTTGTGATGCTGCTTATTAATGAACTTAACAAACCTCTGAGGGCTTCACAGAACAGCTGCATTTTATACTGAGATTAAATTTACACACAGGTAGACTCTTACTAATTAGGCGACTTCTGAAGGCAACTGGTTCCACTAGATTTTAGTTAGGGGTATCAGAGTTAAGGGGGGCTGAATACAAATGCATACCAAAGATATTGATTTTAGAAAAAAATTAGAAAAACATTTAATTTCCCTTCCACTCCAAAATGATGTGCCACGTTGTGTTGGTCTATCACATACAATCCCAATAAAATGCATTTACATTTTTTGGTTGTAACATGACAACTATGGAACATGTCAAGTGGTATGAATACTTTATCAAGGCACTGTACATACCGTTCATCACATTGAACTTGCAACTTATCCTATATTAAGGTTGGGTTGTTCCACTCTGCTCTCTAGCTTCTCTTCTATGGTCTCTTTCTATTTTGTTTCCTTCATGTCTGCCTATTTTTATATTTTTTTTTTCTTTCTCATCTCCTCTCCCCTTGGTTTGTCCCCCCTCCCCCTTTTTTTTTCTTTCTTTCTTTTTTTCTGGGTCTCTTTTCACTCTTCTTTTCCACTTTGATTTATAGATTGGGCTATTGTTTTTTCTCATTTTGGGGCCCGACCCCTTTGGAAGTCAGTTCAGGATATGCACTTTGGTGTCCCATGGGTCCTGGATTCGGACTTTCAGAGGTTTCAGGACTTCCTGGCGCTTTGAGCCTCAACAGACATTACTTCTTTGGAAAAATATATACTTGAGGGTTTAAGGTTTACACTTCAAGTGCTCCTCAGGCCTCTAAGACTCTGATTTTTTTTTTTTGTTTGTTTTTTTTTTTTTTTTTTTTTTTTGTTTTGGTGTGTCAACCCTTTGTATTAGTACATTGTTGTTGTGCCCATTCTGTTCAATCCTTTTGGCTATTTGAGTTTGAAACCTTACATTTCATAAAATGTCAGGTTGCTCACAATTGTTTTCATGAGATGCAACTGCTTGTGTACACTTGTCACTTTTTCTTATGCCAATAAAAACATATTGTAAGTAAAAACATTGAGGCTTGCTGGGTGTGTTAGGGTTTTATAAAGCCAATCTTATAGCTTTGTTCAGCAGTCCCTGCTGAACCAGCCAAATTTTGATCCATGTATGACTGGCATAAGACTTAAAGAGGAAGTAAACCCTGCTGAGTTTACTTCCTCTTACATTCCCTGCAAAGACAAAGCATAATGGACTACTATGCATCGCATAGTAGTCCATTATGTGTCACTTACCTGACACAGGAGCCAGCGATGTCACCGCTGTCCCCTGTAGTCTGGCGCATCCATCTTCTCGAAGCCGCAATGACGTCGCGCATGCGCACGGAGCAGACACACGCGGCATCGTCAACGACAATGCGCCGTAGACAGCGGTGCCTGTCTTTCGGCAAATATCTCCTAAACCGTGTAGGTTTAGAAGATATTTCTTGGACCTACAGGTAAGCCTTAATCTAGGCTTACCTGTAGGTCAAACTGTGTTGTAAGTAAAAAGGAAAAATAACACAAGGGAGCCCCCAAAGCTTCATAACCCATAAGTATACAACAAAAACAGGGTTTTTTTTAGCAGCAGAGAGTTGGTGTGAAAATAGTTGATGTAAAAAAAAATAATTATTTAACAGACAATAGTAATTCCAAATGAACAATAATACATCATCCATATAGGTAGTGCCACAAATACAAACATGGAACATCACTCATAGCAAAAAACTCTATGTACAGACATACCTATATTAACATATGATCATCTGTAAATCATTTTATTTGTACTACTTTGCATGCATTGCAGTGTTCTATTTTTTTCCATCCCCTTGGTGCAAACCGCTCTGTTCAGCCCCGCGTCACTGGGGGGGGGGGTGCCTCTTTTCCGCCCCGCTTCCCGGCACGGTGGGGAGACGCAGATGTTATCTGCGATTCTCCCCAATGTTTGTTTTCCTATAGTTGAGTCCTTTTTGGGCCACTGTGGGGGGGCTTTCTCCGTGTCGGGGGCATTCCGTGATGGCCACCGGACTGTCAGTGACGTCGCGCTTTTGCGTCAGAGGCAATGGCTTAGGCCAGGGCTTATGCCTTCCGGAACGCCGAGGGGACCATGCGGATGACGCCCTTTTGGTGTTGTAGACCTGTGGGAGGGTGGATTGGGTGGGGTCCTACACCTACAGACTATGGACAAATCATGCAGATACTTTAAAATTCCACAGCTCCGAGGAGATCCTGAGGTGTTCCCTGGTAGTGCTGTCATACACCAATACAAGACTGATGGAGTGCTTGGTAAGTGCAGCTTTTGGAATGATTCTGACTGGGTAATCCTTGTACTTATGCGACACCCATTCATTTACTAACATTACTACTTAACCCACACAATATTATTCTTTAGTAATATAATTATAATCCTACTCCCTCACTTTATGCAGACAGCATTCAGTGTCATATCACTCAAGTTTGGCACCTTGATCCATTTCACTTTCACCATCTTATTCAATCATCCACCTTTTTTTCTTTTCTTTTTTTCTCACACACACATACACGCATGCATTATTCTCTTCACACTTCCAATTTTGTTGTTTCAGTTTTCTTTTTCAGTAGTTTGGTTTTGTTTTCACTTTCACACCCCTCTTGCCCCGTTGTCAGTGTACCTTACATCATGCATTTTCACTTCACCCATTACATCTCCACACCCTATCCCTCACCCACCTTTTCTCACTGTCAGCTAATCCCTCTAATAATTAATATAACTAATGAAGAAACTACGCCATGCTATATATAACTAGTTTAATTCTTTTACAATATGAATTCATTAATTAGCAAGTAAGAAGCCTATAACTGCCAAGCACTTCTATATACTCCCTCTAATATTATTTAATTATGACTTACAAAAAGTTTTTTGCATGCCCCAACTTTCACAGCTCTCCAGAATCTACTCCCGATGGGAACACCCTGACTGGATACACATTGAAAGATTGGCAGTCCCGCTTCATACCCTTGATTTCCTTATATGGAGCCCCAAAAATTCCAGACCCCCGATAATGTCGCCGACGCTGTCCCACTCATTCACTTTATGGGACTCCCTCAGGGGTAATACACACCTAATTTCTTCTTTAGAACCCCTGAAACATTTATTTCACAACCCAGACTTCTACCCGGGCCTAGACATCAAAGCGTTCCAGTGGTGGCTAGACAAAGGGCTCTACAGAATCGGTCACTTTCTCAGACCTTTAGGCCCCCTAACGAAAGCCTATTGTGTAAGTAAACTGGACATGCCCAGATCTGAATTCTTCAGATTTGCACAGATATCCGCATTTCTTCACAAAACATGCAGATCCTTCCCAGACGGTCCACAAATTACCCCTTATGAACAATGGTGTGGGCAAGGCATCGAGCAGAGGGGTGGGATCTCACTGGTTTACAGGGCACTCTCGGGTAAACAGTCCAAAACCTCTTACATGTTGGCTTGGGAAGATGACTTAGCCCAATCTTGGAACCTGGAGACTTGGCAAAGGAATTTCTCCTACTCATACAAGGGCATCATGAATACCGGTCTCATAGAAGCGAGCATTAAAGTACTTACCAGGTGGTACTTAGTATCCACAAGACTTGCCCACATCTTCCCGTCCACATCTCCTCTATGTTTCAGGGGCTGTAACCTTAGAGGTGACATGCTTCATCTTTGGTGGTCCTGTCCCAGGGTGCGACATTTCTGGCGTAAAATTTTCTCCTGGATAAACATAATTACCTCACAGCCTATCTTACCATCCCCCCTCATTGCACTTCTCAACTTCCCAGTCACGGGAGTGCCCAAGATTACACAACGCCTCATCCACTTTATTTTACTGGGTGCCAAACTTACCCTGGCAAAAGCCTGGAAGACGCCTACTGTATCACCCAGAGTAGCAAAGAAAAAAAATTCTTGGATCATGAATCAAGAAAAAATGGCCGGTGTAATCTTGGATCGTTCTGAGAAATTCTATCACACTTGGGAACCTTGGGCATCTTTTGTTGGGATCACCCTCCCACATTGAAATAGCTGTACTACTGGCTGTCGCTCACTTCTCCAGACGACCTTCTACACCTCCCTTTATCTCCTTTTACACTCTTCTGCGCTAATTGCCTCTTTCCTCTACTTTTACTGCTCATATTTTCTTTGTCTATCCCCTTTTCCTCCTATACTCCCTTTTCCCCTCCCTGTAGGGGATGCTCCCTTTGGTTGCAAATATTCTTTGTGATTAGTTAACATTTCACTTATTGGATTTCCTAATCTATATGCTGCAAGGAAATCTTCATTTGTTTTACTATGTTCTTTTGCTCTCCCTCCCAGATATTGAGTATATATCACGTGTGCCTCATTCGGTTGCATAACTCATAGTTCTCACTTGTTATATTTCGAATGCATGACCAATGTAGTTGGTTGACCAGTCCCTTTCGCTGGGGGTTGGGGGGGGGGGCCCTGGGGAGTTGCCCGGTCGCAGTGTGTTCCCATTTGGGGCGGCAGGGCGATCTTCCCTGGGCCCGTCTCGGCCTCGGGTGAAAGGTGTTAAGGGGGGATCTCCGGGTCCCCACGACTCAGGAGGGGGCCTCGTTGACCCCTTGTTCTCGAATGTACTATTGCTATCACGCGCTCTCATTCTCGGACTGGTCAAGGTTTATTCTCTTACCTTCTATATTGCAACCATGGTCTGGGGAGGGATATGTTTTCCTTACTTGTTTTCTCATTATATGCTTTACCAGTATGATGCATTTGTCTTTTAGGGGGCATCTCGCCTTACTGCCACTTATTATTGACATGTTTTGTAAACTGTTGTTATAATTAACAATAAAAATCTATTGCAACTGAAAAAAAAAAAAAGTTTTTTGCATGCCCATCTGCAGGTGTTTTACCCCCCATCCTCCTCTCTGGGTCCCAAAACGTGGCCCCCTGTAAGCTCAGTGGACTATGCACCCACCCAGAGGGCACGGGGGAACATGTGGCAGCGATGGGATCACTGGATGGCTATAATCCTGCAATGCCGGTTCATGCGACATGTCCTCATACACCCATTGGTAACTATATCTCTATATGCATGGAGACATAATTTTGCTTAATTTGAAATACTATACCTATATATATTTTTATATAGTCCAAAGTCTTTAATTAGATATTTTGACATTTCCCTAGAATATAAATCCCCCTGAAGAGACCGAAAATCGCAAGGGTCAAAATGCATCAGGGTTTTTCATGTGGATACATATGTTATGAATACAATTGGCAAACCATGCCTGTACATAGTTTTTTGCTATGAGTGATGTTCCATGTTTGTATTTGTCGCACTACCTATATGGATGATGTATTATTGTTCATTTGGAATTACTCTTGTCTGTTAAATAAATTATTTTTTTACATCAACTATTTTCACACCAACTCTCTGCTGCTAAAAAACCCCTGGGGAAATTTCCTGCGTTTTAACTGTGTTGTAAGGGTTTACAACCACTTTAAAGCATGTATCTTGTAGTGTAGTCCTAGAAAATGATTTTACAGGTAAGACAGAAATCATATTGTTCTCACCATATGATGTACTTTGAAACATAAGTTGTGTGTTACATGATTTAATATTTTTAAATTTAATAGATTGGGCTTGATATGGGAATCGTAAATGCAGGAAGCCTTCCCGTTTATGATGACATTGATAAAGAGCTTCTTCAGCTGTGTGAGGATCTCATCTGGAACAAGGATTCTGAAGCAACAGAGAAACTGCTAAAATATACACAGGTACAGTGTATTTCTGAACTTTGTCCCCAAAGCCACTACACAGCTATGTAATCAAAAAAAATAGCCAAGCTCAGCCTAGGTGATAAAAAAAAAAAGTTATTCAGTAGATTGTGTGAACATTTACATAGTATAGTACACACACACACACGTTGGAGATGGACCTGTCTGTTTTATGTGTAATGCAGTTCTCAGTGAAGTTTAACACCAGAAACAAACCAGGAAAGTGATGCCAGTTAAAGTATTTCAGCATTAGGTACCATTGTATACAGTGGGGGAAATAATTGATACGCTGCAGATTTTGTAAGTTTGCCCATTTAAAGAAATTAAGGGTCTGTCATTTTAATCACGTGTATTTTAAATCGGGGGTCCCAAACCACTGGGCCATGGCCTCTCTGTAGCCAGGCTGCGAATGCATCTGGCCGTCAGGCGTGTGGGCGACCAAACCTGCGAGCAAGCAGAGATTGCATCATCTCTCACTGCCCTGCATCACCACAGTTCCGCCTTCACTATGTAGCCGTGGGTAGTAGAGAAAATACATAATCCCTCACGGTAGGAAGCTACAGCTGGTCACAGGATAGTGACAGTCCACATCTGATGGCAATGTGGCAATCCACATCTGGTGGCAGACACTGTGGCAAGTGGCATGGCAAATGCTAATCCATATCTGGTGGAAAGTGACAAGCTGCCCCTGGTGGCAGGTGACATGACAAGTGACATCTGGTGGGAGGCAACAGTGGCAAATAACAAGCTCGGGGCTCCCATTAAACTATTTCATTTTATATTACATGTGCTTCAATCATCCTGACACCATATCAACCATGGTCCTGTGATGATTGAAGCACTAACAGCAGCCATTGTCCCAACAAATTGCCCACATAAAAACTATATCCCCCTTAAACTTTGGCATAATTCCTTGGCACGCAGTCGGTCTCCAGTGCCAAAAAGTTTGGGGACCACTATTTTGACTGCTAGAGACAGAATATTGTCATATCCAAAATCCACAAAAAAAGATACAAATGTTATCAATTGAGTTGCAGTTCATTGAGTAAAATAACTGTTCAATCCCTACCTCCCGCAGACTGGCTACAGTATGTGGTATACAAATAAGTCCTGTCAATTTTAAGAAGGTGTGACAATTTATTATAGGTATAAAATGCACCCATCCACAGAATCTTTCTTCCATTCAAACTTCACCATCATGGGCAAAATGACGTCCGGGACAAGATTTTAGACCTGCACACGGTGCAAGACCATCAACAAGAAGCTTGATGAGAAAACTGTTGGAGCGATTATTCACAAATGGAATAAATCCAAAATAACCATCAATCACCCTTGGAATAGAGCTCCATGAAAGATTTTGAAACCTAAGGGTCATCATGGAAAAAAAGTGAGGGATCAGCCCAGAACTACACAGGAGAAGCTTGTGAATGATTCCAAGGCAACTGGGACCACAGTTACCAAACCATTGGTAACACAATATGCCACCATGGATTGAAATCCTGTAGTGCCCAAAAGGTCCCCCTTAAGAAGGCACATGTACAGGTCCATCTACAGTTTGCCAAGGAACATCTAAATGGTTCAGAGAAGGATTGGGGGTAAATGCTGTTGTCAGATGAGACCAACATTTAGCTATTTGGCATTAACGTGTAGTGTTTGGAGGAAGAAAATTGTTGACTATGATCCTAAGAACACCATCCCTACAGTCAAACATGGAGGTGGAAGACCCAAATGTTGGCTGTAAAGAACATACCATGAAGGCAACAAATGAGTGGCTCAAAAAGAAACACATTAAGGTAATGGAGTGGCCTTGCCAGTCTCCAGACCTTAATCCTATAGAAAATGTGTGGGGGAGCTGAAACTTCAAGTCGCCAGGTAACAGACAATAAACCTTAAGGATTTGGAGAAGATCTGTAAAGACAAGTGGACCAAAATCTCTCCTGAGATGTGTGCAAACCTGATAACCAACTTCAAGAAATGTCTTACCGCTGTGCTTGCCGACAAGGGTTTCTCCACAAAGTACTACGTCTTGTTTTGCTTGGGGATCAATTAATTATTTTACTCACTGAACTGCAACTCCATGTATATTATCTTGTTTTGTGTTTTGTGTTTTTTTTTTTTTTTTTTTTGCTCAATATTCTGTCTCTATCATTTAAAATACACCTATGATAAACATTATAAATACTACAGGGGATCTAAAAATATTTTCCTCCACTGCATGCATTTATTTAAAGTGTAACCAAGGGCATGGGGTTAAAACATTTGTCAGGTTGTTATTGCTGTCTGTGCCTCGGGGAGATTCACCCTCTATCAATGTCATGCCCAATATAGGCTTGTGAAGCATAAAGGATGGCTTCCTATTAAGACATTGGGTCTTATTGTGGCATCGTTGCAGATGTGCTGTAATTATAGTGACCAGTGAGACCAGAAGGATTGGCCATTACCACTTTTGATGGAGAACATTAGCTCAAATTGAGTGTTGAAATTAACTGTATGTGAAGAGAGATCAGGAGGTTCCTTTGAGGAGTGCTGTAGCTGGATCTGGATTCAATTTCAAACCGATCAATGAAGAAATGTTAGATATTGGAGTGCAAAGAGACTGTTCCCCACAAAGGTCTCCAAAGCAGGGGAAGGAAAAAATAAAATATAGACCATCTTGGTACACTGAACAGATTTAAAAGTAAAAAAAATAAATAAAAATAAAATGTTAATGATACATAATGAAAACATAGTGAAGTATCCAGACAAAATGTATGATTACAACTGCAGGTGTAGATAAAACAATATGATAGATTAAACAGTAGGTGTGGCACTGTTCTTTAATGGTACCAGGAGTCTGATTGTTCCAATGATGCACTCTAGCCAATATTTGTTGATTAAATGAACAATCCTTGGTGCAAAAAGAATGTAACATATAAAGTTAAAGTGACTGATGCTTAAAATGTGGCTAGTACTCTGGCACGTTGATTATTTATCTAAAATTGCATTTATGTCACATTTTGCATATGATAAAGTGACTGTTGATTTAAATGCAATTATAGGTTTAACAAAGGAAATATTCATATGCATGTACATATTGTGACATAAGTGCAATCCTAAATTAAAGAGACTTGTGCTTTGGTGAACAAAATTGATATGGCACAGTTCTTATATGAAAACATAAAGTCTTTGGTAAAAAGTGACAGGTGAGTTTCGATTGTGCCTCTGTGCCGGTGCTTCTTATGGTACTCTCCTGTAAGCATTGTACTCACAGGAAGTATTCACTCTGCAAAGGGGTATTTCACATTCACAGCGTTTGTCACTGTGTGGCAGTTTCCAGATCTGCACCTTTAAAGATGTCACCTTGCGGGGGCGTGGCCTGACCTTGCATGGAGTAGGACGTGTGTCTCCGGAGCTCCGCCGAGTAATCCTGTTTTCCACGCTGATCCTGTGATAGCACAGCACAAATACTTACCCGAACGCGTCTGGAAGGCTTCCCCTCATTCCGGTGCATATGTCTCCCTCGAAATCCCAGCGATCGGCGGCGGCGCGGCTGTCACAATACCGCCGACGTGAGTGAGGAGGGGGAGGAAAATGGCGGCGCGGAGGAGACGGGAGGGCCGCGTGAGGCGGGAGACACGGACAGGCTTCTTGAAGCCATTACATTGTGCCGCACGTCCCTTACATCCCAAATTGAAGAAGTGCAAATGGACATCTCTTTAATAAGGCAGAACTTTCAGAAGCTGCGGGACCGGGTGAGGGATACCGAGGCCCGTATTAGCAACCTAGAGGATGCTCTCCCGCCATTGCAAAATGATGCTGACCACATGCAGAAACAAATAGACCTCCTGCTTGCTAAACAAGACAAAATGGAAAATCGCATACGCAGATGCAATATCCGATTGGTCTTCCGGAAGGGGCTGAAACTTTTCTGGAACAATTGCTGATAAATACATATGGCCGAGAGTCTTTTTCCCCCATGCTAGCGGTTGAACGCGCGCATCGTATGCCTGCCAGGCCTCCGCCTCAAGGTGCGCCTCCGCGTACCTTTCTTGCAAAACTCCTGAACTATAAGGATAGAGATGCTGCCCTGCGCATGGCTCGGGTAAAGGGTAACATCCCTGTGGGCAATACTAAAGTAGCTATCTTTCCTGATTTTTCTGCGGACGTCCAGAAACGCCGCCAGAGTTTCCTGGTGGCCAAAAGATTACTACGTGCACAACAAGTGAAATATTCTATGCTATTTCCAGCGCGCCTCAGGGTGGAGGCAGGAGACCGGGCACTCTTTTTTGAACAACCCAGGGAGGTCATAGCATGGCTGGAACGCAGAGCATCTCAGGATAGAGCTGTCTGAGGAACTGTGGGACGGGTGAGCTAAAAACTTTCTTACTTTTCCCCTGGTGTCCTGGAACTATGGCATATTATCTGATCTCTTTTTCCTGCTCCATCTTCGCTAAGGTGCTTGCATCTGTGGCGTCCGATACTTTTATGCCCTTTCTACTTTGAGATCTACTGAACTTTCCGATTCTGGGACTGATAGGGGACACACTTTTACGCCTGCTAGTGGTGTCAACGTTCATGGACAATTTTTTCCCTTTTTCCTTGGTGTCCCTATTGAGGGACTTTCTGCAATATGTACCTGTTCGTTTTTATTTCAACAAATTTTGTTTTTTTTTCCTTCTTTTTCTTCTCTCGGAGCAAGGAGAGACACACTAGTCCTACGGACTAATTGCATGGTGCAGCGGAAAACTGCTCTATTGTCTGCTGGGACTTTTTATTGTCAGGGGGGAGTTGGTTACTGGTACTGGACAGCAACTGACTCTTTTGCCTCTCTACACAGATCACTGCTGTGTGCTGTTATGCAGGGTGCTCTACTTTATCTGGCCTTCTGGTGCCGGTGGCCACAACTCTTTCAGATTTATTGTTCTATGTTTTCTTTCTGATCCAATGAAACTGGTTTTCCCAGCCAGGCATGTTTGGTTTTTGAGGGAATATACCCGCACAAGTTGGGGTAGGTGCAGGGTAGGGCGGGGGGAGGGGGGTGGATTGGTTTGGGTTTACATGCAGAAGATAACTATAAACGAGCTAGAATACGAAACAGGACTATGTGTTGCTTTTGCTGAATGTCTTTTACAACTACTGTTTATGCAGTCCCTGGTTGGGCTAGATCAAACGCAATTCTATTGGGATGCGCTTATAGGAGGACTGTTAGGGGGGTAAGCTGAATGTACTCATCACTGTATATGATTTTATATGGCATCTGTACGATTTCTTACCTGGAACGCGAGGGGCCTGCGTGATAAAATTAAGCGTGCGGCAGCCTTCACGTTCCTTAAGCAAAGGGCGGAGGTGATGGTGTTGGTTGAGACACATGTGGAGGGTGGACTGCAGATGGCCCTTAAGCGCCCTTGGATTGGGTGGGCATTTCATTCCACCTACACGTCTCACTCGAGGGGGGTTTCGGTACTTGTAGCTAAGTCGGTTCAGTTTGAACTTAGCGGAGTTCTTACTGACCCGCAGGGCAGGTTTGTTTTTCTACATGCTAAATTGTATGGGGAACCCTACCTTATTATGGCCTTTTATATCCCCCCTCCATTTAATATGGCATTGGTTGTTGAGGGGCTGTCTTTTATGTCCAGACACCCGGCGGTTCCTGTCATCTGGCTGGGGGATTTCAACACCACGCTTAATCTTTCCCTGGATAGGCTCAAACCCCCCGAGTCGTTGGTGGGGCAGGCTGGGACCACTAGGCTGTCCAAGCTCCTAGCCACCATTCATCTGGTGGATACGTGGAGACACAAGTTCCCTCAAAAGAAAGAGTATTCATGCTTCTCGCCCACACATGGTTCTCTATCACGTATTGATTTTATATTAATATCTCAACAACTCACTCCCAGACTTAGGGAAGTATTGTTTTTCCCCAGACTGCTTTCAGGCCACAGCCCCTACTCTGTAGTGCTTGACGTACCCCTGGGTAGGCCTCCGCGGGCATGGCGGTTAAATCCGTTCTGGCTGACATTATTACCCGAAGACGACACTATTGAGGCAGAGTGGATAAGATTTTTTGAGGACAATGACCACACGGCCTCAGTTCCGGCCGCGTGGGATGCATTTAAACTACATGCTCGTTCGGTACTGACTACCCACATTAACAGGCTCAAGGCTGATTCGGCTACTGCCTTTACTGAGGCAGAGGCGGTTCTGAGCTCCATGGAACACACCTACATGAACGATCCGTCTACGGTCAACGCTGACGCACTTAGACTACAGTCGAGGGTGGTCTCCCAACTGCACCATGACAAGGCTCGACAGAAACTTTTTTTTTACCAGACAAAAATATTTTGAATCCGGGGAAAGAGCTGGTAAGTTGCTAGCATACTTAGTCCATAAGGAAGATAGACCCCCAATTGTTATCTCTTTGCGTGGACAAGGAGATACAATGATCACGGACCCCTCTGAGGTAGCAGCTAGATTTCGGGACTTTTTTGCGGACTTATATACCACTACAGTATCCGACGACACCACCCCGATGGACAGATTCCTGGCCCAAGTTTCCCTCCCTCAAGTGACTGAGGAACAGGTACAGGCTCTGGAGGCTCCCCTGACCACCGATGAAATAGTGAGTGCCATTGCGGAATTTGCAAGATCCAAGTCACCGGGGTCAGACGGTCTTCCCATTGAATTTTATTCCCGTTACCAAGAAATACTGGCGCCTAGGCTTCTCGCCCTTTACGGGAGTCTTTTTGATACACTGACACTGCCTCCATCCATGAGGGAAGCAACGATAGTTTTGATACCCAAACCTGGAAAAGATCCAGGTTTCCCAGAATCCTACCGCCCAATCTCCCTATTACAGGTAGATATTAAGATTTTAGCTAAGATACTTGCTACTCGATTGAACGGAGTGATCCTTACCCTGATTCAGGCTGATCAAGCGGGCTTTATGCCTGGTCGGAATACGTCGTTCAATCTACGCAGGCTCTATATTAATCTACAAGCAACACATGAGGCGGTGGGTGAACGGGTGGTGGTGTCACTTGACACGGCTAAGGCCTTCAACTCTGTGGAATGGGGGTATTTGTGGAGGTGCCTCGAAGGTTACAGATTTGGCCCTAACTTTATTGGGTGGGTGAAGCTATTGTATCATCACCCAACGGCCAAGGTGGTGGCAAATGGGTGGTCCTCCCGGGCGTTTGGCCTCAGTAGGGGTACCAGGCAGGGGTGCCCACTGTCCCCATTACTTTATGCCCTGGCTTCAGAACCTTTAGCGGTGTCGATCCGTACAGACCCTGAGATCAGGGGACTGACGGTGGGTCAACTAACAGAAAATATCAGTCAATACGCTGATGACACGCTGCTATACTTGGCAGACTCTGGCCCCTCCCTCGCAAAAGCCCTGCACATGATAGTGGTTTGGTAGCTTTTCCGGTCTTCGTATAAACTGGGATAAATCCCAAATCCTACCTATTGACAGTTTTCCACAGTCAGAATCTCAGGCCAGTCTGCCTCTTCAGCGAGTTGGAACTATTAAGTATCTGGGTGTCTGTGTCTCTAGGACTCCGGCAGATTATATTGCGCTGAATGTAGAGCCTCTATTCTCCCTAGTGCGTACCAAGACTCAAGCCTGGTCTTGTCTCCCCCTTGGGGTTTGGGGGCGTGTTAATCTAATTAAAATGGTCTTATTACCTAAAATACTGTATGTGTTGTGGCACGCCCCGGTTTACTTACCGCTAAAATATTTTAAATCCCTTGAAAGTCTCATTAGACCCTTTGTATGGGGAAATAATAGGCACAAGCTTGCTTGGCAGGCTTTGAAAATCCCGACTGATATGGGGGGTATGGCTCTTCCAGATCTAAATCACTATTATGTTGCCTCACAACTGTCAACTTTTTCATGTGGACAAGACTGATAAACAACGTTTCCTTGCCCTTCTCTGCCCCACATGGGCACAAATTGCAGATGATCCGATAGCTGCTATTTCGACGGGGGTTGGGAGCTCTACACTAGAGCCAGGTAAACACTCCATGCTGTTTCACTACAGAAGGATTTGGGATCTGGCGTCCACTAAATTGAATGTTATGTCACCAAATGACTATACCCCACTTTGGCATAACAAACACTTGCCAGAACTCCAAAAGATCCAGGGTGTTCAGTTATGGGTATCGAGAGGATTGTACTATATGCATCACCTGATTCACCATGGCACTATTAAAACGTTCCAGACGTTGCAGGAGGAATTTGGTATTCCAAACACTATGCTATTTCAGTAGCTTCAGGTTCAGCATGCAATTAGAGCTCAATTTTTGCAGTCATTGCCTCAGCCTGCTCCCAACCCTATTGTCGCCATAGTGAAGGATACTGATTCCAAAAAGCTTATCTCGTGCTTCTATGGTATGCTCGCGGCCCCAATCTCGGCGAGACTGGCGTATGCTCTAAAGTCCCGCTGGGAAGGTGATGTAGGGGAGCTGACAGACGAGGAATGGGAGGAGGCTCTGGAGACGTGCAAGCTGGTGTCCCCCAGGCTCCAAGACAGGCTTTCTCAAATTTATATAGTACATAGAGCATACCTCACCCCCCCTTAGAACCGCCAAATATAACACAAATCAATCTGTGTTCTGCCCGATGTGAGACTGGGACATTCTTCCACCTTATATGGTCTTGCCCCAAACTGCAGGAACTTTGGAAACACGTAGTATTATTTCTACATGACGTTATGGGCTCACCCCTGGCTCTCGACCCCAAACCCTGTCTCCTAGGAATATTTCCCAAAGTATTGGATAAATTTACCAAAACTTTCCTGCAGGAAACTTTGTTTTCTGCTAGAAAAGTGATTACTAGGCAGTGGATGAGACCCCTTCCGCCCAGGGTGGAGGACTGGAAACGGGAAGTTAATTTCACGCTCCCATATAAAAAATTCATATATAAAAATAGGGGATGCCCAGCTAAATACAATAAAATTTGGGATAAATGGTTACAAGAGGCTGCCACGTGTAATTAGGAACTTTGCTGTACTGTTGAAGTAAATGACATGTTTGTGCTATAACTTTACTTGGATATAAGAACTACTGTCTACTGCATCGGAGAAATGTTTCTTTATTTACTGGTATGGTTATGACGCAGCACCTTTTGATCGTTCGGTGTTTGCCACTGTGATTGTAACCTCTGCAATACTGTTCAATAAACAACCCATGTTTAAGGTAAATAAAAAAAGATGTCACCTTGCTTTGATCTTTAGATAACCATCTGTTTCACCCTCATACCAAAAAAAAAAAAAAAAAAGTGCTCCCTTAGCAAAATAACATTTTCCAAAGGATTTATTAGGTGTATACAGTTGGAAACATACTCCCACTGTCACTGTATACTTAAAACGTTCAAAAATCAGGAAGCCGGGATGATTCACATTCCACGGCTCTAAACCGGAAGTGAAGCAAAGACGCTACAAACTCCGCCCTACGCATTTTGTCATCAAGACGTCATCTGGAGTGGCGTCATCTAGCTATGTTTCATGTTATATAGTATGTGGTGGCCTGACGATTCTGATCACGTGGTCGGTGGCCATGTTTGGTTGATCCGGGTAATTTATATACTGTGGGATATTGTTGAATCAATGTTTTTAATCTTAATGCCACAATTTCCCGTATTTTTCTTCTAAACCCTGCGTTTGATCTCTCCCAATAGGCCCACATGTTGTATAGCTCTAATGAGTAGATACAATCCCTTTGTCCTATATCCGTGGTGGTCTGCTTGCAGTTGCCATTATGAAAAACCCATGAATTATTGCGGGGGGTGGGGAGAACATGCTATATCCATATAGAAAAATACATATATGTGTGTGTATGTATGTGTCTATATATATATATATATATATATATATATATATATATATATATATATATATATATATATATATATATATATATATATATATATATACACATGCACCAAAGGCATATTATATTTAGGAGGAGATGGTATACTTGGGAAACAGTATTGAGGAATACATTATTAGGTCAAAATAATAAAAAATAAATGGAGACAATTGTGTGTATATATGTGTATATATATATACCGTATATACTCGAGTATAAGCCGAGATTTTCAGCCTCTTTTTTGAGGCTGAAAGTGCCCCCCTCGGCTTATACTCGAGTCATCGCTGTCTGCCCGCTCGATCAGCGTGTCGAGCAGACAGACAGCGGCCATTCTATTCAAAAGCCGCGCCTCCGGCTCCGCCTTCGCCTGTGATAGGCGGAACACTGAATTTCCCAGCAGCCTGTGTTCCGCCTATCACGGACATCGTATCATCCTCGTACTACGGACGAGGATGATACGAAGGCAGTGATAGGCGGAACACAGGCTGCTGGGAAATTCAGTGTTCCGCCTATCACAGGCGAAGGAGGAGGCGCGGCTTTTGAATTTTACAATGGCCGCCGAAGAGGGCACGGGACGGAGGCAAGGCAAGGCACGGCACGGGACGGGACGGGACGGGACGGAGGCAAGGCAAGGCACGACACGACGGCAAGGCACGGCACGGAGGCTCGGGACAAAGGTAGGCTGGACACACACACACACACACACACACACACACACACACACACACACACACACACACACACACACACACACACACACACACACACACACACACACACACACACATATATATACACACACACACACACACACACACACAGGGATGGGTGGATGGATGGAGACACACACAGGGATGGGTGGATGGATGGAGACACACACACACAGGGATGGATGGATGGATGGAGACACACACACACAGGGATGGATGGATGGATGGACACACACACACACAGGGATGGATGGACGGACACACAGGGATGGACGGACACACAGGGATGGACGGACACACAGGGATGGACGGACACACACATAGGGATGGACAGGCATGTCTCACCCTCGGCTTATACACGAGTCAATAAGTTTGCCAGTTTTTTTGGGGGTAAATTGGGGGCCTCGGCTTATATTCGGGTCGGCCTATACTCGAGTATATACGGTATATATATATATATATATATATATATATATATATATATATATATATATATATAGTGTGTTTTATTTAAAAAAAAATAAACACCTGATTGGAGAAAGGAAAATACTAGTACTGTCAATGTTTCAGTAAAAAGGAATTGCTTCTCAATTAGTAATAAAACTATTTGAGGTTTGTGTCTATTTACCCCTTCAGGGTTGGAGTGTATTAAGCATAAATATGCACTTTTTTGCACTCTCCAATGACCTTCAATTTTGTCTATAGCATTAAAAATCATAGCCGGTGGATCTTGTTTGTGATAATACCTAAAATGCCTTGATGCACTGTTTTTCTTTTATCTTATTGATATGTTCTAGGATTCTCACAAATGGGGGGTCTCGCCAGTGTACTTGTACGTGTTTGCAGGGAAGGCATTTTCCACATTTGTAAAAGCCTTTTAGTTCTTTAACCGCTTAAGGACCGCCTCCTGCACATTTACGTCTACAGAATGGCACGGATGGGCACATCAACGTACAAGTACGTTGCTCTTTAAGTGCCCAGCCATGGGTCGTGAGTGCAGGCACGCTTGCGAACCAGTCCTGAGCTCCGTGGCTGCCTGACCCGATCGATGCTGGTGTCCCGCGATTCGGTCACAGAGCTGAAGAACGGGTAAACAAACCTCTCCCCACGCTTCCTAATGTGGCTGTCACCGATCGTCTGTTCCCTGTTATAGAGAAAGACAATCGGTGATGTAAAAAAAAAAAAAAAAAAAAACACGTCACACTTAACCCCTCCCCGCCCCTAGTGGTTAACTCCTTCACTGCCAGTGTCATTTACACATGAATTGGTGCATTTAAATAACACTGATTGCTGTATAAATGACAATGGTCCCAAAAATGTCCGAAGTATCCGCCATAATGTACCAGTCAAAATAAAAAAAAGATCACTGCCATTACTAGTTAAAAAAAAAAAAGATATTAATAAAAATGCTATAAACCTATCCCCTATTTTGTAAACGCTATAACTTTTGCGCAAACCAATCAACAATCGCTAATTGTGTTTTTCTTTTTTTTTTTTAACCAAAAAGATGTAGAAGAATATGTATTGGCCTAGACTGAGGAAAATGTTTTTTTTTGTGTGTGTGTATATGTATATATATATATATATATATATATATATATATATATATATATATATATATATATATATATATATATATATATATATATATATATATATTAATATTGTGGACTTGGTGGGATATACCCCCAAACAATGGAGTAAATGATGATAAAGGTCTAGTGGAAGAATGGTATTGGTTCTTCAACCAATGAAAAATAAACCTTTTGTAAAAAAAAAGTTTTGAGCAGATAGTTCAAGTTGAAAAACATCAACGCAGAAGTACTCCAATTGAAGGAACAACCACTTCCCTTAACAGAATCTAAAGAAAAGGAAGCCTACCACCAAGAAGCAGTGAAGAAATATGATAAATACAACTAGAGAAAACCCAGAGAGATGTTTTAGACTTCAGAAATCGACAGGTATACAAATGGCAAGGAGATGGAAATTTACAATGGAGATACTGACAACATCACAGTTTGGATTAGCGGCAAGGATGGGAAGTATCATAATGGGAGATTTTAATTATACAGACATAGTGAGCGGAAGTAACTGCACTCATCTAAAGCTCACCATTTCCTAAATGTCTTGTAGGACAATTTCATGGGTCAGATGGTAAACACACCAACTAGAAACAAAGCGTTACTAGACCTACTGATTACCAACAATACAGACCTTGCTAGAGACAAAGAAGGACTTATGGACTTTACAGGCGCTGATACATAAAGATTAAATTTGGTTAAAAAAATATAATTTCCCAAGTGTTCTTCCAGGACAGCCCTTGAGAGATGGAGCTCCTCCCATCGACACAGGAAACACATTGCCACAGTTCAAAAGGCGGTCCCTCAGGTCCCTGGTCAGTCATTTGTGTTTCCTCTGTCGGAGGAACATGTTGCCAGGAACCTGGAGGCCCCTCTCAGGGGCTGCCTGAGAACCTGTAAGCCATAAGGTCCTGTTTTTTGGCTGCAGTTGGGTCCATACCTTTTTTCTTGTGGCTCGGGTACCGTCCAGCT
Organism: Lithobates pipiens; assembly: GCF_037356315.1. NCBI lineage: Eukaryota > Metazoa > Chordata > Amphibia > Anura > Ranidae > Lithobates > Lithobates pipiens. Next base: position 198,187,169 of record NW_027507758.1, on the reverse strand, counting down.
GTATCGGAGCCGACCCGTTACCCTCCTCCTTCCAGTGCCGAGGTGGCCAGGGGCAGAATGACGCCGGTTTCCCCCAGGAGCGGTGAGTGGAACCTTCCATCTCTGCTCCTTGTTGCGGTGGGGTCGGAGACGCCGAGCGTCATTTCCGGCGGAACCGCGTCATCACTGTGTGCCGAGACTTCCGGTTCCGGGTCTCTAGGGTACAAGGAGGAGAGGGAGAGCCAGCGCTGTGCCTGTACAGTCCCGACTAGCGTCCAGCAATACCGGACTAGCGGCGGGATCCGGAGCGGCAGAGGGGGGCCATGGAGGCTATTCCCCAGGACACTCCGCCGGAGACGGGCACCAGCCAATCCCAGGTAGGCTGCTGGGCATGCTATTACTCTGGTGGAGTGGTGGTGTTTGTAGGCTGGGTTCTGTAGTGCCCCACGGTGGTGGTTAACTCAGTTAAGGATGTATGCAGTTGGGTGATTCTAAGGAGGGGCATGGAGCTGACGCTAAAACATTCTTTGTCGTCTTATTTTCAGGCTAAAGAGCTACCAAAGGAAGACAAGGCAGGCCGCAAAAAGTGCCCTAATTGTGGGAATAGGTTGTCCTCTGGCTCTAACAAAGCCCTATGCAAGCAATGCATTGCAAACTTGCTTAAATCTGAGGCAGATAACCCCCTTAGCAAAATTTTTGGGCTCCTTTAAAGAGGAAATGGCGTCGACCTTTAAATCCCTCCGGGAGTTAATCACTGACGTAGGGTCAGCTGCCTCCACGAGTAAAACAACTGCAATCTCCTCCTCACCATGCCTTACAACACCCAGCTCAGGGGAGCCCCGTATGGTCAGGGAGCCTAGCCCCACGTTGATTAGCCCCGATTCCTCTGACACAGACTCTGATCAGGAAGAGGAGCAAACAACATCTAAAGCCTCAAAGTATAGATTGTCTCTTGAGGAAGTTGATGAGCTAATGGGTGCTATCTATGATACACTGGAAATTGAGGAGGAAGAAACTCAGTTATCCAGACATGATCAAATGTATGAGGCTCTGGGGAAAAAGAAAGCAAGGGTTTTCCTTATACATAAGGTGCTTTCTGACCTTGTCCTTAAGGAGTGGTCTGAACCAGATACAAAGTTTGTCTTCCCTAAATCCCTTAAGAGAAGGTTCCCTTTTGATGAGAGCCTAGAGGCGGTCTGGAATAAAAATCTTAAACTACACGCCCCTCTGTCCAAAGTCTCAAAGCAGGCTGATCTGGCCTTTGAGGATATGGGCCACCTGAAAGATCCCATGGACAGGAGAACAGACATCCTCTTAAAGAGGGCCTGGGATGCCTCTATGGCAGGCTTAAAACCAGCTCTAGCCACTTCTTGTGTAGCTAGAAACCTGGAGTTCTGGTTGTCACAACTACAGGAACATTTAAAAGCAGGCACTCCTAGGGGGAGCTTCTGAAATCCTTCCCTATGCTTTTTAAGGCCACCAGTTTCATCTCTGACGCCTCCACGGACTCCGTAAAATTTACGGCTAAGTCAGCAGCACTTTCAGTGGCAGCAAGGAGGTCAGTATGGATGAAAACTTGGGGGGGAGACACGGCGTCTAAAACCCGCCTGTGCAGCGTCCCTTATACAGGAGACTTAGTCTAAGGGGCCTGAATTAGATTCCGCCTTAGAAAGGATGGCGGATAAAAAGAAAACCTTTCCCGCAAAAAAGAAAAATTTCCAAAGAAAAATTTTTCGTCCCTTTTAGGAACCCTCTAAATCAGAGAAGAGTTTAACCCCCAAAAAACATTGGTCGGGACAGAAAAAGAAAGGGAAAGGGGGCATACTGTTTAGCCGCCCCAATCAGGATCCCAAACCCCAGTGACGTCAGGGTTCCTGTGGGAGGAAGATTAAGCAAGTTTCTTCCACAATGGGAAGAGTTAACCTCGAACGAGTTTGTCTTAAATATAATAAAAAGGGGTCATGCGCTGGAATTCCACAGCACCCTCCCTCAAAGTTTTTGGTGACAAAGCTCCCAAGTCACTCAGAAAAGGCCAGGGCCTTACCTTTACTGATGGGGGAAATGGTGGATCAAGAGGTATTGACACCAGTCCCTATTCAGGAACAAGGAGACGGTTTTTACTCGCACATTTTTGTGGTAAAAAAGCCGTCAGGGAAGTTCAGACTAATTATGAACCTCCAACCACTGAATCGCTCCATCCGTTATAAGAGATTTCGGATGGAGTCCATTTATTCCATAAAGAACCTTCTCCAGAAAGAGATATTTATGGCCACCCTGGATCTAAGGGATGCTTATCTGCATATTCCAATAAGGGAGGAATGCCAGAAATTCCTTCGGATGGCAGTGCAGATAGACACAAAAGTTTACCACTTTCAGTGCAGAGCGCTCCCCTTCGGTCTGTCATCCTCCCCGAGAATCTTTTCCAAGGTTCTCGGAGAGGCTTTAGTTCCACTGAGGCTTCAATCAGTCTCAATTATTCCCTATCTAGACGACCTGCTCCTAACAGCACACTCAGAGTCGTCTTTCTCAGGATCTGGAGTTGACTCAACTCAGCCTGAGTCGATTAGGGTGGATTGTCAGTCAGGAGAAATCCAAGACAACCCCAACACAGGAGATCCTGTATTTGGGTTACTGGATCAAGTCTGTAGATCAGAAAATTATACTGCCGGAAGAAAAGATTTTGAATCTGTGGCAGAGAACATCTTTTCTTCAATGCAGCCCCAAATTTACGGTGAGGGAAGTAATGCCGGTCTTAGGTCTTATGACGGCAGCCATTCCAGCCGTACAATGGGCCAGGTTCCACCAAAGAGACCTTCAGGGATTTCTGTTTTAACAATTAAAGGGCAGAGATCTGGAGGAGGAGGTATCGATCCCCTCAAAGATAAAACGCTCCCTCTGGTGGTGGAAGGACAGGGAGAACCTAAACAAAGGGGTTCATTGGGTCCTTCCTGTCACTTCAACACTGACAACGGATGCGAGCAGCTGGGGCTGGGGAGCCCACCTCGGCTCAAGCTGGGTCCAGGACAAGTGGACCCCGGAAGAGAAATGTTTCTCTTCCAATTGGAAGGAGCTAACAGCGATCCTAAGAGCTGTTTTAGCCTTTCACCCCACAATACAGGGTCACCATCTACAAGTCCGTTCAGACAATATGACGGCTGTAGCATACATAAACAAACAAGGAGGTACCAGAAGTCCTCGTTTGATGTTGGTAGCCAGACGCATTTTTCAGTGGACAGAAGCCAATCTGGAATCCATTTCTGCAGTTCACCTGAAAGGGGAGCTGAACAGCACGGCAGACTTCTTGAGTCGACAAAAAGTTTCGAACCAAGAGTGGTCCTTACACCCAGAGGCATTCAATCTCATAACTCACTGGGGAAAACCAGAAGTAGACCTTTTTGCGAGCAAAGAGAATGCAAAGGTTCCCAATTTTTGCTCGCTAAACCCAGGAGATCAGCCCCTGGCTGTAGATGCCTTGCAAACTCCATGGACTTTCAGTCTGGCTTATGCATTTCCCCCTCTTCATCTCATTCCGAGGGTCCAGTAGCACCATTCTGGCCCAGGAGACCATGGTTCACAACGTTGCTACAATTAACAGACTGTCCGCCTCTAAGGCTTCCCTGCAGACAGGACCTCCTGTCGCAGGGACCTCTTTATCATCCACAGGTGGCCACACTGAAGCTTTCAGCGTGGTTACTGAGGAGGAAATCTTAAGGAGTAAGGGCCTGACAGATGAGGTAATTGCGACCTTACTACAGAGTCGCAAACCAGTCATGAGGGCTATTTACAAAAAAGTCTGGAAAAAATTTAATAGCTGGCTGAATAGCCGTGACATAAATATGGCTAATATTCTACAGTTTTTACAGGACGGTGTAAACAAAGGATTAACTCTAAGTACTATTAAGGTACAGATAGCTGCCTTAAGTGTGTACCTAGATGAACGCTTACAGGAAAATCCTTTTGTCGCTAGGTTCTGTAAGGCAGTCGCTAGACGTAAGCCGGTCAGAGTCAGCAAAGTCCCATCCTGAGATTTAGCAGTTGTACTAAAAGCTTTCTTGGGGTCACCCTTTGAGCCCATCTCAGAGGCCTCCCTAAGGCTTATTACATTTAAGACAGTACTCCTGGTGGCAATCACTTCAGCCCGTAGGGTCAGTGAAATCCAAGCCCTTTCCATCAGGGAACCATTTCTACAGATCCTAGAAGACAGTCATACTAAAGACAGACCCTGGGTTCTTACCAAAGGTAGCTTTTAGCTTCCATAGGTCCCAAGATATTGTCCTCCCCTCATTTTGTCAAAATGCAGCAAATGAGAAAGAAGAACGTTTTCATTTACTGGATGTGAGGAGGTGTATTCTAGAATATCTTAAAGTAACAAATCCTTTCAGAATCTCTGACTCCCTTTTTGTCCTTTTTTCCGGGCAGCGTAGGGGGCAAAAAGCTTCAAAAGTAACCATAGCTAGATGGCTTAGGCTAGCTATAGCAGAGGGGTATAAGGCCTTGAATAGAGATCCTCCTGAGGGTGTTAAATTTAATAATGTTTATTGAAGATTTGCATCTGAACAGAACAACAAAAAAAAATAGAGAAAATACTCCTCAACACAATACAAGCTAAATCCACTCATACATAGGCTACGCAGAGCTAGACATATATGTCACTAGATCAGAATATTGACAAATTAAACAATAAAGCCAACAGGAAGTGCATTGTAGAAACATTAGTATTATCTTGTACCCATCCTAAGCAATTATGCCCCCGTGGGGTGTTATGTCTAATCAAAGCACACGAGCCACAGACCCCCTGGTGCCCCAAACGGGATCAAGCTGCAATCCAAGGGCTGGGCCCGCCCACAAAGACCAGGATACCCCCCCACTCATCTCAACAAAGTTCAGAAACCTGGGATACCCAAAAAAAATATATATCGGGCCAAGAACGGCCTACAACTTCACTGCCATTTCCCTTAGAACCCCAATTGGGGCCCATCCCAAAACACCAAGGGAGGTGAAGAAGAAGAGAAGAGAGAAAACGTGAGAAAAAGGGAAACAAAAACGGGGGGGGGGAAGAAAGGCAATGTAAAAAGCTTAATCAAATGTTACCTGTCCTAGAAGACAAAGCACCCGGCTGCACTCCTGGAATAAGAGAGATATTACACAATGTCGCCCAAGGTTCCCAGATCAACCGGAATCTTTCCGTTTTGTCATGCCACTTGGCCACTATTTGTTCTTGCACCATAATCCATGTTACCTTGGATCTGAACATCTTGTACGAAACTGTATGTTTCTTCCAGGCCTTAGCTAACGTAATTTTAGCCCCAAGGAAAACAAAAAACGCTAATTGCTGTAAATGTTTGGACAACGCCGGGATGGAAAGATTAAGTAAGGCTAAACTGGGGTGCGGAAGTACAGCGGTCCCCGTAATTGTACTAACTGTACGAAACACTTTCCTCCAGAAGGAACGGATGCGTGGACAGGACCACCAGATATGAAACATATCTCCTCCCAGCTCACATCCTCTGAAACACCCTGGTGAGGAACCCGGAAAAATTCTTGCCAGCCTGGAAGGAACATAGTACCAACGAAACAGTACTTTGATACCTGCCTCTATTAGCGAGATATTAAGTATACCTTTGTGAGCTCTCATCGAGGCCCTGAACCACTGTTTCAGATCCCAGGAGCTGTTCAAATCAGCTTCCCACGCGAGAGCGTAGGGAGGTTTGTTGTCCTTCCCCATGAGAGCCGCGTAAATCAGGGAAATGCCCCCCCTCTGGTCCGTGACCTGCGCACACCATTGCTCATATTGCGTTATAAAAGGAGGAAGAGGTTTTGAAGTCCAAATGGAATTCAAAAAGTGTGAAATTTGTGTAAATCTGAACATTTCCGAATCAGGCATATTTAGTTTCTTTTGGCAATGTGATAAAGAAAGGGGGCCGGAAGGAGAAAAGAAGTGACCGATTCTGTATAACCCCTTATCCGTCCACCATTTAAAAGCTTCTATATTTTCCCCCGGAGGAAAATCCCCATTATGAAAAATGTGAGTCAGAGGTTTCAGTGGAGAGATCAAAGAGCCCCGTTTGAATAGGTTGGAAGAAAGCGCCAATGAATGCGAGAGAGTGGGAGCTAGAATCGCTGGTCTGCGTTTAGGACAACATCCCATCAGGAAATCTATTGTGTGGTGAGGAATAGATTGCCTTTCCATCAATAACCAGTCCGGTTTTACAGAAACCGAGAAAGCCATTGATATCTGGGCCAGTTGTGCCGCTTGATAATAACCCCATAAATTGGGAAGGCCCAACCCTCCTTGAGATTTCAATCGGTAGAGTGTGGCTGAGGAGCACCTATAGCCTTTCTTCCCCCAGACAAACCTCACTATATCCGTTTGCATTTTGTCAAGGAATGTTTTGGGGACTGGAATTGGGAGCGAGCGGAACAAGTACAATAGACGTGGTAGAAGTGTCATTTTCACCGCATTAATCCTACCCATCCAGGAGATGCCACAACCAGACCAACGTACTAAATCCTCTCTGCATTTTTGCGCCATGTAGGGATAATTAGCTTTGAATAGAGTGTGTATATCTGAAGTGAGTTTTATTCCCAAGTATGGGAGCTGAGATTGTGCCCAGGAGAAGGTAAAATTATTCGAAAGTTGAGCTAGCACATCAGTAGGGAGCGTAACATTCAGGGCTAAAGATTTCTCCATATTGACCCGGAGTCCCGAGATCTTACTAAAATCTAATAAAATCCGATTAATGATGGGCATAGAGGTCAGAGGCGATGTAACAAAAAGAAGAAGGTCATCCGCATATAGGGCGCATTTATGTTCGCCAGACCCACACCTGACCCCCCTAATGTCGGGGTTAGAACGTAAGGCAATGGCTAAAGTTTCTATGGCTATGGCAAAAAGAAGTGGAGATAATGGGCACCCCTGTCTTGTCCCCCTACCGATACCAAACTTGTTAGAATATCTGCCCAACAGACGCACCTGAGCCGACGGATTAGAATACAGAGCCGATATGAGGTTAAGAAAGTATTTACCGCACCCCCACCTCTCCAAAATATCCGTAAGGTACCGCCAATCAATAGAGTCAAAGGCTTTATGAAGGTCAATGGACAGCAGGAACCCCTGTTGCGGGGATCCTCCGTCCCATTGTGCCTGTAGGAGTGAAATAACATCTACTGCGCGTCTAATCTGGTCTGGTCCTTGTCTCCCAGGGATGAACCCCACCTGATCTTTGTGGATATACCGGGAGATAAAGCTTGAAAGCCTATTCGCCAGTATTTTCGTCATTATCTTAATATCATTATTGATAAGCGATATAGGCCTAAAATTGCCTACCACGCTGGCATCTTTACCAGGTTTTGGAATCACCGATATAAATGCCGAGTTCATGTCCAGAGGCATGGCGGTACCATCCCTGAGAGAGTTAAACATTTTCACCAGATAAGGAGCCAGAGAAGGGCCAAACTTCTTATAATAACCGTTGGAGAATCCGTCCGGACCCGGGGCAGAACCCCTTGAAAGCGTTTTAATAGTGTCAAGTACTTCTGCCTGAGTGAACGGATCCTCCATAAGGTCCCTGTGATCCTCCGAGAGCTTGGGCAGTGGGAGATCACTCAGGAGCCTCTCCCGAGCACCTTTGGAGGGACTAGACCCCTGCTTGTATAAGTCCGAGTAGAACTGCAAAAAGGCGTCCATGACTTTAACAGGATTCTGAGAGAGGTCCCCTGAGTGAATCCTGATCTTAGGGAAGGACTGAGATCGTGGCTTGGGAGCCAGTTTTACTGCTAGGCGTGAGCCTACCCTGTCTTTCTGTGCATAAAATTTAGCCCCCGTCCAGGAAAGATGTTGAGCAGCCGCTGTAGTTAAGGACATATTCAGTCGGGCCTTGACCTCGTCTAGTTTGGCTAATGAATCTGCCGTAGGACGCTGTTTGTGTGTTTTAGCTAGGGAACGGAACTCCTCCGTGAGTTTAAGGGTGTCAGCCCGATGTTGCGCTTGGAGATTAGAGGATAACTGGATTAATTTGCCTCTCATTACAGTTTTATGTGCAGCCCACAAAGTAACTGGCGATACCTCCCCGGTATCATTCAGCTCAAAGTATTCCCGAATAGCAGCCTCCAACACTGCGCTATGTGCAGGGTCACTCAGAATGGATTCCCGGAGACGCCAACATGGGCGGTTCCCGGAGCCCACAGGTCTCCTGGACACTACCACCACCATGGAGTGGTCCGATAAGGACGAGTCCAAAATCCTGGCATTAACTAGCAGAGGAACCGTCTGAGATTTCGTAAATATGTGATCTATTCTGGCGTAGGTGCGGTGCGGCGCCGAAAAATGCGTATAGTCCTTCGCCCGAGGGTTCATCTCCCGCCAAGAGTCAATCAGACCATCCGCGTGGAGCATGCGAGCTATGCTATTGCTCTGTTTTGACGGACGCTTGGGTTTTGACCCCCCAGATCCCGATTTATCCAGAGAAAAGTCAAATGCAACATTTGAGTCACCTCCAATAAATACCGTGCCCTGAAGATGGATCTGAAGCTTCCTCAGCATGGATGCAAAAAAGGAGCTTTGGCCCTTATTGGGTGCATAGTAGGAAACAAATGTGTAGTGTTCTCCGTCTATGTATCCCGAAACCAGAATATATCGCCCCTGTGGGTCCTGAACAATCTCAGGTTGAGAGAGGTTTATATGTTTGGAGAAACACACTGCCACACCTCTAGTCTTGTTTTCCGCGGAGGCCAAAAAGAACTGAGGATAGTGCTGATGTAAAAATGTGGGTTTGAAAGAGGAAGGGAAGTGCGTCTCCTGTAGCAATAAAATGTCTGCATGTATGGATCGGTAATGTTCTAGAATCTTCCTGCGTTTTAGTGGAGAGTTAAGGCCCTGAGTGTTATGCGAAACTAGTTTAAGGGTGGGTACTTTAGCAGGTGTGTCAGCCATGGACCAGAGGGGGGGAACCCACGCAACTGAAAAATAACTCACCGCTCACATGAGGAGAGCCACGCTGTGTGCGAAGTAAGAACCACCAAGAGATCCTATAAATGTCCAGGAGTGCAGGCCGGATGTCGTATGTGAAGTTGTCTTGTCTGCAATAAACATGAGGAGAAAGGAGAAAGAAAGAGATGAAAAAGAAAAAGAATAAACCATCATAGAGAGAGAGAACATCAGCATGAGGAGAACCATGTTGTAACATCTTTGCGTTGACAGAAAAATACATACAGGGGACCCCCGTCCCCTTTCTCCCCCCTGAGCGATCGGAACCCCTCCAATCAACTCTCCTTCGTAAATGAACGGGACAACCCCAGAAAAGGTTACCCCGAAAATGGCCCAGAAGCGTAAACATTACCTCTGAGCCAGGGGGAGCGCACTAAATCCACCACCGCCCCGCCACCTTAAATATATAAACTGTGGAGCTGTCACCAGCTCCTATCTAGAATTTAAACCGAGCGCCCCTCAAAAATTATGACCATGGAGTAACACTCCTGTACCTATGGCAAAAATAATGGCCCAATCTCCTATTCAGACCCATCTTCCCCCACCCCCCCTCCCCCCAAATAGAGATGGTGGAGAAATGACCATACCCTTGTCATACCAGTATCTAATGGCCGAAGAGGACTTTTCAAAACAAGGATTGTGAAAATGAGCATATCCCCGAAAACATTCCCTGCTACCTTATACAGATAAGTAACTTTCCCAATAATGCATATACTGTACAGGCCCGTCTGATATGAGAAGAGTTCGTTGTACCGGTCATTCGAGTCCGTAATAGCAAGGCCTGAGACCTCAACCTGAAACTAAAAAAAAATTGTTAACCCGGACCAAAGTTATTATGCAAAAAGAAATTTTATAACAAAAGTTATAAAAATACCAAAAATGTAAAAAAAATGCAAAAAGTGCCAAAGCCCTCCTCCATACAGATACATGGCGAAAAAAGAGCAGAACATCAGGCAACTTAGGGAGGGGAAAAAGTCCCCCAAAAAGAACATTTCCGAACATGGGAAGACTTCCCAACCACAACCCTCTAGGTCGAGGAGGGGGCCAAGAGAGTCCCGTAAGACCCCCGAGTCCCGTGGCCCGGGCCTCAACCATGGGAACCCCAAAAAAGTGTGAGTTCAGCCCCCATATGGGAAAACTAAAATAGTCTCAAGGTGGTAGATTTTCTTTGGATCGTTTGGAGCTTTGCGTCAGCCAGATCTGTTGCAGCGGGCTCGCTGGGGGAGGCCTCTTGGTTGAAGCTGGGGTGCCCCTGCTGGAAGTTTCCATTGCGGGTTCCAGTTGTATCAGACCTAGTCGAGTCAAAAGTTTTTCGCCTTCCTGGAATGAGGAGAATCCAAAGCTTTTGTTCTTGTAAGAGAAGTTCAGCCTCAAAGGGAACGACCATCTGTATGCGATTTCCTTGTCCATCAAAACTTGTAGTAAAGGTTTAAACGACCTTCTCCTCTGTATAGTGTATGGGGAGAGGTCAGTGAATAGCTGGATCTTGTGACCCTGGAACGATAGATTTTCTGCATATCTGGATTTTCGCATGACCTCCTCCTTCACCGAGTAATAGTGCGGCTTGACTATAATGTCCCTGGGTAAACCGTCAGAGCGGGGGGCCTGGAGAGCCCTGTGTGCTCTATCCAGTTCCAGATGGCGATCCGGGATGTCAGGGATCAAATTCTTAATGAGAGATCTCACCACCTTGTGAACCTCTTTTTCAGATTCTGGTATCCCCCGTACCCTAAAATTGTATCTTCTTGACCTGTTTTCGAGGTCATCGATTTTTGCAAACGCAGTCTCTAGTTGGTCCTGAACCTCCTCCAATCTAGCAGAATTTTGATTGATCCGTAATACAGCCTGGTCAGTTTTCCGTTCCACAGTGTCCAGTCTCAGACCTATTTGCTGCAGATCTGCATGTATGGAGGTAGTGATCTGAGTAGCCTGAATAGCAAGGCTTTTGGAAAGCATATGTGAAAAAGCTGTCATCATGGAAGGAAAGTCTGTGGGGGGAGGGAAATCTTCCTGTGCCTCACTGACTGCCAGCAGCATGCCTGTATGGGGATCCCTCATAGGTGTAGTGGGATATCCTGCACTCAATCCCCCTAGCAATGACTCAGTGGAGGAGGGAGAGTGAACTGAAGGTAGAGGGGCACAGTCTGTACCTTGAAAAGGCATCCGATCCTGGTCCTGGTCCGCTATGGATTCCTCCTGAGGAGCTGTGACTGGGAGGCAACGTGTAGCCGCCGCCATCTTGGCGTAACTGACAGGGCCGGTTTCGGCCTTCATACGGCCTGATAAGTCCTTTCTGGCGCTCGGGGACGCCATCCGCGGGTTCCCTGAGTGTTCCCCCACCAGGATTAGCTGTCCGGTATGGCGTGGGGGCGCTCGGAAGGCTCCGGTGGATAGATCAGGGCGGCGGTGGAGCGGAGCTCTAGATGCCGGCGGCCATCTTAGGAGACCCCGCGCATGCGCCTCCTGAGGGTGTTAAAGCTCACTCAACAAGAGCGTTGTCTGCATCCTGGGCAGAAAGAGCTGGTGCCACCCCGGAGCAGGTATGTAAAGCAGCCACATGGTCAAGCTTTTCCACCTTTACAAGGCATTACCGACTGGACCTAATGTCTAGTCAGGATCAGGCCTTTGGGAGGAAAGTCCTCCAGGCCATGGTCCCCCCCTAATCTGGTAAGTACTTGGGAATCCTCTCAAGGGCTGTCCTGGAAGAACACTTGGGAAAACTGGAGTTAGTACTTACCGGTAACTCCTTTTCCGGTAGTCTTCCAGGACAGCACGATCCCACCCTTTATTTGATTATAGTGATGTACTAATGTTATTACCTGTTATGGTTTATATGTTTTTCAGTTCCATCCTTCGGTTCTTGGTGAATGACTGACCAGGGACCTGAGGGACCGCCTTTTGAACTGTGGCAATGTGTTTCCTGTGTCGATGGGAGGAGCTCCATCTCTCAAGGGCTGTCCTGGAAGACCACCGGAAAAGGAGTTACCGGTAAGTACTAACTCCAGTTTTTATTTACATACACCATATATTACACAATACTTAAAAAGAGCAAGAACAAAATGGAACAAGTCCTATAGCTTCCTTATTAACCAAACATGTTACCATAACTTAAGTCATCAAATACAATAGCGTTCTGATTCGAGTAACACCAAACAATATCCTCTGTTAGTAGGTAACCTCAATTAAAGGATGGTAAAACCTCAAGGGTGGTAAAATGCTGATTTAGGTTTCATGCCCGACATGTTTCGCGTATTAGACACTTCTTCTGGGGCCCAATTATAACTAGTTCTTAAAAGGAAATAAAAAAACATTTTTTATGATTTATAAAAGACAATTACAAAAGTTATTACAAAGTTATACATTTTTGTCTGAACAGACTGAATTGGATATAACATGGAGGCACACAGTCACATACAGCCTATATAGGGCACTGTGGGGGCACACAAAATATCATAGAAAGATTGGTCTATGTAATAATAAAGTTACCCTTTATTCTCCGAAATAGGGAAACAGGTCCATGTGCTCAAACTTGCAAATATTGTTTAAAGAGAAGGAAGAGGGATTTTCCACACAGACGTAAGTAGTTTGCATATATATGTTAGTATAAAGTTGGGCACACGTATTCAGGCGCCTGATATTTCCTACATAAAAGAGGAAATTATATATATGGGCCGTAATAATAAAATAAAAATTCAAAACCAAAAAAGGATTTCAAGAGTATAGTAAAAAAACACTAAAGGATTATAACAATATGCCAATATAAAACTCACCACTAGGAAGTGTATGTGGGGAGATAATGTCCTATGTTCAAAAGTCATCCAACACATAGTTAATGTCTGAATTTGATACCACTGACCCAGTAACGCAGTTAAAGTGTAAAAAAAGATTTGGAAACAATGGGGCCACTGTAGTCCCTGCAGGCACATAAACAATTTTTTAGTAAGGTACAATAGAAGGGATCAATCTAAACAAGCCAGCAGCTAAGAAAAAAATACCTTCCCCAATGGTTGCTATTAGAAGCACCAATCCATCCGTGATTTGCGAGAATGGAATAGGCGCTCCTTAAATATGTGTCCCATCCGGCGCCCAATCGGCGTTTAGCCGATGTGATGTCGAATCGGACCGGCCAAGACCTCCCAGTGTGCATGTGCCCGCCACCTCACGCCACGTCACAGATGGGACTTGGGCACGCTGAACGCAGCGGAGGACAGGTGGTTGCTATGGCACCGGAGGAGACCAGGCGGATAGGCGCATAAGAACAGCGCCAATTACCCAGCCTGGTCTATTGCGTCACAAAAGGCTTAAAGCCTGTGATGCTGGGTGGCCGCACAATGTCCAAAGCTGAGAGCTGTGTAGCCCACCATCTCACTCCATCAGTAACAGTCCAGTAAACTAATGTACAGGGATTTTTAGTGTTGATCAATTAGTATAGTATACAGATGTCAATATACATACAAAATTTTGGACACAAACAAAACAAATGTATTTAAGTGATACAAAAAATATATTAATCATGCGATTAGATATATATATATATATATATCTAATATAAAAAAAACTGGGCACTTAAAGTGGTTGTAAACCCTCCCCCACAACTTTTCCCCATGTAAATCAGCATACAAAACCCAAATGAACCCTGCTTGTAGATCTCTCCTTACTTGCTTAGTATTGTTGTAATCCTTGTTGTTCTGTAGAATGAAGTCACTGAGCATGCCCAGATCTCCCTTGATTTAAGGCACTCTCTGTCTTATCTATCTGTTATCAGGACTTCCTACGGCACAGCTCTGAACGCTAATCACTCAGGGCTTCCTCTTACACACCGTGTGACCATGTGACATGACATAGCGTCTAAACGCAGCCATTACTGCAGTGTTATCATCTGAAGTTGATAAGTCTGACAAAGGGAAACATTAGACATCGGCACAAGTAAATACTATGAAATAAACAAGTAAGCTATGAACAGGGAAGCAGGGTTGCCATACAAATGTTGGATTGAGAAGGAGGCTTGGTTAACAGTACAGAAAGTGCTCAATGTAGGCGCCGAAAATACACTCCACTGTGGACTCAGAAAAAAAATACTTAAGATGGAGCTGCCTAACCCCTGGAAACAAGTTTTTTTTTTTTTTTTTTAAGTTTCTTTAAACAGTAAGTAATATGCAATTTGGACTGGATTACAGTTGCTATACTCTGATAATGACTTATTATAATGGACTAAATGAAAAGAGGCATCAGAGTGGGAGAGTTTACTGCCTCTTTAAAGGAAAGGTCTATAGTACTGAGTCTCATTAATACCTGGGGCCAATGTTGCATTTAGTCGCTCGATCCATAAGGTTTCTTGTTGCAAAATTTGTCCCAATCCCCTCCTCGTGTATTAGAAGGGACCACAGCCAAAGCAATAAAGGATATAGCGGAGATATCAAACTTATGATAAAGATCTAAATGTCTACTTATTAACCTGATCATTTTACCTCCCGTGGAGCAATACACATGATCTTTAATGCGAGAACGAAAATGTCTGATGGTTTTACCCACATAAAACACAGAACATTGGCATAACATAAGGTAAACTACTCCACGGGTGTCAGTCAGTGTAGAACTTGGGGACAAATTGTTCCCCATTAGTAAATGTAAAGCAATGACCTGTCTGGATCGAGGGACAAAATGGACACTTGCCACATCTAAAAATTCCACATTCTGAACAATCATGAGAGGTAGTAGAGAAGTGACTAGACACAAGTTTATCTCGTAGATATCTCGACCTACAAAAGGTAATGTTTGGGAGGGGATTTATGTATTTGGCAAGAACGGGGTCCTCACACAATATAGGCCAATGTGAGGCCAATATTTGACATAACTCGACATGATGGTTGGAGAATCTAGTTATAAATCTAACAATTGAAGATTGTTCGGTTGTCTTGTTTGTTTATATAAAAGAGTGCTTTGGGATTGCCGTAATGCTTTATTGTATGCTTTACGTAAACTAGATTTGCTGTATCCCTTATCCTTGAAACGGTCATGTAATAGAATGGCTTGCGTCTTAAATTCCTCACTATGCATACAATTGCGGCACAATCTAACGTATTGGCATAGGGTATGCTGCGTAAGAGTATCAGGATGTGCACTTGCTGCATGCAAGAGTGTGTTGCCTGCTGTCTCCTTTCTATACAGGGTAGAGGCAATACATCCTGCATAGTCTTTGAAAATGGTAAGATCAAGGAATGTGATTTCAGCCACATGACTTGCAACCGTAAACCTGAGGTTGTACGAATTATGATTCAATTTTGCAACAAATAACAAGTTCGCTACAAGTACCAGTCCAGATGATAAAGGCATTGTCAATGTATCGCAGCCAGCATAACGCATGGCTGGTATACATCAACAAGGCATCATCTGAGAATATGTCCTGTTTCCACCCCTCCAGGTACATGTTGGCATAGGCCGGGGCACAACAAGTACCCATGGCCACCCCCTGTACCTGGAGGTAGTGGGACTTCTTAAAAACCAAACAATTCCGTGTAAGGATAAATTGCAATAAGTCCAGAACAAACTCACAAAATTAACAGTGGTAGTGGGTTCATGTAGGAAGGTACATGCTATCCCGATACCCTGCTCATGAGGGATGCTGGAGTAAAGAGCCTTCACATCTAAGGTCACAAGCAGGGCATTGGGAGGCACGACCATTCCTTCAATGTGTTTTAATAGGTCGAGTGTATCTTTAATGTATGAAGGTAAAGCCAATACATGTGGCATGAGGATAGAATCCACTAGACGGCTTGCATTTTCTGTAAGAGAGCCTATTCCTGATACAATAGGTCTCCCAGGGGGAGCGGTAGGGTGCTTATTTATTTTTGGCCAAACATAGAAAGTTGCCATTTTGGGGTATTTAACATTAAAGAGGAAGTAAACCCTGATGGGTTTACTTCCTCTTTTTTTCCCTGCAAAGGTAAAGCATAATGGACTACTATGCATCGCATAGTAGCTCATTATGTGTCACTTACCTGACACAGGAGCCAGCGAAGTCGCCGCTGATCCCTGTAGTCCGCCGCATCCATCTTGCTGGTGGCGTCTCGCAGCTCCGACCAATGACAGCGGCGAAGCCGCGATGACGTCACTCCCGCGCATGCGCACTGGAGTCGCGTCTCGCAGCTCCGCCGCTGCCATTCCGCGAAGCCGCGATGACGTCACTCCCGCGCATGCGCACGGGAGTCGACAAATTAGGCAAATCCATTCTTGGACTTGCCGCATTTAGTGCGCCTGCGCGCCGCTGTCTACGGCGCATGCGCCGTAGACAGCGGTGCCCATTTTCGGGCAAATATCTCCTAAACCATATAGGTTTAGGAGATATTGCTTGGACCTACAGGTAAGCCTTAATCTAGGCTTACCTGTAGGTCAAAGTGGTTTGAAGGGGTTTACTTCCTCTTTAAGAAATGCATACATATCCTTGTCAATAAGGCCTTTCTGATAAGCAAGTCCAAAAAATTGTAAATATTAATTTCTGCACAGTTGGGTGTGGGTTACAGGAATTGGTCTGTACCATTCTCGGTTGCGTAAAATTTTGAGGGTCATAGTGGTATAGAAAGTTTTGGTCATTAATACGACATTTCCACCTTTGTCAGAGAGTTTGATCTCCAGGTCTGGATGGTTTTTAGTCGTTGAATTGCTATTATTTGCGTTCGAGTAAGATTGCTTGATTTAGGGGTAAGTCGTAAATGTTTTATGGCATTGACAGTACTTTTTAAAAAGGCCCAAATGTTGGAGTTTGACATGAGGTCTGGAAAACATTGGAATTTGGACTTAAACTTGGAAATTATAGGTTGCAAAATGTTAGATGCTACAGATGTCTCGTGATCAGGTGCTTCCGTAGGGGTATTCTCCTCCAAAAGAAGTGTTAGATCACGGAGAGCTCTAAAATCATCCATAGTATAATTTTTAACCTGGTCTGAAATTTGTTTGTCTTGCAGTGAACGGAGACGGTCACTGTCAAAAATGAATTTGTAAGTTAAGTTTTGTGAAAATAAATACAGATCTTTGATTACTTCATGTTTATCTATGTCCATAGAAGGACAGAAACTAAGACCTAATTGGAGGACTTCTATTTCTTGCGTAGTAAAGCTATAAGGGGTAAGGTTAACCACATCCAAATTTGAGGTTACGTGAGGGTTAGAGTGTTGGGGAGTATGTGAAAATTTGGTGAGGGATTAGTAGGTTGGACAATATGCGCGTCAAGAGTACTTTAACGCGTGAACATCTGTAACTGTGTAGTAGGCGGTAAAGATGACAGTGAATTATTAGAAGCCACTGACTGTGCATCCTGATTGCCTATTCTTATGGGTGCCACGTGAGATGTGTTAGCAGGTCCAAAGGACCCTGTGGAAGTGGTACTGGGTGAACAATTTTGAGATTGGAAATTCAAAAGTTGAATAGCTTGTAATGCTGGGGTCCCTAAATATTTGCCTTGTGAATGTGTACCTGCACCCGAGGGTTGGGGGTTATCAGGTAAAGATTTGTGTAAGGTGAGGGTAGTGTCCAGTGTGGGGGGGGGGGGGGGGTTTAGTATTGGGTATGTGAGACCCACCACCAAGATCCCGCTTACGTGCACTTGGATGAGAAGGGTGAGGAAGGAAGCTGCCTTTTCGAGACAAGCGCTGTGAAGAGAAAAGAGTAGAATCTGATTCAGTATCATCATCTGTTGAATATCCATATGTTTTATTTTTCGAATCACGGTAGTTGGATCTAAAATTCCTATTCTGTGCAGGAGATTGCCAACGATAGGTTGGCATTCAGGGAGGGCTTTGCCTATCTTTTGATAGTTTATTTTGTTTTTTTAAAAATGTCTTTGGTTACTCTAGTAATACAGTCTCTAAGGTCTTGAACATGTTTTTCATAAAGACTATGGGTCTTTAAAGTTTCACTTGTGGATTGTAACAATGAGATATCTTGGTCTAAAGTATGCAATTCAGTTTGATGTTGTGTAATCAAGTTTCATAAGATTTGTACTACAAGATGCAAGTATACTCTCCCAGGCTACTTTTAACTCAGGGGTAACATTCTGGAACGATGAAAAAACTTGTTTTCTAAGACCCAGGGGACTTATATTTTCCCAAATATATTTATTCAGAAATGCAATATGCCAGTACAAGTTGTTTTTTTCTTTAGTAAACGTTACAGACCTAATCACGGATGTGGAAATATGGGGCAATTTAGGAAACGGTGATCACAGGTCAATTGGTTTCAGTATAAATCACACAAATGGGAAACAAAAGGGGAATACAAAGATGCTCAATTTCAAAAGGGCCAACTTCCCTAAACTGTGAGCCTTGCTAGAAGACATTAAATTAGATAAAATCTAAGGAACAAAGAACATGGAGGAAACATGGGTGTGCTTTAAGGGCATTAGCCAGTGCATCCCATTGTGAAATAAGTTTAAAAAGCTAATGGCTTAACTCCAACATAAAAATGCATATAAAAGCAAAGAAGGTCTTCAAAAAAATACAAGGCTGAGTGATCATCAGCAGCATTACAACTTTACAAAGAATGCAATGAGAAATGTAAGGGGGGAATCAGGGCGGCTAAGATGGAACACAAAAGGCGCAGAGGAGAGTAAAAAAAATAACTCTTTAAGTACATAAATAGTAAGAAAGGGAGGTCAGATCATATTGGTCCCATAAAGAATGATGAAGGAAACCTGGTTACGAAGGATAGAGAGATGACAAAGGTATTGAATTTGTCTCCTCAGTCTTCACTTGGGGGGGGAGGGCTTCAGGATCCAAAACTGCAATGTTTATCCTCGTGACACGTCACCGTAAAAACCCTTGTGGCTTACAAAATTAGAAATAGACTTGAAAAACATTAAGTCACCGGGACCAGGTGGCTTGCACCCAAGGGTCCTGAAGGAACTCAGTCAAGTAATTGCCAGACCATTGTTCCTGATTCTTACGAACAGTCTACTGACTGGAATGGTACCAGCTGATTGGAGAAAAGCAAATGAAGCACCAATATTTAAAAAAAGGACCAACATACATCCCTGGGAATTGCAGATCGGTTAGCCTAACATCAATAGTATGCAAGCTCTCAGGGTGATTAAGGGTATGTATACAATATTTTAGTAATGACAATGGTATCATAAGCAGTAACCAGCATGGATTCATAAAGAATCGTTCTTGTCAAACCAATGTATTAACTTTTTTTTGAGGAGATGAGCTGCCATCTAGATTAAGGAAGGCTTGTAGACGTGGAGTATCTGTATTTTGCAAAGGCATTGGATACAGTTTCCCCATAAATGTCTACTGTGCAAAGTAACGTCTGTTGGCATTGGCCATAGGGTGATTGCATAGATTGAAAATTGGCTACAGAGGCAAGTTCAGAGGGTAGTAATGGGGAGTACACAGAATGGTCTGGGGTGGAAAGTGAGGTCCACCAGATTTCTGTCCTGGGACCTATCCTATTTAGTCATAAACGACCTGGAAGATGGGGTAAACAGTTCAGTCTCTGTATTTGTATAATACAAAGTTAAGCAGGGCAATGACTTCACTGCAGACTTGCAAGAAGATTTGAGCAAATAAGGCAACTGCTATGGCAAATGAGGTTTAATGTAGAAAAAATGTAAAATAATGCATTTGGGTGGCAAAAGCATGAATGCAATCTACTCACTAAGGGAGAACCTCTGGGGGAATCTAAGATGGAAAAGGACCTGTGGGTCCTAGTAGATGACAGGCTCAGCAATGTCATGCAATTCTAAGCTGCTGCAAGCAAAGCAAACATAATATTGACTTGCATTAAAAAGGAGATAAACTTCAGAGATAAAACAATAATTCTCCCACTCACAAGACTGGTTCGGCCGCAGCTGGAGTATGCTGTCCAGTTTTTGGCACCAGTCCTCAGGAAGGATTTGCTGGAACTGGAGAGAGAAGAGCAACAAAACTAATAGGGACTGGCGGGCCATAGTTATGATGAAAGGTTAAAAGCACTGAACTTATTCTCTCTGGAGAAAAGACACTTGAGAGGGGATATTTCAATGTACAAATACCGTACTGGTGACCCCCACAATAGGTATACAACTTTTTCCGTGAAAGGGATTTTAATAAGACACGCCACCATCTACTAAAATTAGAAGAAAAGTGGTTTTACCTTAAACTGCCTATAGGGTTATTTACTGTAAGAGCGCTGAGGATGTGTAATTCTCTTCCACGAGCAGTGGTTTCAGCGGGGAGCATCAATAATTAAAAAAAAAAACATAGATAAGCGCCTGAACGACCACAACATACAGGGATAGTCTATGTAATACAGACATAAAATCACACGCATAGGTCGGACTTGATGGACTTGTCTTTTTCCGGCCTCACCTACTATGTAACCCCCACAAACAGAAATTGATTGCACCAAGATCGATGTCCCATTTAGAAATGACCATTTAAACACTACTCCAAGAACACCAAGGAATCCGAATAGGCATATCTGAGTGGAGAATACTCCATATAGGAAACCACATTACAGAAGGGATTTTTTTTTTCCCCAGGGGTCACACAGGAAGACCACCAAGAGTATGAGGAGGATACGGACCACACATACCCCAAGGTGAATGGGGTCCCTCCAGAAACCAAAATTGGGGCCCCCAAGAAACCAGGGAAAACGCGTGGCAACCCACAAGACCAGGATATATGGGGCAGAGGTGTCAACTGGGGGCAACAAAGAAACCATTGGGAATAGAGACAAGAGGAACCCCACAGGCCCCAAAGATGGGGAGGAAAAAATATGCCAGAGGAAAATTGGGGGGGGGGGCTAAGAAAAATACAATAGGAGTCATTTTGAACCTAAGTGATATAATTTTTAATGAGGAAGAAATTAAGGTATTGGATTCGGGGTTAAGGTATGCACCAGACACAGATCTAGAAAAATTTGAAGTCTATATAGACTTGCAAAAGTTTATAGGGAAATAAATATCAAATATAATAATACATATTAAGTTTGCTTCAAAAAAAGTAGAGCCACAAAAAACAGAACAAATATATTTTAATTTAAATTTTAATGAACCTTACACACATCCATCCCCAGGCTGTTTGTTCCTATACCACTATATGTGGCTATCTGTAGCAGTTATTTCCGATTATCACATGTATGTACATTGCTTGGAATTTCTAAAATAAACTTGTTTACAACATGAGGCACTATCCTCCTTTCCTGGTTTACCCTTCAAATTGAGAGTCTTTTTTTCCCACGGTATCCTGATTGCCTGTGCAGAGTGTGCAGAGAGTAAGGGAGTCCTGCTTGATGAACAGCATCTGGTCACAGTGATCCCATAAGCCTAATTTGACTTCTCTTGTCAAAGAGAGCCAACGCTGTTCGCTGAGTAGGGACCTATAGGATTTGATACTAGTCTGAGAAAGACTGATACTGTAATTTTTACTTTGGGTGGTTATATGCAATCAAGCCCACAGTGGTAGTGAAGATATCAGCCATATAGGAACATGGGTTGCATATTTGGTTAATGGACTGTAATACACATTTTGTTTCTATCAATTACCACATGGGATTTATGTGAAGGACACATTTTCACAATTGATCATACTCAATTTTGTTCATAATTTTATGTAACACAATTGAAATCTGTGGTGGAGGGGTTTGTCTTGTTTGTGAGTCGCTGACATCAATAGATGACTCAAAGTGATTAACTTACTTTGAAGAGTGATTCACAGATTTGCACATTTTTCATTTTTTTTTTTGGTGTTTTTGTTCACTGTGTAATTTCCATTTTTCTTCATTTTGGTATACAAGTTCACTATGATAACATATTTAGTTACTATAAGCACAGCTCCTCTTTAATTTTTATAAACCATTCTGTGTGTGGCACCTTCAAAATCCCATTTTTTTGCACTTCCATCAATATTTTGATTATGAAGGGATGTGGTGCCTATGGCTTTTTAACACCCAGCAACCTTTCTATTTTATGTAGATGGAAGTATACATGCCCTTGGCTTCCTACCTACCGATATGCTGCGCTCCCTGATAACCACCATCCATCCCCAAACCTGGAAAAGACCCCACTCTGGCTTTCAACTTTTAGACCTATTTTGCGCATGAATATGGATATAAAGCTGTATGCTAAAGTGATTGCCAACAGGCTGGTAGAACATATCCCGGATCCATCCAGACCAGGATGGCTTTGTCCCTGGTAGGCAAGCCCCTGATGCTACAAGAGGGGGTCATCAACCTTATCAATTTCATTGCCCATCGTTGAACACCTTCTCTCCTACTGTCCCTAGACGCGGAGAAGGCGTATGACAGGGTACATTGGGGCTTTCTTAGAGCAGTTCTTATGAAGTTATTACTGGGTGGTTTTGTGAGAGTTTTTACAGATGGAGCCTTATCAACCCCTTTCAAAATCTCCAATGGTACACATCGGGGTTGCCCCCTCTCCCCGATAATTTTAGCCTTGCTGATGGAACCTCTGGCCCCTAAGATTAGATCTGACCCATGTATCTCAGGCATCCCCTGGAGGGATGCAATGTGAGCCTCTTTGCAGACAATATGATTCTTATTGTCACCAATCCCCAGAAGTCTCTACAAGTGATTTAGGGAATTTTACATTAGTTTAGCCTGGTATCCATTTACAAGCTCAATGCCTCTAAATCATGAGTACTGTGTCAGGGCTTGCTTAACCCTTCCTTCTCTGGGCTGGCTGCTCAGCTCTCTGCTAATTTTCAGCTCTCATCTCTCTGAACAGTTACCCAGCTGTTCCTAATCCTGCTCGTCTGATCTGCCTACTTAAAGCTGTCCAGCTCACTTCATCTCTGCCTTTGCCTTTGTCACATCACAAGAAACCATCTCTTGTGGTTCTGTTTAAAGACTGGTTTGCTGACATCCCTTCTGGCTCCTTATCCTGCTTGCTGTTGCTCCACTTGGATCCCTGACTTCTGGCCTGGCTGATTACCCGATCTGGTTATTGAACTTTGGACTGGCTGACTACTCAATCTGGTTACTGGACTCTGGCTATGCTTTGACTACGCTTACTCTGTTTACCTTTTTATTAAAAAGTGTGATTTAATTGTACTTCTGTCTTGGTCTGATTCATGGTTTCTGACATATTGTCCCTATGCCTCCCTCCAAAATTAGTGACCCAATTAAAAAATAATTTTCTCTTTATATGGGCTACTAAATCTATTCCTTCCTTGGGTATCAAGCTAACTCCAAGTGTGGGTCAACTATCTGATTTAAACCACCTTGCATTTAAACAGAACCTGCCATCCCTCTTAGGCTCTCTACGTAGCATCAGCATTTCCACACTGGGTAGAATAGCAACCATCAAGATGATAGTGCTCCCTAAACTCCTCTACCTATTTCAAACAGTGGTTAAGCCTTTGATAGACCTAGGCGGGACAGAATTTTGCAGAGGACTGAATGTTAGCCACTTGCCTTGTGATTATGGGCCCTGGCACTTGGTGGAGCTGTATTTTGGCAACCCTTGAGGTGGTGTTGCATTGGATTCAGGTCCATGCATCCCCCTAAGACAAACCGATTCTGGGAACCCTGTATATGTAATACACGTCAGTCGCTCAAGTGTGTAAGGCGGCGACTTGGTCGTCCGTTCACACCTTTACCAAATTCTACAAAGTAAATGTAAGTGCATTGGCTGATACCTGTTTTGGCCGCAATGTTGTGCAGGTGGCCGTGTAATGTTGCAAGTGCACTTTTCTGTTTTTTTAAAAGAAAATAGTTACCTTTGAGTATAATGCACTGTTGCAATGTTGGCCGCAAGCTCTGATGCGGCTAGATAAGGTGGTGACTCCCTTGCACTTCCGGTTGTTGGTGAATTCTTCTAATGATGATGCAAAAGAGAGCCCACTAACAGTTTGTTGACGACAAGGAGACTAAGGACGTGAATTACTGGAACCATGTCTTGTGGAACTTATTTGATTCAGATGGTGTCAAGCGTGTTTGGCGGCAATCAGGTAAGGATTACAAAGACAAGCGTGTCTTGCCTACAGTCAAGCATGGTGGTGGGAGTGTCATGGTCATCCAGATATGTTTCCTGAGCACGTGCACGTAACTTCTTTGGTCAACCATGGCAAGGCATGTTGTGAGTGTAACCTATCCTGTTAAACCATTGTATGGTCTTGGACACCATGCTGCAGCTCTGTTTCAGGGTCTTGGCAATCTTCTTTTAGCCTAGGCCCTGTTTATGTAGAGCAGAAATACTATTTATTTTTCAGATCCTCACAGTTCTTTGCCATGAAGTGCCATGTTGAACTGTGACCAGTATAAGGGGGTGAGAGCGATAACACCAAATTGAACACACCTGCTCCCCATTTACCCCTGATACCTTGTAACACTAGTCACATGACACTGGGAAGGGCAAATGATTAATTGGGCCAAATTTGGACTTTTTCACCTCGGGGTGTATTCGCTTTTGTTGCCAGTGGTTTAGACAATAATGACTGTGTGTTGTTATTTTTAGGGGGCAGCAAATTTACACTGTTATAGTACACTCGCTACTTTTACATTGTAGCAATGTGTCATTTCTTCAGTGTTGTAACATACAAAGATAGGATAAAATATTTACAAAAATGTGAGGGGTGTACGCACTTTTGTGAGATACTGTATATATGTTTATACATAATGCCCTTCCAAGGTCACCACCCCCCTAATGGTCAACAGTGGCTGAATATTAATATAGACATGAGTATTACTACCCCAGAGTGTTATTTGTACTGTCCTTTACTCCACATTACAGCAAAGATGCCTCACACTTTGATGTCTTTTGGAGAGGCACACAGAGTCCCTATCGCTGTCCTTTCTGTGTTGTTTTCCTCTGCTACATGTTCTTGCTCTCCCCGCTTCTGAAGGCAGATCAATTTTCATACACCACCCTGCAGGTTATCACCTTCCTTCTTAGGGAGGGATTACAAGGAATTTCCAAAATCCTGCACATGGACCCTCATCCACTCAACAATGTATGTCCCATCATGTTGCTGAAAAAATCTATTCCAATTTGTTGGCTGGTCTCCTGTAGACTTTTCCACTAACTCTACTGTGGCAGCCTATTTTCTTTTTGGTCTTCCATAGTTCTATCATCATATCTCTTATATGAGGAATCCTCTAACCTTTAGTAGAAAATCTGTGAGTTAGTCAACTTTGTAAATCCACACGTTAATGTCGTTTTTAATTTGCTGACCTTGCCACACTGTGTGTTGCTATATCATATCATTAGACGTGTAATCAAACCCTGAGTTTCCTGTCTCAGGGTGCCTTTGGAGCCTTTTGTTCTTAAACTCCTGAGTCAAATTTCTGAACCATTGTCCCAAACACTGATTTCACTTTTTCACTTTCTCCTGCAGCTGACACGGCACCTTTTTCAGCCCCCCCCCCTCCCCCCTCGACCTTGTACTGTTTAATCCTTGTCTATATATTTTCATTCTCTTCAGCATGATTTTTTATCTATCACTAACCCTTTGTTCATCAACATGCTGCAATTGACACCCTTCAGTTGAATCTCACTGAGAATATCCCTCAGGTTCTGCTGGCGGACTCCTCCAGGACTGCCAATGCCCAACTTATGCACTCATGGTCACTGGAGCTCCTCTTCACACTACACATAGAGGTTAGCTCCATTACATGAAGAACCCTGTAATGCACAGATCTCCCTGGTCTACATCCCTCAGACTCTGCCATGAATGTTGGTATGCCTTCCCCATATCAGGGTCAAAGATCACTGGGTTGCCTGCTTTATGAGGTGAGAAATCTGTCTGCTCTCGCCCGATCAAAATGACTGGCCTTGGCACCAGTTGACTGCTTTCACCAACCTAGTACTAGAAAAGGTGGCATGCCCATGTTAATAATGCTTCCCTTTTTATATGCTTGTTTGTGCATGTGGTTTGTGGGTACCTCAGCATTTCCCTGCATATGTCAACAAACCTCTTCAGTTATCAAAATAATTTACAGACTGTTCTTACAGCCTCTCTTTTTTTTTTTTAACAGAAAGATTTTTATTGTTTTTGTCCTTTAAAACAAGGTGATAACATAACAGAACAATATCAGTATGGCATTTATGCAAAACAAAATCACAAGACACATAAATATCACATCCTAGGCACCCGAGAGGATATCAAATCATAAACTCAGCATCCAGTAACATCGAGTCCTAACAGCCCTCTCCGCCCAATAAGAGACGACAGGTTCTCCTGGTTGCATCTAATAGGGCACAAGTACTACCTACCCCGGGGGGGGGGGGGGGGAGGAAGGGAACGGGGCCTACAAATAATAATACGGAAAGGGGCCCACTGATACAGAAAGGATGGCACCCAGGGATCAAATCCAACCCCACAGCCTAATAACCGCCATGAGGGGGGGGGGGGGAGAAGGGGGGGCGGGAAGGGAGAGGAAGCCCACCTCCGACACAGGGCAAGCCAGGCATCAGGGGGGGAGCAGGTCCACACAAGACCCACCCCACCTAAGCACGGTCAGCCGCATGCGTCAATCCAGTTTGACCAGATTTTGTCAAATTTTTTTCCCCGGACAGTTTCTACTTTCATAGGTAATACGGTACAATGGGAGGACATTGTTGATCGTTTTCCGCCACATCGCCGCAGACGGCGGATCTGCCAGCTTCCACCTGAGTAGTATTTCCCTCCTGGCGTAAAATAGCGCGTATGTCAGGCATAGCTTGACGTAACGGTCACTCTCTATGTCATCCAGGCGACTAAGCAAGAATGTCAAGGGATCCAGTGGTATCGGCATCCCACAGACTTCTCCAAGAGTATCCGCCACCTCACTCCAGAACTGGCGCAGTCTTGGGCATGTCCAGACCATATGAAAAAATGTCCCCACCTCCGAGTCACACCTAGTACAGTTGGGGCTGAGACCCGGGTAAATGTTCGCAATCCTCTGAGGGGTATAATAGGCCCTATGAATAAATTTTAGTTGTATAAAACGGTCCCTGGCCGCAATCATAGAAGGGATGTAGGTGAGTAGGCAATCTTCCCACTCCTCCACATCCAGAGAGGGAATATCCCCCTGCCATTTAAGTCTGGACCGGCAAGTCGTAATGTCATGGGCAACCGTCAGGTGAAGGTACAGGGAAGAGAGAGGCTTCTCCAGGCCCGCCGAAATCAGCAAGCTTACAATGGGGTCAGTCTCCAGCGCAGGGCAGGAAGGGAACTGAGCTCTAAGGGCATGATGAAGCTGCCAGTATCTAAAAACGAACGTCCCCGGTAGGTGGTAGGCCCGACGCAAGTCCCGGAACGTAGCTATCTCCCCCCCGGCATCACCTGTCGGAGCGTCACAATCCCCCTCTTAGCCCAAGCCGCAGGGTCTGGGACCGTGAGCAGATGGGGCAGCGAAGGGTTAGCCCAGAGAGGAGTATGAGGAGAGACGCAGCCCGGCTTCTGAACAGCCACCCTGGAAGCCTTCCACACCCGGAGCACAGTTGCCATGGGCCCAGTCACCCTAGGGTCGGCCCTTTCCCCCCTATAAGGGAGGTTGGACAGTGCCGCATAAGAGCCGAGATGAGCGGCCTCCAGGGTAACCGCCGGATTTTGACGGGGCTGCGAGAACCACCACCTAACCGTAACCAGGACCGCCGCCCAATAGTACACTAGGAAATTAGGAAGAGCCAGACCTCCCCTTGACAGCGGGAGATAAAGGATCTTCCTAGACACCCGAGGGGTCTTCCCCGCCCAGATAAAGGCCAACACCACACCATCAAGTTTGTGAAAAAAAGATCGAGGAATGGGAACAGGGGTCTGCCTAAAATAATACAAAAATTTGGGTAAGTAAATCATTTTCAGGAGATTACCTCTACCCAGAGGTGAAAGGGGGAGGTTCCTCCAGGCGACACACTTCTGCTGCAGCTGGGTGAGCAGTGGGTGTACATTCCTATCTATATAGCCCGACAGATCTGCCCCGATCCGCACACCCAGATAGGTGAACTCTTTCACCCACTCCAGTGGAGTGCCCGTGTCCTCCCTGGGGAGAGGTCGACCCAGCGGAAATAAAACTGATTTATTCCAGTTTATGCGGATGCCCGAGTATCTGCCAAACCTGTCAAAGGTCTCCAGGGCCGCCTGCAGTGAGTCCCCAGCATCCGCCAGATACAGTAGGGAATCATTGGCGTACATGGAGATCTTATCCTCCACCACCCCCACCCGTATTCCCTTAATCGAATCATCTGCTCTAAGAAGGATAGCGAGGGGCTCCAGAGCCAGGGCGAATAAAGCCGGGGAGAGCGGGCAACCCTGTCGCGTGCCCCTCCCCAGCCTGAACGCCTCCGACAGGACCCCATTTGTCCGGACACGAGCCCCGGGCCGCTCGTAGAGCATCCGGAGCCACGCACAAATTTCAGGGCCGAATCCGAACCTAGCCAGGACCTCCCAAAGCAAGCCCCACTCGACCGAGTCGAAGGCCTTCTCAGCGTCGAGTGAGGCCACCACTCCCGACCCCCCAGACGAAGCCAACGCAATATGTGTGTGGAGCCGTCGTAGTTTTATGTCCGTACCTCTACCCGGCATAAATCCCGTCTGGTCCGAGTGCACCAAGGCTGTGATAACAGAATTGATCCTCATGGCCAGCACCTTGGACAGGATTTTAGCGTCCACATTTAGTAGGGATATAGGACGGTATGAGGGGCAGAGGGTAGGGTCTTTCTCCGGCTTATGGATGACTACAATGACCGCCTCATGCATAGAATCCGGGAGGGTACCGTCAAGTCTGGCTCTAGTCAGCAGGGCCTGGAATTTCGGGGCTAGTTGTTCCGCGTAGAGTTTATAAAATTCCACCGGAAGGCCGTCCGGCCCCGGCGTCTTACCCGCCTGCATGGACTTCAGCGCTCTAAGTATTTCCTCAGTGGATATAGGGGCATCCAGGGCCTTAGTGTACGTGGGAGTGAGAGTCAGTAAGTCAATCCCCTGGAGGTAGTCCTCCAGCTCCATCAGGTCATAGGTCACACAGGAGCTATAGAGTTGTCTGTAGTAGGAGACAAACTCCCGCTTGATGTCCGCCGGGAGGGTCAAAATGGAGCCATCGGCCGCTCTAATCTGGCTGATACTCCCACCCACCGATTGTTCCCTAGAGAGCCAGGCCAAGAGGCGTCCAGTCCGCTCCCCTTGTTCAAATATCCTCTGGGTTTGATAGAGCAGTCGTTTCTGCGTCCGCAGAAGGAGTACATCTCTCAACACCGACTGCAATCTATCATGATGGTGCGGTTCTGGGGCCCGAACATAGAGCGCCTCCCGCCTGGCTGCCTCTGCCTCCAACCTCGTAAGCTCAGCCCCACGCTCCCTCCTAACCCCCGCTATAATAGTTTGGTATTGCCCCCTCGAGTATGCTTTAAAAGCATCCCACACAGAGGAAGCGGAGGCCGAGTCAGCGTTAGATCTCCAATACGTGACCAACGCTTCCCCAAACCTCGGCTCAACCCCTTCGTCCGTGATCCAATATCTGGAGAGGCGCCATAGTCTGTCCGAAGGAGCCAGGGAAAGGTCCAGGTCAAGAAGAAGTGGGGCATGGTCTGAGATACCTTGGGGAAGAATCAGGACATCCCTGACTTTGGGAAGAACAGGGGTACCCGCGTAAATCAGGTCGATTCGGGAAAACGTTCTATGTGAGGCAGAATGACACGTATAGGCCCTGGTCTGGGGATGGCGCCATCTCCAGACGTCAACCAGGCCATAGGTCTCCGCCCACTCTGCCAGGCCCTGTCTGCTCACTCCCGAAGGGAGAAGCCGATCCAGACCTGCATCAGGGACGAGATTGAAATCGCCCAACAGCAAAACCCGGTCAGTAGAGAACTCTGCTATTTTGGCGTTAACCTGGTTCAGTACCTGTAGGGAGGCCGGAGGTGGGAGATAGAGGCCCGCAATCACCCAGGGTTGATTGTAAAGTAGAGCATGCATCACAATATACCTACCCCCCGGGTCAAGGGCCAGGTCAAGTAACTTAAACGGGAGGGACTTCACCACCAATATACTAACCCCCCTTGAAAAGGTAGAGTGGGTCGCATGATAGTGGTGACCCACCCATGGCTTCTTAAGGCTGAATGTTTTTTTTCCCCATCAGGTGGGTCTCCTGGAACAAGCAGATGTGTGGGTGGTAAGATTTAATAAACTGGAACACCAATGAGCGTTTCACAGGAGAATTTAAACCTCTCGCGTTCCAGGAGAGGACCCTAAGAGAAGCCATCAACAAGGACGGTAAATAATATGAGATGGGAGAGTGGGACAGTGGGATATCCATCTCTCCATCCAAGCACCCAGACCCGGAAGGCCAGGCACAGGACCAAACCATACATAGCATTAGGACAGTGTGACTCAGCAGTGATAATGTCGAGCATAACCCAATCACCAAACATAGAAATAATAACAAAAAAAAACAAAAACAGGGGGTCTGCAACGGCAGACCAACACAACCCCACCAACCCCCCCACCCCGCCCATCCCCCAACTCAGTAGGAGGGCTTCCCTTCCCAAAACTACGATGGATAAATATCCACCCATGGAGGCCGTGTGCAAGAGGAGCCTTGCCTCCTGCCACAATTGTGGAAAAAACAGAACAACTACAGTCCAGCAAGGATATGAGGTGCAGATCTCCCGGAGCCCCGGGGGCACATACTTCAGGTCCAATAAAAAGAAAAAAAGGGGGAAAAAGGAAAAAAGGAAAATCCCTTGCAAA
Organism: Lithobates pipiens; assembly: GCF_037356315.1. NCBI lineage: Eukaryota > Metazoa > Chordata > Amphibia > Anura > Ranidae > Lithobates > Lithobates pipiens. Next base: position 198,156,548 of record NW_027507758.1, on the reverse strand, counting down.
ATCCTCAGTCCATTCCCCTCCATACGAAAAAGTTCCCCAGCCACGGGGTAGTAGGAGACAGCATCCCCAAGTACTGGCATGTGTCCAAGTCCCCCAGCAATCGAATAGATCCTGTCCCATCTCACGTAGAGGAGGGGGGGGAGAAAATTAGTGTGTACACAGGATGAGAAGGCAACCATGGGAAAGTCTCGGTCTGTATAAAGGTGTACACCGTCCAACCATCAAGGTGCAGGGGGGGGGGAGCTGTCTCAGAGGAGAGGGGAAGACACATTCGGCTAGGCAAAATCAAGCAAACAGTGGGGAATGAAGATCACATACCAGGGTAGTCTCAACGCGGGAGAGTCTCAGCCCAGTCCGCAGCCTCCCGGGGCGAAGTAAAAAAGATGGATTTCTCGCCGTCTTGAACCCGCAGTCTGGCCGGGAAAAGCATACTGTATTTCACCCCCCGCTGTCGCAGCAAGCTTCTAACGTGGTCGAAGGACTTCCGCTGTCGCTGGGTCTCAACCGAGTAATCCGGGAATATGAGGATCTTTGCATTTTCAAATTTAAGTTCCCCCTGCAGCCGCGCCGCCCGGAGCACTGTGTCTCGGTCCCGGTAGTGTAGCAATTTAAAGATGAGAGTGCGGGGTGGGGAACCCTGTGGGCCCCTGGTCGCCGGCATCCTATGGGCTCGCTCAATGGAGAAGTGTGAGGAGAATTTGGCCTTAGGGAGCAGGGACGGAAGGAGCCCCTCCATAAATGACACCGGGTCCTGGCCTTCGGCCCCCTCAGGGAGACCAATCACCCGTAGATTATTGCGGCGGTTACGGTTTTCAGCATCCTCGGCTCTTGCTTCTAGATGTCGAACCCTGACTTTCAGGGCCTGGATATCGGCAGCATGGGCCCCCTGAGCATCTTCCACCCCGGATACTCGGCGCTCAACCTCCGTCACCCGGTCACGGAACTTGTCCATGTCCCTCCTGATCAGGGCCGTCTCGGTCTGAACATGATCGATTTTTGTGGTCAGGGTAGTCTGGCATGTAGAGATAGCCATCATCAGGGCCTCAAATGCCTCCGAGCCGGCATGGATAGCCCCGGCCGGGGGAGGATCCGTCTGCACCTCCATGTGGTTGACCGCGTGTGCGGAAGGCCAAGGAGCCGAGCGGGCAGCAGTCGTAGCGGACTTTTTCTGGCTAATCCGTCGGCCACCGGGCATCGCCCAAAGCCCCTCGAGGTAGTCCTACACCGGAACGCACTGCCGGGAGTCTTCTACACCAGGGTGATAGCAGGATAAGCAGCAGGAGACGAGAGCTCAGTTAAAACACGTCTGCTCTCAGCGCCATCTTGGACACGCCCCCTTACAGCCTCTCTAATTCCCTAATAGTTGCCAATCAATAAAATTCTAACCTGTAAGTTTGGTGCTACTGTTTCTCAGGGGTATTGTAATGCTTTGTGTCTATCTATTAAGTTTTTGTGGTAAAACCAAGTAAGCTTAGACTTCTGAAGTGTATTAATGCTTTACTAAACAGGGAAAAATATGCACATACAAACTGTAGGATGAACAATGCAACATAACTTAGCTTACAAAATATATGCCTACACATATAAGCATGTACAATTTGTACACATTAAGTAAACTAAACAATTACTCAACTTAGGGATCAAGATATCCTCCATGGTACTTTGCTCACAAAGTTCTCCAGCATCCGGTAGCCATGTCGGAGACCCATAGGACACTGTCTAGGATAGATTTGTTGCTCTCTACCTTGGATGGCCTCCCACTCATTGCAGGTGTTCGATATCTCCCTAGAGCCATTTCAGACTATTCTCTGTTGGAGGTCAAGCTAGATCTTGATGCCCCTCAGGGAAGACGACACTGGCGTGTTAATGTGTATTGGCTTCAAGAGGAATTTATTACTATAAAATGCAAAACAAATATTGAGCAATTCTGTAAAGAGAATGGGAGGGACACACAAATTGCTAACCAGTGGGATGCCTTTAAGGCAAGTATGAGAGGGGTGTTCACTGCGGAAACTAGGGATTTCTCCAGAGCTCTGAACTCTGAAGTAAAAAAAAAAAAAAAAACAGAGTCTGAGACCTCTGAGGTGGAACGTAATTACATTCAGGACCCATCCCCTAGTAAGTACCAAATATGGCAAGATCGAACCAGACTGTTTAAACTGCTTCTGACTGAACGAGCTACAACAAAGCAATTACACCAATCTAGGTCCTTTTTTGAGTTTGGAGACAAAAGTGGCCGTCTATTGGCTTTTTTTTTAGCAAAGCCATTGTATACTCCGACCTCGGTAATGCAACTTAGGAATCCCAGGGGGAAAACAGTGAGAGAACTGCCAGAGATCTTAAGCACCTTTGTAAACTTCTATGAAACCCTGTATCAGACTCAGACTAGACATACTCCACAGGACCTAAACTCTTACCTAGACTCCCTTACTTTACCCTCATTGACGCTGGAGGATAGCATAGCTTTAGACCTACCTATTACACAGGAGGAGATATCTGGGGCCATTTCTTCCTTTAAATCTGGTAAGTCTCTGGGCCTTGATGGATTTCCGGCTGACTGGTATCAGCTACATAGGGAACAACGGATTCCTCTTTTGCAAAAAGTTTTTATTGCAGCTGAAAAGGACGAAATACTTCCAGACTCTATGAGAGAAGCACTGATCGTGGTGATCCCCAAACCAGGGAAAGATCCCCAAGAATGTGAATCCTATAGGCCAATCTCGTTAATCAATTCTGACGTCAAGATATTGGCCAAGGTCTTGGCCAGTAGACTGCTGTCGGTGATTCTCAAACTAATAAATTCTGACCAGACAGGATTCATACCTGGCCAATGTACACAAATGAATCTCCGTAGACTATATGTTAATTTACAGACTCAACACGTTAATACGGGTAGTAGAGTGATTGCCTCTCTAGATACAAAGAAGGCGTTTGATTCTGTAGAATGGGACAATTTATTCTCCATCCTAGATAGAATGGGATTTGGTCAGAGGTTTATCTTGTGGGTAAAATTATTGTATAAGGACCCAAGAGCGAGCGTTAGAGGGAATGGACTTATATCAGACACTTTCCAGATCTACAGGGGAACGAGACAGGGGTGCCCCCTGTCCCCTCTCCTGTTTGCTTTAGCTATTGAACCATTGGCTGTTAAACTTAGATCTCATGAAACAAGGGGTTTTTGGTTGGGGAGCTGGAGGAACGTGTGCCCCTATACGCTGATGACATGCTCCTGTATTTGGGAGACCCTGAAGTTTTTGTCAGAAGCGGTCTCCTTGGTTCAGGAGTTTGGTGACTTTTCCGGTTTTTGCATTAACTGGACTAAGTCGGCCCTTTTTCCTCTAGATCCACAGCCAACTCTGTCCCTTCCCGATCAGTGTCCCTTAACCATAGTCTCACAATTTAAATATTTGGGAATAACGATCCAACTCCCAGTGGACGCATTTGTTGAGATGAACTTATGGCCAGTAATTACAGCCTTCCAAGATAGGATTCAGAAGTGGAAAGATTTACCACTTACACTGTTCGGGAGGGCCAATTTATTTAAAATGAATTTCCTCTGCAAATTCCTTTACGTCCTCTCTAATGCCCCAACATATAGCCCGAAAAAGACATTTAGGCACATTAATTCTCTACTGACCTCTTTTCTATGGGGCGGCTAGAATCACGCTGGAGCTTCTACAACTACCAGTGGGGAGAGGTCGACTGGCAGTGCCTGACCTGCGCCTATATTATCTTGCCTCACAACTGGTACATATTCATTGGCGGATGTTTCCACAGCTGAACAATGCGGCAGTGGCAGTTGAGGCGGCTGTGGTCACTTCTTACGAGACACTATTTAATTTTTTCTTTGGGGGGGGGGGGGGTGTGACACCCACTGAGAAGAGGAAATGTAATGCTTAGCTCTGCTAAGTGGATTCTTGGGATTTGTATAAAACATATACTGGACACTCCACTTCGGCTGTCACCTAATGCCCCATTGTGGTTTAATCCATGCTTGAAGGAGTTTTTCCGTTTGGAGGATGGTTATAGATGGGCCAAATTTGGATTGACCTACTTACACCAATTATATGATGATAATGGGGATTTGAAGTAGTTTTTACAACTGAAAAGGGATCAGGTTCTTCCAGATGTGTGGGAATACCAATACACCAGACTGAAACATGGCGCTCATGCTCAGTTTGGAGCTGGGCCAATATCCCTTGTAAATTCCAAAATGGAGAGACTCCTTGCGCATCCGGAACACACAAAACGAATCTCCACCTATTATAACACCCTTGCGGGAAAAATATACCCAAAAGAAAGTTAACTTAAAGGGGTTGTAAAGTAAAAAATTTTATTTTTTTAAAATAACAAACATGTCATACTTACCTCCACTGTGCAGCTTGTTTTGCACAGAGTGGCCCCGAACCTGCTCTTCTGGGGTCCCTCGGCGGCTGTCTCTGCTTCCTCCCGCAGGTGCTTCTCACGTTAATGCGAGCTCCCTCGCATTGGTGAGAAGCACTGCGGGCGCGCTCCTGTGATACAGCCGGCGGCTATAGCCGCTCGCTGTATCACAAGGCCCCGCCCCCCGGCGCGCTGCGTCATTGGATGTGATTGACAGCAGCGCGAGCCAATGGCTGCGCTGCTTTCAATCCATCCACTCCAGCCAATCAGCGGCCAGGCTGAGCGGCGAAGAGGACGGCGGGGGCGAGCGCGGGATTTTCGAGGGGTCAGGTAAGTAAAACGGGGGGACTGGGGGCGCCGGCAGTGTGAGATGTTTTTTCACCTTAATGCATAGAATGCATTAAGGTGAAAAAACATTTACCTTTACAACCCCTTTAAGGAGAAATGGACTAGGCTTATACCTGAAATTACAGAGGACCAATGGGAGCAGGTACTTCATATTTAACTATGGTTAAATGATCCAACTAAGGTGTCTACATCAAACATATTACACCCCACTTAGATTATATAAAATGGGAAGGAGAGACAACCCCACTTGTCATAAATGCTCCTCTGCAGAGGGTTCCATATATATATGGTCTGGGGATGCGATAGAATAAGGCCACTTTGGTCCCAAGTGACCCAATTCATAGCTGACACCTTGGATCTGCTTAACATTTGTAGCCCACTGCTGGGATTATTGGGAATTATAGAGGATGAGGTTATGAGTAATAATACAAGACTACTATTAAGACTACTATTTTATTATGTTAGAAAGCTCATCGTTCTTAAATGGATTAACAGTGACCACCTTACATTGAATGCTTGGAAGGGATTAGTCAATGCTAATGTTACTATGTATAAAATTAAATATGACTCAAGAGTTTGCCCTAAGAAATTTAACAAAGTCTGGTGTAAATGGGTTAGAGCAACTGAAACTGCCCATCTGACATTTAATGGAAAACCTAAAATTTGGGGGAAAAAAATTGAAATCTGCGGGAGGGGGAGAGGTAGCACACGGCATAAGCACTACAGGTTAACGGGGAAGTTTCATAGTTATATAGTTAGTAAGGTTGAATAAAGACACCAGTCCATCCAGTTCAACATGAGTGAGTGTCTACAATTGTCCCTATCCCTGTACATTGCACACTCGCATCAGTCCCTACCCTCAGGGAGCCCATAAACCAAGGTCCCCATTCTTATACTAGGGCCAATTTTGGACAGAAGCCAATTTACCTGCATGTCTTTGGAGTGCGCGGGAGGAAACCGTAGCACCCGGAGGAAACCCACACAGGCACAGGGAGAACATGCAAACTCCAGGCAGGTAGTGTCGTGGTTGGGATTCGAACCAGCGACCTTTTTACTGCTAGGTGAGAGGTCTAACCACTACACCACTGTGCCTCCCTGGTGTGTTAATTTTCATTTTATTTTTATCTTTATTTGATTTATTTTACTAATTGTTATTGGAAATGGTAAACTACACCTAATGTAGTATGTTATATACTGTTTCTTAAAAAAAAAAGAGGATGGGCTAAATGTACAATGTATGTTCTACATGGAGTAGTCCTTGTAGACCATCCACAAATAGTTTATTTGGTGTAATCCATGGAATATACTGTATTTCAATGTTATGCTTTGTACCTGACGACATGTATGCACATTTGGCAAATAAAAACCTTTAAAAAGGGGGCGTGGCTTGGCTGGGTCCGGAGATGGCCGCTTAAGTGAAGAGCTCCCGCATTCTGAGGACTGAATACTGCTCCTTTTGGGGAACCGCTGCACCTTACCACCATGGGTAAGTCGAATAGGAGTACCTCAGCCTCCCGGACACCGAAGGAGACCGGAACGCAGCTCGGCCGCAATATCCCCGAGCTGTTCCACTCCCTCCGCTCAGATAACCACGAGGCTGCGCAGGGCTCAGGCCCTTACTCTCCGAGTCACGGCTCGGACTCACTGTCGGAGGAAAGAGAATCCCAAAGCAGGCGCTCGACTCCCGCGGTGAGCCTCTCTGACCTGCAGAAGGTAGCTGCCGACATTACTAGCAACATCACCAGTACTCTCTCAGCCATTCTTGACCTCAAGACAGACATTCAGGTGGTGGCTACCCGACTAGCTGACGTGGAACAGACCACACAACTACACACCGCTGCTATAAAAAGTGCAACGCACGTATGACTCCCAACTTGCTTATCTATTTGACCTTCACCGTCAGGTCGAGGACCTCGATAACCGGGGACGTAGGCACAATGTGAGAGTCAGGGGGGTACCCGAGAGCCTGGAGGCCAGTTCCCTGCCACAAACAATATGTGCCATTTTTAACGATCTGCTGGTTTGCCCGGCGGACTCGCCGATCGAGATGGAGAGGCTCCATAGGGCCTTGCGACCCCCACCTCGTGATGGGGAGCCCCCCAGAGACGTAATATGTTGCATTGTAAACTTTCCTCTAAAAGAAGAAATATTACGGAAGGCTAGGGAAAGGGGCCGGATACTACATAATGGTACTGAAGTTAAGCTTTTTCAGGACCTTTCCCCAACTACCCTTCAGAATAGGAGAGCTCTTCGCCCCCTGCTGGATCAACTGAGATCACGCAACATTCCGTACCGGTGGAAGTTCCCCTTCGGCCTCTCGGCAGCCTCCAGGGGTCGCACCGCTATTCTACGCTCGCCAGATGATTTGGCAGCCTTCTGTGAACAACTCGATCTACCCCTGACGGAGCTTCCGGACTGGTGTGCTTTCCACTTCCCGTCGGAGCCATGGCGACCAGTGTCACACAGCCCTTCTCCGAAAGCACAGAGGCACCGCTCACGGCGTCGAGGACCGGACCATTCTTCACCCGATGCTCATGCACCCCGCCGGGATCCACATCCACAGCACCGCACACCGGGACCTCCTGAGACCCCTCACAGGGATCGATAGGAAATGCGCGTTGTCTCCAGGACCATAAACCTCACCTGCCTGTAAGTGCATACTTAATGACTTTTGCTGTTGCTCTGTGCCTGCTTGTTCTAGCCAGCCCCTTGCCAACCGAGATGGTGACGTTCTCTGCTTAACCCTAGGGTCCGCGCTATCCTGATCACAAGGCTGTTCATAGCACTTTGGCCCATAGTAGCACAGAGAGACTAGGTTGACTGTACGTACAAGACCCCTTAATTGTTGCCTAGGACTCCTAAACTCCCCATTGGGCTGAAGCCAGCTGCCCTCAACCCAGTGTCGGGCAAAACCCATCCGCATCCGCTGACATTAAGATAAAGGTCCCAGTGAGACTTCACGTGCGCACACAGGCCGCAGATACTGGCATACAGTCAGCCACGATCTTGCAGAACAAGCATTGGCATGGATCGGGGCCCCCCCTTTATTTTTATTGTTTATATTTTTTTTGCCCCCCCTTTTTGCTGGCTCAGATTATAGCTTACATAGCCTAATAACGGTGGTACTTCCGCAGCCTTGGGACTAAGTGGCAGCCCTCATCCCTTGCATCAACTACTCTACCCCCCGGTACTTTTCCCTCCCCCACTGGAAGAAGAAGGAAAGTAGAATGAAGAGTTGGACCTGAAATCCCCCCCCCCTTTTTTTTTTTTCTTTCCTTTTGTTTTTGTTTTTTTTCTTCTACAAATTTTTGTTTATATATAACTACGCCTGCTTATGTGTAATGGAGCTTTGCCTACCCCATGGATTGACGATGCAATGGTGCTTGACTGCCGCCCCATCCCACATCTGCACGCACTCCCATATTGGGGTACACCAATAATATCGTGCATCTAGAAATTTGTATTGTTTTGTTGTTTTCGTTTTTCTTTGTTTATCTCCTAGCGGTGGGGGAGGGATCTCAGCTAATGGGCCCCTGCCTTGTTGAGGAGGGGAGGGCTTAAGGGTCCATATGTTTTTTTTGGTATGGCACGGTGATAACCTCACTACGCCCTCTGTTCTTCTAGCTTTAGTACATCTCAACTTCTAAGAGACCTCTGTATAAGCTTGGATCTAGACCCGTGGCCCCTGTCCCGGAATACCCAAGATCACTGGGTTAGGACTCTCACTTCCCTCCAGGGCCGTGTTGACTGGTTCAGCTGAGCTCAGGACAGACTTGATTGTCTCCCCATAAGCATATATGGGTATATTACCCGCCCCTCAAGATGCCACTCCAGCCCCACTACTGATCCGGCCGATCCCCCATTTTGTTTATTCTTTCATTTTATTTTATATTTTTTACTTTTTCCCTTTGCAGGGGCCACTGGCTAGACTATGTTTGGGTGTTAGACTCAAGCCTTCTCCCAAGAGCAGTTAATGGTTGCAGTATAGTACCCCTCTTGCTATATATGGTGTGACACTTGCAGGCTGGTAATAATGTTGATCTATTTCTTTCGGGTTTTTCTTTTCTGTTCCTTGTTTTTTGTATTGGAATTTATGGGTTTATCTTATGTTGTTCAACCTGGTTCCCCTACTTCTCCCTGTCTTATGCTCTGTTGTTCCCCACTCAGCTACTGTTCTCTAGTTCCTCTAGATTGCGGAAGCAGATGTGCCCAGACATTCTCAGTGTCCCCCTGCAGCGGATCTATGAAACTGGACCGCTGACCCTCCAGCTCCTTATCTCTCAGGTGCAGCGGTGTTTCCGTCTCCACCTCTGGTAACCTTCTTGGACCCACACCTCGTGGTGCTCTTGCTACCTTCTTTGTTTTATTTTTCTACCCTCACCTCTTGGGTCATCTCTCTCTCTCTGTTTCTACCCCCTCCTCTCTCTCTTGTCCTCTGTCTTTTCTTTCTCACTCTCCCCCCCACCTCTTCTTTCCGCCCCCCTTTTTATTTTTATTTTTTTATTTTTTCTCTCTTTTATTCTTCCTCCCCTTCTTTCTTCCCTTCTGATACCTGCCCTCCCCCTTCTCCCCACCCCCCCCCCCCCTCCCCACTAGTCACACTTACTCACCCCTCAGCGCAACCATCTCGGTATAGAGAGGCACTTCTTTATACATTGAACAAGTGTGCATAGAAGCTTGTAGATTTGCTCGTGGATCTCCTCATACCATGCAGATAGACCCGCAGAGTCGCGGTTCTCTCTCGTTGAAGTGTGTGTCACTCAATGTTAAAGGTTTAAATGTCCCCGAAAAACGATCGCAGGTTCTGTCCGCCCTTACTAAACACAAAGCTCAGTTTATTTTTCTGCAAGAAACCCACTTCCGCTCGAATTCCATTCCCAAGCTCACTAACCATGTTTACCACACAGCTATCCACTCCTCAAACCCCTCCGCAAAAACTAAAGGAGCTTCCATCTTAATATCCAGGCACGCGCCCTTTCAAATCTCAGACACACTGGTGGATCCGGAAGGCAGGTTCGTTTTTATTAAAGGCCATTACGCTTCAAAACCACTAACATTAGCGAATGTTTATGCCCCGAATGAACATCAAGTTTCTTTTTTTAGAAAGCTTTGTGACCTTCTACTCTCCTTCAGGGAAGGCATAGTCCTCCTCGGGGGAGACTTTAATGTCCCACTGAACCCGGACATTGATACCTCATCTGGCAGCTCCTCACTGCCCTACCGGGCCCTTCGACAAATTAAATTACGGCTGCAGGACCTAGAACTACATGACACATGGCGTACGCTGTTTCCCGCGGTTAAAGACTACACCTTCTATTCCAACCCATTCCAAAAATATTCCCGCATAGATTACTTTTTCCTCTCTCAACCTAACCTGACATATCTTACACATTCGACGATAGAACCAATGTACCTATCGGACCATCACCCTATTACGGTCTCCCTGACCTTTCCAGACCCAGCCCCAAGATCTAAAACCTGGCGACTAAATTCTGCATTACTCAAAGACGTGGAATTCGCCACACACTTAGAATCTCGAATCCAGGAATATTTTTTAGACAATGCCTCGACAGTTGCATCCCCAATCACTCTGTGGGAGGCACATAAGTGTGTCATACGGGGGGAACTATTAACACAAGCAGCGAAAGTCAAAAGAAATCACCAGGATTCTATACTAAAACTAATAGACAGAATTAAACACCTGGAAGCCTCACATAAACATTCTCAATCACAGCGCTCTTTCCAAGAACTGTCTCACACTCGCGCCCTGCTGCTGGAAGAGTTAGGGAAACGCACAAGACATCGCTATGTTCTTCATCAAAGAGTCTTCTACGAACAGGGCAATAAGTGTGGACGACTGTTAGCTAGAGTAGTGAAAGCCTCTAGACCCTCCAACACTGTACACCAGATCCAGAGTCCACAGGGCACACCTTGCTTTAAAAATGAAGACATCACAAAGTGTTTTGAGTTTTTACGACCTACCACCCAGAACCCGGGTCGGATAAATGAGAGGAAAGTGGCCATTAGGAATTTTCTAACTCAATACTTCCCAAATGCTCTCTCAGGTGAACAAGCTGCAGACATGGAGCGGCCTCTTTCCATGGAGGAGCTCCAGAACGCGTTAAAGCAGATGAAAACGGGAAAGAGCCCGGGCCCCGATGGGTTTACGTTACAATATTATAAATCCTTCTCCACCGTACTGTCACCACAGCTAATAACTACCTTTAACGCCATGGCAAACCCTAAGATCTCAGTCGGGCGCATGCTAGAGGCCCACATTACGGTTATACCGAAAGAAGGAAAGGACAACACACGCGTACAGAATTACAGACTCATTTCCCTCTTAAATGTAGATATCAAAATTTATGCCAAAATGTTAGCGAATAGACTATCCCCACTTTTACCCAATCTTATCTCTTTAGATCAAGTAGGCTTTGTCCCTGGAAGGGAGGCTAGGGACAACACTATCAGAGCCCTAAACCTTCATCACTGGCTTTCAACATCCAACACTCAGGGTTTCTTCCTATCTCTAGATGCTGAGAAGGCGTTCGATAGAGTGGCCTGGGATTACATGCATGAGACCCTGAAGGCAGTAGGCCTCCAATCTCGCATGCTGGCTCATATCTCTGCGCTATACTCTTCTCCGAGTGCGAGTGTGCGAGTTAATGGCCACCTATCGGACGCCTTCTCTATAGGTAACGGAACACGCCAGGGCTGCCCCCGTCCCCGTTCATCTTTTTCCTGATATTAGAGCCCTTCCTCAATAAATTAAGAGATAATCCCGATATAAAAGGCCTTTGGATACAGGATAGGGAATACAAAGTAGCTGCCTTTGCAGATGATATTCTGCTGTCCCTCACCTCCCCCCTTACCTCTATTCCTAATCTGCTGAAGGATGTAGAACATTTCAGAACCCTGTCCCACCTAAAGATTAATTATGCGAAATCCCATGCCTTAAACGTCTCCCTACCCGTGACGGAAGTAGCACATTGCCAGGAATCCTTTCCTTTCCTGTGGAACCAGGAAGCCATTACGTATCTAGGCATTCAAATCACGACAAAATTGACTAACCTATACAACGAAAATTTCCTGAAAGCCCTGAAAAAAGCCCAACAAGACTTGAAAGACTGGGGGAACCTTAATGTCTCATGGTTCGGCAGGTCAGCCCTTTTGAAAATGATAGTGTTACCACGACTCCTATATCTCATCTAATGCATCCCCATCAGCCTCCCAGTATCCTTCTTCGCAGCATACAAGTTAGCATCGTCATTGTTTATATGAAGGAACTCCCCGCCACGCATTAAATATGCACGTTTAACACGCTCCAAACCCAGAGGTGGTATTGGGCTACCAGACCTCTATAACTATTACTTGACGAGCCACCTTACTCGTCTTGTCGATTGGCGCATTCATGAGGCTGGTAAGATCTGGGTGACACTGGAGAAATCTTTTGCGCATCTCCCTCTTAGGTCCTTGCCCTGGGTTCCCTCCCGACTTTGGCCTGTAGAGGTCGGGGCACACCCAACCATCTACCCATCTTTAGAAGCCTTTAGAAAGGCAACAAAATCGGCTGCACTTTCCTCGGTGCCCGGTCCCCTGACACATTTAAGGGGGAACCCCGGCTTTACACCGGGTATCTCATCCTCTTTTCTTAGACAGGAGTGGCCACAGGAGGAAATTCTAGCTCATCAGTTTTTTGCCCGAGGAGCCCCTCGCCCCTATGAGGATTTAGTAGCGACGTCCCCTACCAATTCTTTTCCATTCTGGATATATAGACAGATCCGACATGTTCTCTCCACTCAGGCGACGACAGAGATTTGGACAAGACACCTGACTCCATTTGAGTCGATCTGCACGCGCCTCCCCCCACAAAGACACCTGATCTCCGGTATCTATGAGATACTTATGGATGAAGTCCCAAGTTGTCCGGACCCAGCTCGCGTAGCTTGGGAACACGACCTTCAGGCACCTCTCATGGACGATAATTGGGCCCTTATTAATGAATACGTCCACAAGGGATCTCTTAATGTTGCTATCCAGGAAAACTGTTATAAAATTGAAACGTGTTGGTATAGGACTCCTTCACTAGTACATAAGTTTTCCTCATCCATTCCAGATACATGCTGGAGGTGTAAGAAGGTGAAAGGAACTATGCTCCACATATGGTGGGAATGTGAATGCCTTCAGCCATTTTGGAAGGAGGTACATGAGCTTATTGCCCACATCACGACTTACACTTTAGATTACTCTCCAGCACAGTACCTCTTACACCACACCCACCTGACCAAAACTGAGTACTATAAGTCCCTCGCCATGCACATGGTAAACGCGGCAAGATTATGCATCCCGGTACATTGGTGAACTACACACACCAACGATAGGCGAATGGTTTTTGAGGATTTCCAGGATAGAGGAAATGGAAGAACTAGTACATATTTCTCAGGAACGTATTCAAAAATTTACGACAACATGGGTCTGCTGGATCCACTTTAAATCTACGCAACGCTTTCAGACTTATGGCACTTGAACATTAGTTGCTGCCGGAATATACCGAGGTGGTGAGCCCGCTCTGGGTCATATTGCCTATGGGCATATGACCTCTATAGCAACTATACCTTACACCCCCCCCTTCCCCTTCCCTTTTCCATCCCCTGTTCCTTTTCTTGCTCCCCATTCTCCCCACCCCTCTTTTCCCTTTTCCTTCACTATTCTTCCCCCCCCCCTCTTTAAAATCTATTTTCCCTTCCTACTCGTGCACCCCCCCCCCCCTCTTTTTTTTTTTTTTTTTTTTTTTTTTTTTTTCTTTTTTTCTCTTTTCTCTTTTCTCTTTCTCTCATTCTTTCTCTTTTCTCTTCTTCATTCCCCACTTACTTTTCTATCTTTTCTCTTGCCAAGTGTGACAATGTGAACCTCCTTCTGGTTCTGAACTGCTAAGAGGGATTCCCAACGGGCTTAATATCCACATTATTACCGTACTCCATGCCGCTGCCCTGGAATCTCTGTAGATAATGTTTCTTGTTTTCTGTTCTGAACGTATAAGCTGTTATGTGCAAAATCTAATAAAAAAAATTATTTGTGGAAAAAAAAAAAAAAAAAACCTTTAAAAAAAAAGTCAACAACCAAGTTTTCCTAATGTAACATTTGACTGTTAGCTACTCCTAAGGCTGGCTTCTTGTTTAGGAGGATATCAACTACATGGAAAGACCAAGCCTTCAGCTTCTTTATGCTCAGATTCTGCAGCAGGGCTGATTGTCCGTCACAGATACATATTTTACAGTAAGTACACACAATTCTGTTTCACTTTTAATAAGCTGTGTTTTTTCTTTTGTAGACGACAGGAAAGATGGGTAAAAAGACCACCCAGAGTGATGAATGGAGAAATTTGGCTGTGGAGGAGAGACTAGAACATGCCCTTGTCAAGGTTAGTTCTATCTGGTATGTTTAACAAAAAGGTTTATTAAGGACCAATAAGTCAAATCTGTGAAAACTTGATTCTGACTGATTTTGTTAGGCTTCTTTGCTTTGTCTAATTAAATGGCTTTCTATATGATACCAAGTGCTTATACTTATTTACAGTGTTCTGTAAGAGGTTGTTTATAGTGGAGGGGTGGATACACTACAAAATTAATTCACACAACCTGCATTTTGCATCCTGTTTGTAATATGTATGATATGTGACTTAATGCTGCAGAGAGAACTCTGTGAAGGAAAAGCCAATTATGTGATGTTTACACCACATCCTTTTCCAAATCTCATAATGACCTTTTAGACAACAGATGCACAGCTGTGTGGCTGTACATGGGCATAGGAGAGCCCAGGAAAACCTGCATGGTATTTTTGAGAGTAATATGAGATGAAGTTAAAAAAAGGTACATCTGGGTTTGTGTCTGGAGCATGGCTGTGTGAGAAGCTATCATGTGGAGCTCACATACCAATTCAAAAATGCTACAACCTGGCATGCTATTTTCCAGCACTGCTACTCACAAACCATTATTTCCAAGTGCAAGAACAGCCAGGATCTGAAAAAGGATATGTCAGAGCCTGAAATCAAGTTTTTTTTTTTTTTTTTTTTTTTTTTTTTTTCTCTGGACAACATGTCGTTACTTCAGGCAGCATTTTGACCAATTTGGTGTTAACCTGTCCAACTTCCTCAGACATGACTTTTTCCATGGGGACACCTTTCCCAGAGTTTAGTGACTGTACAGAGATTCATCTCGGGAACCCTGTCACTGCCTTCTGCACCGGCTTCCCCTTGGGACTCTATACCATATACCTTACTAATGGACCTAAGCAAGCTTTCTTGTTACATCCTGACCAATCCAGACTTTGACACCTTGTCCTTACACATCAAAAATGAATCGGAGAGGACATTGATGCCCTACAATAAACCACAACTTTGCTTTCAGCCCAGATGGAAAGTTTAGAAGCCACCTCTTCTGAGATGACACTGAATTCAGACCCTGGAAATGGCTCATGGACATTATATCTCACCTGGCTCACTTGCAGCTCCAGCGTTAATATCTCAAAGATTGCAATCAGAGGAACAATGTGAGCATCTGGGGTCTCTTGGAGGAAACAATATCAACACAGTCCTAGGCCTCTTCAGCCTATTTTTGGGAGATAAACTTGCAGACAATATCAATGTGGATCACCTGCACATGGCCCTGGACCCCCACCCTCGTCCCTCAAGTTCCAGGAATGTCATCTGCAGGGTTTGTTTATATGTGATTAAGGAACAAATGGTCTGAAGTGTGGCAACAACGTGCCATAGATTTTGAGAGGGCAAAACTTGCCTTGCCTGTGCAGGAGCATGCTGTGCAGAAGGTCAACCCTAAAGCCACTACTGGACAAGCCTCACAATGTTGGTGCAACATAACGCTGGGGATATCCCCTGCATTTCATAATTACAAAATAATCTGATACTGTTTTTGTCTGCTTCACTGCTGATGTCCTGGCTCTCTCCGACTGCTTAGACATTTAACCCTTAAATCTGGAGGATTGACTGGACATCCTCAGTGATCACAACCTACAACAACCCCAGAACTACAGAGGGCCTCACCCTTTCCTACCCCATACACTGTTTATACCATCATGGAAAGACAGATAATGCCTGGCTACCAACAAACAGTAAGGCTGTGGTCCACCATTCATATTGTATTTGCTGTGTGCAGCAGGCATATCGATGACCCTTTCTCATGATAAGAAAGCTCCTTTTATATGTCCATGTGACGGAACTGCTTGGGGACCCTGACTAGGCGCTACATTATGCCAAACAGTGCTGCCTTGCCTAGAAATTGATTTGAGCAAACCGAGAGCTAATACTAGCCCTTCTTACCCCAAACATCATACACAGACAAGATGTGAGGTAAACTCCCAAAGGAATGACTCTCTATTGAAACTCAGACACATACTTTATAAACCACAGGACAACCCCCCCCCCCCCCCCCCGATCATATTGTCCTAATAATACAAACTGTACACAGGGATAAGGGATATAATTAACATAACTAAGTAACAACCATAATATGCTATAAACATTGTTTAATCACAGCTTCCAGGTGGCTAGTTGTTTATCAGGTACTCCTACTTTAGGTCAGACTTCCCGACCCCTAGGTCACAACAAAGTACATTGCATAAAAGTTTGCTAGTAGACAAACAATAGGTGAGTTAATTAGCACAATTAACAATACAAACATACCCCCCCCCCCCCCCCATCCTCAGACTAGTAGGCAACACAACACCCAGGGCTTTCTTTCTTTTCACATAAATCTATTTAGTGAGTTTCAGGTTGGCAGAGATCATCATGCCTTGATTGTTGAATGTAATATTGTCCTTTTGCGTTATATAACAGATCATCTTCCTAAATGCTTGTAGCTCCCTCAAATGGCATGGCCCATAGTCGGTATGCAAAAGGCTAGCCTTCAGTCCCCTCCAAAAGCTTCTGTTCTGGGTGAGTCTGTTGCAGTCTCTCCTTCCCTTCTCTATCACAAATGGATCGTTGGCCAGTAATAGGGATGAGCCAAACACCCCCCGGTTCTGTTTGCACCAGAACATCTGAACATGCAAAGAAGTTTGTTTGAATACACAAACACTGTTTGTGTATAGGACATGGACGTGAAAAATCAAAAGTGCTAGTTTTAAAGGCTTATGTGCAAGTTATTGTCATAAAGTGTTTGGGGGCCTCGGTCCTGCCTCAGTGGACATGTATCAATGCAAAAAAAAAAAAAAAAAAAGTTTTAAAAATGTCAGTTTTTCGGGAGCAGTGATTTTAAGAATGCTTAAAGTAAAACAATAAAAATGAATTATTCCTCTAAATGTCGTGCCTGGTGGGTGTCTATGGTGTCTATGCTGTAAAGTGGCACAATGTTGACGTGTTTAGAACAATACCACAGCAAAATTACATTTCTAAAGGTAAAAAAGTAATTGAAAACGGCTTGCGGCTGTAATGTATTGTCGGGTCCCAGCAATAGACATCAAAATCATTGAGAAAAATAGCATGGGTCCCCCCTCCCCCCAGTCCATTACAGGGCTCTTTGGGTCTGGTATGGATATTAAGGGGAACCTTGCACCCATTTTTTTTAAATGCCATGGGGGTCCCTCATTTACTATATCAGGGATATACAATTAGCAGACCTCCAGCTGTTGCAGAACTACAATTCCCATGAGGCATAGCAAGACTGACAGCCACAAACATGACACCCAGAGGCAGAGGCATGATGGGACTTGTAGTTTTGCAACAGCTGGAGGTCCGCTAATTGCATATCCCTGCACTATATACTCTGAACAGAAGCATACATACTACACTGCCTGACCTAAATACTTTGTAGAAAATTTGGCCTTAGGTGTTGGTGGTGGCAGAACACTGTAACCCCTCAGTTACTTTTGTGCTCGGGAACAGACCCTGGTGTTAAATTGCATGCCCCTAGGGGCAGAAAAATTGGGCCTTAGGTGGTGGTGCCACAACACTTGAACCCCTCAGTTATGCTTTTTGGGCACAGGCATAGGCCCTGCTGTGAAATGTTTGATCAAAAATTGTAATTGCATGCTCCTACTAAACGGGGGCAGAAAAAATTGGCCTTAGGCAGTGTTGGTGGTGTCACACTGTAACCCCTCAGTTACGCTTGTTGGACGCAGGAACAGGCCCTGCAATGAAATATATCAAACATTTTAATTGCATGCCCCTATTAAACAGGGGAAAACAAATCGCCCTTAGACGGTAGTGGTGCTGCCACAACACGGTAACCCCTCAGTTACGCTTGTTGGGATAGGATAGTTGATCAAAAATTGTAATTGCAGAAAAAAATGGGCCTTAGGCAGTGGTGGTGGTGCCCTAAACCAAAAAAAATATTGTTGGAAGCTAGCATCATCAAGATTGAGGAGGAATAGGATAGTCACTCAGCATGGGCAGTCTTCAAGGGATCCCACATCCATAGAAAAATCAGTTACATCAGCATCAGGTGTTTGATAGCTGCTGCTGATCCAAGACTGATTTTTTTTATGAATGTGAGCCTATCAACAGAGTCTGTGGACAGGCACACTCTATGATCCGTTACAAACCCTCCAGCAGCACTGAATGTGCGTTCAGAAAGAACGCTGGATCCAGGACAGGTCAGTAGCTCAATTGTGTATTGAGCCAGTTCTGGCCAGTGGTCCATCTTCAAGACCCAGTAACCCAGTGGATGGTCTGTTGGAAAGGTTTCCAAGTCTGCTCTTGCCCCAAGATATTCTTGCACCATGTAATGCAGACACTAGTGATGGTTGCTTGAACCAATCAGACCTTGGCGCTGAGGACTGAAAAATTGTCTAAAGGAATTGGTCAGCCAGCCACCTTCTCCACCGCTCTTTCTCTGACTGAACGAAACCTCAGCAACACGTTATCCAGCACCAGTTAATTGTAACCTCCCAGGGTCTTGAAACACATTGCACAAACCTTTCTTCATGGCCTCCTGAAGATGTTTCATCCTCTGCTCGCTCTGCGAAGGCAGTATGAGTTTTGCAACCTTACCCTTGTAATGTGGATCAAGAAGGGTTGCCAGCCAGTTATAATCCCTCTCCTTGATACCACAAATCATAGGGTCCTTTTGCAGGCTTTGCAGAATCAGGGAGGCCATGCAGCGTAACTGCCTTTGGCCACTTATGGCTCTCCTAGCAGAGGGCACTGGGATTGGCCAAAGCATGGAGGTCAGGTGCATGCGTTGACCAATCATACAGCAATGCACTGTGATCTCGCTCAAATTTCCCACGAACGCCCCATAATGTTTGATATTTGGCGAACGGGCGAACACCCAATGTTTGAGTCAAATGGATACTTTTGACAACCTGATATCTTAGTGAACATCAGCCTTATGGATGAGGTGATACACCATAGTTACCCTCTGCAAAAGGACATGTCTGTATTCTACACCCAGACATTGAGGCTAGACCACTCAGAACAGATAAGTGTGTTTAACATCATACTGGACACCTCTTCCGATTCATCAAAAGACAGTTATCATTTGCTTCCTCTTGTCAGATAAATTCTCAATACTAGACTGTATTAAATTATTCATCCAAACACTTCCGATGAAAACATGTACTCTTTTAAAATGCAATTTTCACAGTCCTTGCTCCCTGGTTGTCTTTTTTGTTATTGCCAAACAGTTTACTGAGGGGACATACTATAGTTCAGTAGTGTGCTGAGTGTTCCATGCCGTCCCACACCACTTCTGGTTTCCTCGCTCAGTTTTTTGGAACGCAAGGCGTCACTGTGTCACTTCCGGTCGCTATCATTTCCTGTTTGTAAACATATTAAAAATGCTTTACCCTTCATGACTAATGTATGATGAATCCAACTACCAAGGATTATTCATATTACTCATTGGTATGTGATTTGTATACAATGAGATTTTTCCTTGGTCAAATGCTTTTACCTTCCTTGTATCACACAGTCAAATTGGAAATATCACTTTTTTTCCGACCACGCCCCATTTGATCTTGCATTATACCTTGAGGATGTCAACACTGCTTTCCTGGATCTGGTGTCTTAATGATTATGTCCTGCAAGACCCGACTGTAACAGACGTGGCTGCTGACTCGGATCAATATTTGCCTTCAACACTAATTTGGTGGTATTTGTCCATAGTTTTTGCAGGTTAAAAAAAAAAAAAAAAGCATTGATTTTTTTTTTTTTTTTTGTTTTACTTGGAGCCTGGATAGCATTGGAGGGCTCCTGCAGACTTTTCAGTGTATCTGTCTACTCATGCCTCATAAGGGCAGACAGATGCACGCTGACAGGAAGAATGAATGAGCTACCAGAGCGTTTAACAGTGCCATGCTGGTTCGTTGCAACTACAAACCAACAGCCACATAAACTGTTGGGACTTGTAGTTTCCCATTCACAGAGGACTTTTAATGACTTAAGGCCTGGAAGGATTAATGCATTTTTACAATTTGGCACTGTCCTGCTTTAACCCTAAGTTGTGCAGTCATGAAATGCTGTACTCAATGGCATATGCGTCCTTTTTTTACAAATAGAGCTTTCTTTTGGTGTTATTTGATCAGCTCTGGGATTTTATGAAAATTTAGGAAAATGAATAAATAAATCAGTTTTCGAATACAAATAAATAAAATGTATTCAACCACATGTCTTGGATAAAAAAAAAAAATCAATAAGCATGTATTGTTTTTTTGCAAAAGTTAAAGTGTCTACACACGGATACATTTTCTTGGATTTATGTAGCTTTTAGTTTGACTGCCTATCTTAATTCTTGAGGTGCTAAAATGGCAGGACAGTGCACCCCCCCCCCCCCATTTTGGAAATTAGACATCCCAAGGATATTGCTGAGAGGCATGTTGAGCCCATTTGACATTTCATTTTTTGGTCACAAGTGATTTGAATAATTACCAAAACAATAAATAAAAACGCAGTGTTGTCACTGAAATTATATATTGCTCACACGTGCCATGGGTATATGTGAAATTACACCCCAAAATACATTCTGTCACTTCTGAGTATGGGGATACCACATGTATGAGGCTTTTTGGGAGCCTAGCCGCATACAGGCCCCCGAAAACCAAGCACCACCTTCACGATTTCTAAGGGCATAATGTTTTATTTTACTCCTCACGACCTATCAGTTTTAGAGGCCATGAATGCCAAGATAGCATGACCCCATTTTAGAAAGTAAACACTCCAACTGTTTTGCTGAGAGGCATGTTGAGTCCATGGAATATTTAATATTTTGCAACAAGTTTTTTTTGTTTTTTACACAGTTATCACTAAATTATATATTGCTCACACATGCCATGGGTTTGTGGAATTACACCCCAAAATACATTTGGCTGCTGCTCCTGAGTACGGGGGATACCACATATGTGAGACTTTTTGGGAGCCTAGCCGCGTACAGGACCCCGAAAACCAATCGCCACATTCCGGCTTTCTAAGGGCGTTAAAATGGTTCTTTCACTTCCTCACTACCTATCAGAGTTTTGGATTACCTTAAATGTCAAGATGGCACAAAAGTAAACCACTATTTGCTAAAAGGCATGTTGAGTATTTTGCAGATCTCGCTTTTTGTCAGTTTTGAAAACTGAAAAAAAAAATGCTTTTTCTTTCTTCAGTTTCAAAAACAAATGAGAGCGGCAAAATACTCACCATGCCTCTTGGCAAATACCTTGGCGTGTCTGCCTTTCAAAATAAGGTCATTGTTTTGGGAAAGGGTTGTTGTGCTATCTTTACTTTTCAGGGCCTCCAAAATGTTGCTAAATGTTGAACCTTCATTAAATGAAACCACATTCCTACACTTAGAGGCACCTCTTTTATCCTGCTGGATTTTTCTTCTAATCCCCTTGTGGAGGCTCACATTTGTGGATGGACATTTTTATGATTACACATTGCTATGATCTTTTTTATATGGACTTTAAAATAAAGGACTTATGAATAAATGGTTGTTGAACAAATCATTTGAGTTTCCATTATTTCTTATGGGGAAATTTGCTTTGATATACAAGTGCTTTGGAATACAAGCATGATTCTGGAATGAATTATGCTTGCAATCCAAAGTTTTACTTTATTTTACATTAGCACCTATCCAATTATACAAATATAATCAAAAAAAAAAAAAAAATGGCATGTCCAAAATGTAAATAAGTTGGTAGCACCAAGGATACTGGACACATAGTAGGATTCCTGCATGACCATATGGGCTCTCCACTGACCCTATGCCCTAAGCAGTGCCTGCTGAGCCTTCTCAGAAAAGGTTCAACATTCTTTTTTTTCTGCAAGAAACACTCTTTACGGACTGTCAACTTCACATGTTAGGCTCAGAGAGTCCCCTCCAACTGCACAACACTGGATCACAACCATTAATAACATCCTTCCCTACAAAAAAAAAAATGAGATATATATATATATATATTTTTTTTTTTTTTTTTACATAGTAGGGTTGAATAAAGACACTAGTCCATCCAGTTCAACCTGAGTGTCTACAATTGTCCCTATCCCTGTACATTGCACACTCACATTGGTCCCTAACCTCAAGGAGCCCACAATCCAAGGTCCCAATTGATATACTAGGGCCAATTTTTGACAGAAGCCAATTAACCTACCTGCATGTCTTTGGAGTGTGGGAGGAGACCGGAGGAAACCCACGCAGGCACAGGGAGAACATGCAAACTCCAGGCAGGTAGTGCCTTGGTTGGGATTTGAACCTGTGTATGTGTATGTATGTATATATGTGTGTGTATATATATGTATATGTGTATATATATGTATATGTGTATATATATATATATATATATATATGTATATGTATGTATATGTATATGTATGTATATATATATATATATATATATATATATATATATATATATATATATATATATATATATATATAGGTAGACACTGCCTCTACTTCTGCAATGGATGAATAAATCATCCTGTAAACAACCTGACTTCTGAGTATATCACACTAGTTAGCGTACACTTCATATTCATTCACATACTGGTTTGTGCACCACATGTACTGGAAGCTGTTACTGATAGCACATGTGTCGCTGATGTCTGTAATTTGTATGTACTTGGTAACATCATTCTTTTGATGCATGTCTGTTCCACTGTGATTGTGTTTACTTTTTTTTTTTTTTTTTTTTTCTTCTTTTAGCATCAATGTTTTTTATTGAATAACAAGAGTTCACAAAAATAAAGCAATTGGAATGACAGTTTACAGAAGGTGCCAAGACACAATTCGTAGTACATATACCAATTGTAGCTGTGGTTTTAGGCACAAAACAACTAGATGCCAAACTATATAGTGTCATGTATAGTTAGAATACACATACTCTAACATCCGATCACGGTTAAAAAGAAAATAACACAGAAAAGAATGAAGGCCAAAAAATATCAGATTGCTACTATAGTACCTCTCTCATACATTTATGTAGGTTCATTTATTCTGAGCAGATCTGTACCAATCCAACCATGGCTGCCATAAAGCCCGTTGGATCGCTAAATTACCCTGGGAAGCAGCGAACATTAGCTCATAATTTATATGTAGGTCTACCGTCCTTATCTCTTTCAAATTCGGTATATCTGCCGTTCTCCACTGTTTTTTGCAATTGCTAATCTAGTACTCGCTAAGATATGAAAAACTACCAATCTATATTGTTTGGGGATTCTATCTATACCCAACGACAAGACCGCCAGGCCCGGGTTATTATGGATACCTGAGTGAGCAATCTGGCCGATCAGGCTGAAAACTTGACGCCAAAGAGTATCCAGCTTTGGGCATGCCCAGATTATATGTTCAAGTGACCCCCTATTCCCACAATGTCTCCAGCACAGCGGGGACGCCTGGGGATGAAAGCCAACCATTCTAACGGGAGTCAAGTCCCACTGGAGAAGTCTTAGTAGAAAGTTCCCATAAGTTCACGGATTTAGTAGCTATGTAGATGATTTTTACCGCTTCCTGCCACTGGTCTGCGAAATATGAAGTCCCCAATTCGAGTTCCCAAGATCTCCTAGACGGAGACCTCAGGAACTCGGACTTATGATTCAGGAAATTGTAAAATGGAGATGCCTTTTAATTGCAGTGTTATTATTCTGATAATACAAATATATTCTGACCGGAAGGGGTATCTGGGTTGTAGGAATCGTAAGCAGAAGGTGGGAAATTTGATCATAGGTATATAGATCCCTTAACTCCAGCCCAAACTCCAGCTGGAGTGCTCTAAATGTTTTAATGGATGGTCCTATCATAATATCATGCACTGTAGAGATTCCATTTTCCATCCAATTTTTTATATTTAGGTCGGGAATCAAGAGCTTCAGACTCGACAAGGTCAATGGGATTGATTTAGTGGGCTGATTTGGGCGAAAGAAGCTCAAAAGTGTCTTCCAAGCCTCGATCGTAACCGTCATGGGTTGGGACAAACCACCAACCTTCAGCGGGCTGAGTGTGCTGGTCAGCAGTAAATCACAAGTATTGTGCTTAGCACATTGGGCTCTTTCTAGTTCTAACCATCTGGGCCCCTGGCTCTGCGGAAACCATTGTTTTGCTTGTGCTAGGGTCGCGGCTAAATAATACTCTTTCAGGAGAACATGTCCCACCCCCCCTGCTCTTTTTGGCAGAATCAGTTTTTTTGCATGCACACCTGGCCTTCTTCCCTTGCCATAAGTACTTATTAACCGCTGATTGCGCTTTGGAGAAAAACTGTCCAGAATTCCTATAGGGAGAGTCCTGAATAGATATAAGATTTGAGGCAGAATCCTCATCTTAAAGGCTGCTAGCCTACCTGCCCAAGTCAGTTCTGTTTTAGATAGAGATAGCAGTTTGGATTCTAATCCACCTAGAAACGACAGATAGTTGTCTTTAACCACTTTCAGACCGGACCATTTTGCTGGTAAATGACCAGAGGTCTTTTTACACTTTGGCACTGCGCTGCTTTAACTGGTAATTGCGCGGTCATGCAATGTTGTACCCAAACAAAATTTGCGTCCTTTTCTTCCCACAAATAGAGCTTTCTTTTGATGGTATTTGATTGCCTCTGCGATTTTTATTTTTTGCGATATAAACGTAAAAAGACCGCAAATTTTGAAAAAAAATGATATTTTCTACTTTTTGTTATTAGAAAAATCCAATAAACTCAATTTTAGTCATACATTTAGGCCAAAATGTATTCAGCCACATGTCTTTGGTAAAAAAAAAGTCAATAATTGTATATTTATTGGTTTGCGCAAAAGTTGTCACATCTACAAACTAAGGTACGTTTTCTGGAATTTACGCAGCTTTTAGTTTACGACTGCCTATCTCATTTCTTGAGGTGCTAAAATGGCAGGGCAGTACAAACCCCCCCCAAATGACCCCATTTTGGAAAGTAGACCCCCTAAGGAAATTGATAAGAGGCATGTTGAGCCCATTGAATATTTTATTTTTTTGCCTCAAGCGATTGAATAATGACAAAAAAAAAATTTTTTATTTTTTTTTTTACACAAAGTTGTCACTAAATGATATATTGCTCACACATGCTATGGGCGTATGTGAAATGACACCCCAAAATAAATTCTGCTGCTTCTCCTGAGTACGGGGATACCACATATGTGGGACTTTTTGGGAGCCTAGCCGCGTACGGGGCCCCGAAAACCAAGCACCGCCTTCAGGCTTTCTAAGGGCGTTACAGTTTTGAAGGCCATAAAATGCCAAGATGGCACAAACCCCCCCAAATGACCCCATTTTGGAAAGTAGACACCCCTAAATTTAGGGGTACACTAGTGAGACTAGGTAATAAATGGCGGGTGCCCTGAAACTATAAAAAAAAATAACTAACCAACCAGCGTCACCTGTAACAGTTATATGGTGATCACTGGTGAAAGGGTTAACTAGGGGGCAATTAGGGGGCTTTATGCGGTAGTATATGGGGGTCCCTGGCGCTATAAAAAGCTGCAGCGAACCTAAATACCTACCTGCCTAACTAGCGTCACCTGTGACACTAATACAGCGATCAGAAAAACGATCGCTTATTAGGCTGGGTTCACACTGGAGCGATGCGGGAACGCCACGAATGCGCGGCGGGTTCCCGCATCGCATGCCTCCCGGCGGCAGTTCACACTGCCCTATGCGAACTGCTGGGAGTGTCAGTGAAATGTTACTGACACCCCCAGATCAGTTCGCATATCGCAGTGCGATCTGCAAACTCGGATCGCATGGTGTGAACACTCATGCGATCCGATTCTGCTGCGGGCCAAAAAAAGGGTCCCGTGCGAATTTGCGGCGGGTGCCGCGGGTGCGGCGAATGGCTGAACTCGAATCGCACAGAGATCGGATGTGATTTGCACTGCAGTGCGGTGCGAATCACATCCGTTCTCATAAACCGCTGCAATGTGAACCCAGCCTTAGTGACACTGGCGACGGGGGGTGATCACGGGGTTAAACCTTTATTGGGGGGGTTAGGGGGGTACCTTAGAACTAAAGGGGGCTAACCCTAACTGCCCTAACAGTTATTAGTCACAAATGACACCCGCCGGGTGATCAGGGGGTTAAACCTTTATTAGGTAATAAATGGCGGGTGCCCTGAAACTATAAAAAAATAACTAACCAACCAGCGTCACCTGTAACAGTTATATGGTGATCACTGGTGAAAGGGTTAACTAGGGGGCAATCAGGGGGCTTTATGCGGTAGTATATGGGGGTCCCTGGCGCTATAAAAAGCTGCGGCGAACCTAAATACCTACCTGCCTAACTAGCGTCACCTGTGACACTAATACGGCGATCAGAAAAATTATCGCTTATTAGGCTGGGTTCACACTGGAGCGATGCGGGAACGCACAAATCCGCGGCGGGTTCCCGCATCGCATGCCTCCCGGCGGCAGTTCACACTGCCCTATGCGAACTGCTGGGAGTGTCAGTGAAATGTTACTGACACCCCCAGATCAGTTCGCATATCGCAGTGCGATCTGCAAACTCGAATCGCATGGTGTGAACACCCATGCGATCCGATTCTGCTGCGGGCCAAAAAAAGGGTCCCGTGCGAATTTGCGGCGGGTGCGGCGGGTGCGGCGAATGGCTGAACTCGAATCGCACAGAGATCGGATGTGATTTGCACTGCAGTGCGGTGCGAATCACATTCGTTCTCATAAACCGCTGCAATGTGAACCCAGCCTTAGTGACACTGGCGACGGGGGGTGATCACGGGGTTAAACCTTTATTGGGGGGGTTAGGGGGGTACATTAGAACTAAAGGGGGCTAACTCTAACTGCCCTAACAGTTATTACAGTCACAAATGACACCAATGCAAAAAAAAAAAAAAAAAATGACATTGGTGTCACTGTGACTGGGGGGCAGGGGTAATTGGGGGGGTGATCGGGGGGTAAAGGGGGGGTGTGAGTGTGCCTGGCATGTTCTACTGTGTGTGTAGAGTGTTGGTGCAACTCACCGATCCGCTCTCCTCCGTGTCGGAACGGAAAATACCGACACGGAGGAGAGAATACATCACTTCCTCTCCTGTGTTTACATTACAGGAGAGGAAGTGATGTCACCGGGGATTTCTATTCGTCGGGAGCGATCGCGAGGGGGTGGCCATGAATGAATGGCCGCCCCCTCGTCCCGGATCGCTCCCGGACGAAAACCGACCGCCGCAGGCACCGGGCGGGGGCCCGATCGGGCCCCCGACCCGCGGGAGGCAAGGGACGTACATGTATGTCCTTATGCCTGCCCGTGCCATTGTACCGACGTACATCGGCGTGCGGCGGTCGGCAACTGGTTAAACAGTCGTTCAGTTTTCTCGGTTAGCGTTTTACCCAAATACTTAATTCCCTCAGAGCTCCAAACATAACGGAAATACGTTGCAATTTTAGTTTTGTTTGTTCATCTATTCCCAACCCCAATATCTGGAATTTGCCTTCATTCACCTTATAGTATGAAATACGGTTGAACATCGAAAGGGCCTCATGCGCCTCAGCCAGGGAAGTCTCCACCAAAGACGGCATCAAGATCACATAGTCAGCAAACAAACTGACACTGTGACTCGACTTCCCCATCGTGAAACCTATAATTTGTGGGTGTGATCTAATATGGATGGCAAGAGGTTCCATCAGTAAATTGAAAATCAAAGGAGACGGTGGACAGCCCTGGCGCGTTCCGTTCGAAATAAGAAATGGAGAGGACAGTACCCCTGATAGGTACACTCTAGCAGAGGGTTTGGAATATAATGCCATAATAGCTGACACAATGCCACCCTCAAACCCAAAGGCCCCTAGCACTTCTCTTAAGTACTGCCAATGGATACGGTCGAAGGCCTTCCCTGCGTCCAGCGTTAGAAGCAGAGAAGGCCTTTTCTGCACCTCAGCTAAGTAGATTATATTAATTAATCTGTGGGTCGCATCCAAGGCTTGTCTATTTTTAGTAAAACCCGTTTGATCGGGATGGATTAATGTGGGAAGGATGTCCACCATGCTAGCCGCTATCAATTTTGCATACATTTTTAAATCACTGTTTAAAAGAGAAATTGGCCTAAAGTTAGGCAGGGAGTCTGGTTCCTTCCCTGGCTTAGGTAGCGTTATAATCAGAGCCTCTAGCATTTCCAGAGGGAAAGAGGCAGAGGCAGCAGCACTATTGTAGATCCTAGTAAGATACGGGGAAAGAGTGATCTTAAACGTCTTGTAATATTCCCCACTAAATCCGTCTGGTCCCGGAGATTTGTTAGATGGTAGGGAATCTATTGTTTTCTGGATTTCACATTCAGTAAAGGGGGCATTCAAGGACTCTAATTGTTCCTGAGTCAGTTGTGTAATTGACAGTTGAGTTAAGAAGTCAATGATCTGTTCCCGGCTAGGTTGATGGGTCGTAGGGTTGTCCTTGAGGTTGTATAACGAACTGTAACAGGAACTGAAAGTGTCGGCTATCTTCTTAGGGTGAAATTCTCTCTGCTTAGTGACTGGATGAATGATATAAGGAATTTTAGTTTTATATCTGACCTTTGATAGCTTGGGCCAAGAGTCTACCCGCTTTGTTACCATTAGCATAGAACGTCATATTCCTTCTTTTACTATACTTCTCGAAATTTTCAGGAAGTATTCGTAGGTCATGTCTGACCTGGGCAAATTTCTGGGATATACAATTAGTCAGATTAGACTTGTTGGTCAGCTCTAAATCCACAATAGCTGTCACCAAGTCTTTTTGTTTGCTTTGTCTCTGCCTCTTTAGCCTCGCGCCCATCTGAATACGTATCCCACGCATATATACCTTATGAGCATTCCATAGCATAAAGGGGTCCTTAACAGAATCAACATTATTGGCAAAGAATTCAGTTAACCGCTCCTGAAAGACCTTCCTACAGTCCCCTCGCTGCAGGGCATAGGTGTTGCTTCTCCGCACCGGCCTTGTGCCAACTGACGACAAGTCCGCCATGGAGAACACCACAGACGCATGATCAGACCATGTTATCGGATTAATGGACACAGAAGATGTCCGCAGCAGGGTCTGTTGATCTACCAGGAACAGATTGATTCTAGTGTAAACCTGATGTGGAGGCGAAAAGTACGTGAAGTCCCTCCCGTTGGCGTGTAAGCATCTCCACGCATCATAGAGTTTCTGCTGATGAATAGTAGGCTGAGCGTAGTCTGTTAGACCTTGAGGTAGAGTCCAAAAATGGGTCTGGAGTTTGGTTGAAATCGCCACACACTATCAGCAGACCCTGTTGGATGTTTCACTTTCCGCATCAATTTGTTGAAAAATCTTACTTGGCGGTTGTTGGAGGAATACACATTCACAATTGTGTAAGTAGTTGAGTTCAGGTCGCAAATTAAAATGATAATTTTGCCTTGAGGGTCGCTTATAGACTCATGAAGTTTAACCACTTCAGGACCGCCGTATTGCCAATGTACGTCAACACAATGGCACAGGCAGGCACAATCACGTAGATGTACGTGATTGCCTTCCAGCGGGTGGGGGGTCCGATCGGACTCCCTCCCGCTGGTTACGGCGGTCCGGTTCGCTCCAGGAGCGCTCCGTGATGAGGGGATGGCCGTTGGTTTTCGGCCACCCCCTCTGGATCGCTCCTGGCCAATGAGAAGCTTCCTCCCACTGTGTATTGTTTACACAGGAAGGAGGAAGTGATGTCATTCTCCTCGGGGCGGTCTTTTTGACCGGACTACGAGGAGAAGACTAATAAGTGTGCACCAACACTACACTGACATGTAGGTACACACAGGCACACAAACCCCCCCCCCATCGCCCCCCGATCCCCCCGCCCCCCTCCCCCCCCAGTCACAGTGTCACTGATTGCATTGATCATTTCTTTACTGATCAATGCATTCAGTGTCAGTTGTGACAGTAAAAGCTGTCAGGACAGTTAGTGTTAGGTCCAGGGTAGCCCCCTATCACCCCCCAATAAAGATTTAACCCCCTGATTGTCCCTAGAGTTAACCCTTTCACCCCCTTTTGCCAGTGTCACTAAGCGATCATTTTTCTGATCGCTGCATGTGTCGCTAGGTAGCTAGTTATTTTTTTAGGTTCACCGCCAGGTTTTTATATCGCTAGGTACCCCGATATACTACCCAATAATGGTTTTAACCCCCTGATTGCCGATAGTTAACCCTTTCACCCCCTTTTGCCAGTGTCACTAAGTGATCGTTTTTCTGATCGCTGCATTAGTGTCGCTACAGTCGCTAGGTAGCTAGTTATTTTTTTAGGTTCACCACCAGGTTTTTATAGCGCTAGGTACCCCGATATACTACCCAATAATGGTTTTAACCCCCTGATTTCCGCTAGTTAACCCTTTCACCCCCTTTTGCCAGTGTCACTAAGCGATAATTTTTCTGAACGCTGCATCAGTGTCGCTAGTGTCGCTAGGTAGCTAGTTATTTTTTTAGGTTCACCGCCAGGTTTTTATAGCGCTAGGTACCCCGATATACTACCCAATAATGGTTTTAACCCCCTGATTGCTGCTAGTTAACCCTTTCACCCCCTTTCACCAGCGATCACAGTATAAGTGTCACTGGTGACGCTGGTTAGCCAGTTAGTTATTTAGGTTCCCCGTCAGGTTTTTATATAGCGCCAGGGACCCCCATATACTACCTAATAAAAATTTGAACCCTCTGATTGCCCCTAGTTAACCCTTTCACCACTGATCACCGTATAAGTGTTACGGGTGACTCTGGTTAGTTTGTTTTTTATAGCATCAGGGCACCCACCATTTATTACTCAATAAAGGTTTAACCCCCTGATCACCCGGCGGGTGATATCAATTAGGTTTTAGGGTCAGGGTCTGCGTCGCCCCAGGCAGCGCTAGGTTAGTGCCAGTACCGCTAACACCCACACGCAAAGCATACACCTCCCGTAGTGGTATAGAATCTGAACAGATCAATATCTGATCAGATCTATACTAGCGTCCCCAGCAGTTTAGGGTTCCAAAAAAACGCATTGTTAGCGGGATCAGCCCAAATACCTGCTAGCACCTGCGTTTTGCCCCTCTGCCCAGCCCACCCAAGTGCAGTATCGATCGATCACTGTCACTTACAAAACACTAAACACATAACTGCAGCGATCGCAGAGTCAGGCCTGATCCCTGCCATCGCTAACAGGTTTTTTGGTAGCATTTTATATTCAAATCCGGAAGGCAGTGCTTGGTTTTCGGGGTCCTGTACGTGGCTAGGCTCCCAAAAAGTCCCCCACATGTGGTATCCCCGTACTCGGGAGAAGCAGCAGAATTTATTTTGGGGTGTAATTTGACTTATGCCCATAGCATGTGTGAGCAATATATCATTTAGTGACAACTTGGTGCAAAAAAAAAAAAAGTTTGTAATATTCCCGCAACTTGTGGCAAAATATAAAATATTCCATGGACTCAACATGCCTCGCAGTAAATAGCTTGGGGTGTCTACTTTCCAAAATGGGGTCATTTTGGGGGCTTTTGTGCTATTTTGGCATTTTATGGCCTTCGAAACTGATAGGTAGTGAGGAGTTAAATCAAAAATTTGCACCCTTAGAAATCCTGAAGGTGGTGATTGGTTTTCGGGGTGCCGTGCGCGACTAGACTCCCAAAAAGTCCCACACATGTGGTATCCCCATACTCGGGAGAAGTAGCGGAATATATTTTGGGGTGCAATTCCACATATAACCATGGCATGTGTGAGCAATATATCATTTAGTGACAACTTTTTGTAAACAACTTTTTTTTTTTTTTGTCATTATTCAATCCCTTAGGACAAAAAAAAAAAATATTCAATGGGCTCAACATACCCATCAGCAATTTCCTTGGGGTGTCTACTTTCCAAAATGGGGTCATTTGGGGGGGATTTGTACTGCCCTGCCATTTTAGCACCTCAAGAAATGAGATCGGCAGTCATAAATTAAAAGCTGTGTAAATTCCAGAAAATGTACTCTTTGTAGACGCTATAACTTTTGCGCAAACCAAAAAATATACGCTTATTGACATTTTTTTTACTAAAGACATGTGGCTGAATAAATTTTGCCCTCAATGTATGACTAAAATTTAGTTCGATTTTTCTTATAACAAAAAGAAGAAAATATCTTTTTTTTTTTTCAAAATTGTCGCTCTTTTTCCATTTATATCGCAAAAAAAAAAATCGCAGAGGCAATCAAATACCATCAAAAGAAAGCTCTATTTGTGGGAAGAAAAGGACACAAATTTCATTTGGGTGCAATATTGCATGACCGCGCAATTACCAGTTAAAGCAGCCCAGTGCGAAATTGCAAAAAGACCTCTGGTCCTTAAGGTGTTTATTGGTCCGGAGCTGAAGTGGTTAAACGCCACAGGGTCTTTTATGGCGATTGGTACTCCCTTCCTTTTAGTATCCGCGTTAGCTGTGAAGATGTGTGGGTAGCTTCTGTGAGAGCACCTGGGGGCCTTGGTTGTCAAAAAATGGCTCTCCTGAGCGCATACAATGTCACTTATGAATTTCCTCCTCTCTCCAGAGCGAGTGGCACTTTATGGGGTGATTAAGCCCCTTTGTGTTAATTGAAAGAATAGTCAAAGCCATAGGATGGCTGGGTAAGGTAGGTATGGGAGTAAATAAGATCTAACTTATCATAGAAAGTCACTCCACGCCTATGGTTGTCACCGTTGCTGGTTGCAAGCTGAACAGTGGAGCCTTGAGTGGAGTGTGAATAAGTTTTGCTTTTTGCCTGCTGGTGACTGCTGGGTTGCATTTTTAGGTTCTTTTGGGGCTTTTTCTTGTAGCTTTTATACCCTTTTCTGTCACTTTTTAAATAGTGTTTTTTTTTCTTCCTTTCCTTCCTTCAGCCTACTAATTAAGGGGAGGGTTTAATTGGGCACAGGTGCTTGAGGTCTATATAAGCTTGGGTTGAACTCATTTGAGCCTGCTCATCTTGAGTTTGTGAGAACTCTGTCTAAGTGGAACTGGTCAAAGTGGTGAGTTAAAACCCAGATTTTAAAAAGCAGGAGGTTATAACAGGGGCCATAGTACCTGTGTAGTGTGAGTACCTGAGTGTTGTCTGAGTAGTGTGTGTGTATCATTAGTACTTGTGTATTGTGGGTGCACAGTGGTCTGTGAGTACCTGTGTACTGTCTTGTTGAGTATTAGTGTCAGGAAGCTAGTTGTTATGTAATTTGGACTGGGTATAATCTCTAATCCTCATTAAATTAATAGGTATGATGACTGGCGGGTGTGAAGAGGCGACTCGGTGTACATCTTGTGGCATGTATGCGTTCCTTGATCATCTGATCGAGGGTGAATACTGCTGTGCAAAATGTAAGCACATTGTTTCCCTGGAAGCCCAGGTTCTGAATCTGGGAAAGCAACTGTCAGCACTGAGGCCCCTCCACCCTAAATGAGAACCAGGATAGTACACGGCAGGTGCCGGCAGGGGCCAGCACAGAGGTGGGTGGAGACAAGGAGGTGCAGGCAGTAGCAGAGAGTAGATGGGTGACAGTCAGGAAGGGTAGAGGGGCGAGTGCCAGGGAGGCCGATCCAGGGCTGGAGCATCCCAATAAGTACGCTCCATTGAGTGACATTGGTGATCCCAGTCAGGGACCAGCACTGCTGGAGCTGAGGGATTCTCCTAGCTGCCAGGAGAAGAACTCCTCCAGTGAGAGTGGGGGGGAGCGAAGGGAAAGGAAAGACAGATTCTGGTGGTAGGGGGCTCAATTCTTAGGAGGACAGAGAGGCCAATCTGTAACAACAACCTGAAGTGCCGAACTGTATGTTGTCTGCCGGGCGCTCGGGTTCGGCACATCACGGATCTGGTGGACAGATTACTGGGAGGGGCTGGGGAAGACCCAGCTGTCATGGTGCACGTTGGCACCAATGACAAAGTCAGAGGCAGATGGAGTGTCCTAAAGAATGATTTTAGGGACTTGGGAGCTAAGTTGAGGAAAAGGACCTCCAAGGTAGTATTCTCAGGAATACTACCAGTACATCGAGCCACACCAGAAAGGAAGAGGGACATTAGGGAAGTAAACAAGTGGCTCAAAAGCTGGTGTAGTAAGGAGGGTTTTGGGTTCCTGGAGGACTGGGACGACTTCTCTGTCGACAACCGGTACTATAGAAGGGATGGACTGCACCTAAATGAGGAGGGTGCAGATCAGCTGGGATTGAGGATGGCCAAAAAGTTAGAGGGTTTTTTAAACTAGGTGATGGGGGGGGTGGGTTCAGAGATAGATAGTCAGCATGGAGCATATTCCAGAGGGTAATATTAGGGGCATTAGTGGTGGGGTAACCGAAGCACATAAACCCAAGGTAAATATAGTAGCAAGTCCTAGTTGTAATCTTGGAACACCCAAGAGGATAGTGTGTGACCGGTCAAAATATATTAATACATTAAAATGTTTGTTCGCCAATGCCAGAAGTCTGCCAAGCAAAATAGGCGAGTTGGAAGCTCTGGTGCATCAGGAGAGCTATGATGTAATCGGTATTGCTGAAACTTGGCTTCATTCCTCGCATGACTGGGCTATTAATATTCCTGGCTATGCACTCTTTCGGAAAGACAGAGTAAAAAGGAAAGGTGGAGGGGTCTGTCTGTATGTGAGAAATAATCTCAAAGCGAGTGAGAAAGAGGACCTGGTGGGCGGAGAGTGTGATGAGTCTGAGGCATTATGGGTAGAACTGCATACACATGCGCATAGTTCAAAGTTAATCATTGGAGTTTGTTATAGACCACCCAATGTTAATGAGGAGGTGGAGACTCAGCACCTTGCACAGATAGAAAGGGCTGCAAGGGCTGGGACAGTGATACTAATGGGGGATTTTAACTACCCAGAAATTGACTGGGGTAATGGCACTGCTGGGACAGTTAAAGGGCAAAAATTTGTAAACCTATTACAGGACAATTTTATGGTACAGTTTATTGAGGCCCCAACTAGGAATGATGCTCTGTTGGACCTGGTAATCTCAAACCATGCAGAACGTATTACTAATGTTCAGATAAAGGAACATCTGGGTAGCAGTGACCATAACATGATTTCATTTGATGTTAGCTGTAAGCAAAAATCACATATGGGAAAGATAAAAACACTTAATTTCAAGAGAGCAAATTTTCCAAGGATGAGGGCCGCTCTCCAGGACTTAGACTGGGAGAGAATATTGGCACCAATGGGCACAGAACAGAAATGGGAATTCTTCAAAAAGCTTGTTTGTGATCTCACGGCAAAGTATATTCCCATGGGCAATACGTTTAAAAGGTTAAAAATAAAGCCGATGTGGCTCACGGCCAAAGTTAAAAAAGCTATAAACTATAAAAAAAGAGCTTTCAAAAAATATAAAAATGAAGGAACACTAGTGTCGTTTAAATGTTACAAGGAATTTAACAGAATATGTAAAAAGGAAATCAAGGATGCAAAAATTCAAAATGAAACCCCAAAAAATTCTTCAAATATATTAATAGTAAAAAGGTTAAGTCTGAGCATGTAGGCCCTTTGCAAAATAATCTGGAGTGGGTGACTGGGGACAAAGAGAAGGCTAACTTATTAAATACTTTCTTCAGCTCTGTGTATACAAAGGAGCATGGGGGAGCTCATGTCCACAATGGGGGTGGTACTGACGCAGCCCCTAATCCACAATGGCTCATAAGTGATATGGTCCAGAAATATTTGGACAGAATAAAGGTGGAGAAAGCACCTGGACCTGATGGCATCCACCCACGGATCCTAAAAGAATTGAGCTCTGTAATTTCAAAGCCATTGTATCTAATTTTTAGGGACTCATTAATGACAGGAATAGTACCACTGGATTAGCGCAGGGCCAATGTGGTGCCTATATTTAAAAAGGGAACAAAGTCTTTACCAGGTAATTATAGACCCGTTAGTTTAACTTCTATAGTTTGGAAGATACTGGAGGGATCAATAAAAGACCACATAGATGAGTTCTTGCAGGAAAAAAATATTTTGAGCAACAGACAGCATGGATTCATGAAAGACAGGAGTTGTCAGACAAACCTGATTTCTTTTTATGAGGTGGTAAGTAAAACCTTGGACAGAGGGGTGGCGGTGGACGTGATATATTTGGATTTTGCAAAAGCGTTCGATACTGTTACGCACACACGGCTCATGTGTAAGGTAAAGTCTACAGGTTTGGAAACATCAGTTTGTAGATGGATAGAAAACTGGCTAAAAGACAGAATTCAGAGAGTAGTGGTTAAAGATTCTTACTCTGAATGGTCTAAGGTTATCAGTGGTGTACCCCAAGGTTCAGTGCTGGGACCCTTGCTTTTTAATATCTATAAATGATATTGGGTCTGGGATCAAGAGTAACATTTCCGGGGGGGCGTTGCTACCGCGCTGCTGGATGGAAGTCTGCTAGCACAGCTCCGCTCCAGCAACGGGAACCGAGCGACACACAGCTACCACTGCTGACTTTTAAACGCCTCAAAGGACACCTGAAGACCGGGGCACCTGGGCGGAATGTCCAGGAAGCGGAGAGGAGCGGTGGCTCCACAGAAACTGGACAATTTCTTCCGATGGACAGGCCGCGACCCGAGGCAAGATGGTGCCGGCCCATGCTCACGCGCGGCCGCCTCCTCAGACGGCTCTGCAGCAACCAGCCCGGAGAATGGAGAGGCAGATCACCGCCGCTCCCCGGAGGTCTCCACACCGCTGTCTCGAAGCCCAGCCAAATCCAAGCCACGAATGGCTCTGGACATCACACAGGTGAGAAAAGACCGGGATCCATTAGAAGACACAAGGGAACTCATTGACCCCTTCACTGCCTTCCCCACCACAGATGGGCCCATATCTGACACAACCCTGAAGGAGATGCTTCTCTCACTCCGCACCTCCATGCACAATGACATGCTTCTTTGCCTTAACAACTTTAAAACTGAGGTGGGAGAACTGGGCTCACGAGTTGACCATATTGAATCTAAAATGGGAGACTTTGCCACTTCACATAATACCCTGATTGACGCACACAGCGACCAAGCTGCAGAAGTCGCATGGCTCAAAGCTAAAGTCACAGACTTGGAAGACAGGTCCCGCAGGAATAATATTAAGGTGCGGGGGGGTTCCGGAGGATGTCCTCCCTGCACAACTTCAGCAGTATGCACAAGACCTAATGAAGGCATTCCTCCCCTCTCTGCCCCATACGGAGCTGCAAATAGACCGTATACACCGGTTGCCCAAACCAGCTTTTCTCTCTGACAATATACCTCGTGACGTCTTAATGAGAGTTCATTTTTTTCAGACAAAGGAGCAACTCGTGTCCGCTTTCCGCAAACAGAACCCGCCTGCAGAGTACGCTCGCATCCAATTGTTTGCCGACCTTTCACAGTTTACTATGCAGAAGCGCAAATCCCTTCTGTCGGTAACGAAGGCTTTGCGTAACCACAACATTCAGTACAGGTGGGGTTACCCAGTTAAACTAACAGTCACCCACGAGGGCAAAACTACTGTGATCACCTCCATTGATGAAGGCCTCGCACTGTTGCGGTCATTAGACATTATCCCTGCCCCGACTTCAGATGGCGCTTCCCCCTCCTCTAACGACCATTTACAAATGGACTGGCAAAAGGTGGTGCGCAAGAAGAAAAACAAATGAAGTCAGCCTTGGATACACATTTCACGATGTGTTCGTGTTCTTCACACAACAATAGTGTTCCTGTTGCACTGAGAACCCCAACTCAGTGCGTTTATTCTTCCCCCCCTTGAATATGGGCAGATGTTATGCCTCTACGTGCAGGTTTGCACCTATTTTTTATACAGAACTTTGTTTGCTTGTTTTTCTTTTTGTTCTTTTCTCTTCCCCCCCCCCCCCCTTTTTACTCCTTTCTAGAGGGCATGCTCGGTCTGCCTGTCGTGACAATCACCGTTCTGCCAACAAGTCTCCTTGCCACAACGGAAGAAGGCCTTTGGGACATTCTGGAATCGTGCCTCAGGTGCCCTCCTTATCTCATAATCATCCTGATGCTTAATGATGGCTATCAATATAGTTTTGTTTAACGTTAATGGTCTGAACCACCCTGCCAAGAGGTCTTCTCTTTGGAAAGAGGCGGCTAAATTAAATACTGATGTTCTCTGCATCCAGGAGACCCATTTTGCGGCTGACTCTGTGCCCCAATTTCGCCACAAAAACTTTCCGCACATCTTCATGGCTTCTAGCGCCAAAGAGCAAAAGGGAGTCCTGATTGCTATCAAAGATTCAGTTGCATTCACCATGAAGGACCTTCTGGCCGACCCGGAAGGTCGTTATCTCATACTGAGCTGTGATCTCAATAACAAACCCTACACTGTAGTAAACCTGTATGCACCCAACTCTCACCAATTACGATTTCTGAAACGCCTTCACAGGAAAATTTACGCCAACAAGTATGGATCAGTAGTGATATGTGGAGATCATAACCTGACGCCGGATCACACTATGGACACTACATCCACAGCTAGACGACAACCACCTTCACTTCAACCTCTCCTACATGCGGAGGACTTGTTTGATGTTTGGAGATGTCAGCACGCTAACGAGCGTGACTATTCCTATCACTCCTTAAGGCATAATACGTACTCTAGAATTGATTTAATTTTAGTTGATAAACATCTCTTGCAGGCAGTGTCCTCTTCCACCATACATGATATTACGTGGTCTGATCATGCTCCCGTCTCTGTCGTGGTGGTGGAGGGGCACACTCCAAGCCCTGCGTATTTGTGGAGGGCTAACCCTCGTATCTTTCAAAAACCGGAACACTCTGTGAATGTGGCTGCCAGCCTCTCTGAATTTTTCTCTTTAAATGACCAGTCGGTTTCGGATCCCATGATGCTGTGGTGTGCGCACAAAGGGTATATAAGAGGTGTAATGTTACAAATATGTGCAAGGGAAAAAAGGCAGAGGACTCAAAAACTTGACCAAATTCTCCATAAAATTAGATCCTTAGAATCACTTAATAAGATAGGTGCGACCTTACAGCTTGCGCACAGTCTTGCCCAATACCGCTCCGAGCTCAGACTTCTATTGATAGAACAATACGACAAACATGTCAGATATTTCAAACTGTCCCACTACTCCTCTGGGAATCGGGCGGGGCAAGTTTCTCGCCCAGAGGCTCAGAGCAGCAAGAATTAAATCAAAAATTTCGTACCTGATACATCCTCCAACTAAACGGAAAATTTATAACCCCAAAGAAATAGCAAACTCATTTGCTGAATACTATGCCTCACTCTATAATTTGAAGGACGACCCCAACACCCCTCAACCAAATGAACATACTATACAAGAGTTCTTGGCGAAAATCAAATTGCCCTCCCTTACCCCCGATCAACTTAACTCCTTGAACTCCCCTATTACAGAACCCGAGATTAGAAGAATCATTAGAACTCTCCCTCTGGGGAAGTCCCCAGGCCCAGATGGGCTCCCCAATGACTATTATAGGTCTTTTCAAGACAACCTTATCCCAACACTTATCAATGTTTTCTCAACAGCGATGTCCTCTGCCTCGTTTCCTGCTGAAATGCTTAAAGCATATGTGGTTACAATCCCGAAACCAGGAAAAGAACCCACTTCACCAGCCAACTTTAGGCCGATCTCATTACTTAACTCTGATGTTAAGCTATACGCGAAAATCCTCGCACATAGACTACTCACGATCCTGCCTGGTCTGGTGAGTGCTGACCAGGCGGGCTTCACTCCGGGTAGGCAGGCCTCAGATGCCACGAGAAGAGTTATTAACGTTATGCAATACGCGAGGACCTGTCGGGTGCCTTCTCTGCTCCTCTCTCTGGATGCGGAGAAGGCATTCGACAGGATTCATTGGGGATACATGAAGCTTACATTGCAGAAGTATGGATTTGCAGGCCCTATCCTATCGGCCATAATGGCCCTCTACTCCTCCCCCTGTGCACAAGTCTATACGTCTAATATGCTATCGACCACGTTTTCCATATCTAATGGTACTAGACAGGGCTGTCCTCTATCTCCTACTATCTTTAATTCACTCATGGAGCCCCTAGCGGAAAGGATCAGAACTCACCCTAATATTGCTGGCTTTGATCTTCCGCATGGTTCACATGTCATCAATTTATTTGCGGATGATATCATCCTGTTTCTAACCTCGCCACAAACTTCCCTTCCCCACACCCACAGCACACTTATGGAATTTAGTAATATATCCTACTATAAAGTCAACTGCACGAAATCGCTTATTTTTCCATTAGGACTTCCTTCCCCCCTTTGTGAATCCTTACAAAACGCTTTCCCCTACACATGGAGCAAAGAGGGTATAACTTACCTGGGTATAAAAATTACTGATCTAAAGACGATAGCAGACGCTAACTATGGGCCCCTCATAGACAAGCTTACTAAAGAAGCCAAACGCTTGGCTAATACTGAACTGACCAGGACAGGTAGACTTGCTACATTTAAAATGCTACTTCTCCCTCAGGTGCTGTATGTCTTCCGGACCCTGCCTGTCCCGGTAAAATCGAAACATATTAAGGCTCTTAACTCTCTACTTAAAAATTTCATTTGGAGGGGTTCGAGACCTAGGTGTGCAAAACCTTTACTGATCAAACATAGGTCGGCCGGGGGGATGGGTCTGGTCGACATGCAGGACTAGTACAGAGCTTCCATTCTCACCCAACTGCGGAAGTGGTTCCACCAACCGATGGACACCCCTTGGTGCACTGTCGAGCGTGCCCTGAGCCCGACCAAGGACCTTATACAGTTGCTGTGGGCTGACGCCCTACATCCAACTCCCACACGGGATCTTCCCCCCACTCTCCGTGCCTCCTTAGATGCATGGAGGTCCTTTTTAAAACTTCCTCTGCCATCTGACAGACTAACTACCGTCCCAATACCCTTATCGACCTTACAACAGACCATTCCCAACTTATTAATCACGAGCTGGCAGGAAAAGGGACTACACTTTATTTCTGATCTATATGATGGGAACTCTCTTATTCCCTTCGACATTCTCCGTCTTCGTTTTAACTTAACTGCATCTGACCAATATAAATACAACCAAATCTACCACTTTTGCAGGTCAATTACTACACCCACCATTCGCCTTTCAAAAGAGGCCTGGCAATTTTTTCATACGACCCTTCTATCTGTTAAAGGTATCTCCTTATTTTATAATCTATTCCAATGTAAAATGGACTTTGTTAAATCACCCCCCTATCTCAAATGGGAAGCCGACCTCCAGTCGACTTTTACTATTCCACAGTGGAAGGAAGCTTTCAAGTGGATATACAGAGCCTCTAAACGCGTGAACCATTGGGAACTCTCACAAAAGATTGCCCTCCGGTGGTATCTTAACCCATACAGAGTTGCACAGTTCGGTAGGGGTGGTTCACCGTTGTGCTGGAGGAGCTGTGGGGAAATAGGCAACTTACTCCATATGTTTTGGACTTGTAAACATCTCACTAGTTACTGGAATTCCATATTCCATGCGATCTCCAGTATCACGGGCATTATCACTCCCCCCAGCCCGGCCCTAGCCATACTAAATCTAGGAATAGACTCTTTTCCACCAGAATTTAGAATAGTAGTTACCCACGTGTTGATAATTGCCAGGTCTCTAATTACAAGACAATGGAAGAACAATAAAGCCCCGGAAGTGGCCGAGGTCTTTTCCACTACGCAGACCCATTATACCTATGAGTCACTAATAGCAGCTGCAGGGGGAAACTCAAAATATTTTGATAGTAAATGGCAGTGTTGGACATCTTGGTACAAACGCAGGGATTGATTGATATCCCCACCCAGGTAGACTGAACTAGACCGACTACACCCTACACCCTCCCCATCCCCTTTTTTGATTCCCCTTCTTATGCCCCCTATTGCACTTTCTTGTGTGCATAATATTCGGTAGAATAATGCTATAACTGAATACTGGTATGAAGGTACTTGCGCGGCCCGGGGATGTCGGATGGCTACCTTATGTACGAGTTAAGCTATGTCTGATTCACAGTCTGACACTCCCTAGCCGGCGCATTTGTTGAAATTTACATCGGATGGTTTACTCACACCACTGAACCGATATCCTGTAACTGAGATTTGGGGTTTCTGTTTTCTATGTTTTCTATGTTCTTTGTATTTTATTTTACCTTTCTCTCCTTCTATTTCTTGCCAGTAGGCCTAAGACAATGTGAGAGCGACATATGTTAATTGCTGGGCAAGTTGTTTTCTGTCTGCCCTATGTTTCTTGTATTTTTGTACTTTGAAAAATCTTAATAAAGACTATTTAGAAAAAAAAAAAAAGAGTAACATTTCCGTCTTTGCAGATGACACCAAGCTATGCGGTGCAATAGCGTCCTTGCAGGATGTCATCAATTTACAAGCAGACCTCAATGCTCTGTCTAATTGGGCGACTATGTGGCAGATGAGGTTTAATGTTGAGAAATGTAAGGTTATGCACTTGGGGGCTAAGAATATGCATGCATCATACACGCTAGGGGGAGTACAACTGGGGGAATCCATAGTGGAGAAGGATCTGGGGGTTTTGGTAGATCAGAAGCTCAATAATAGCATGCAATGCCAAGCTGCGGTTTCCAAAGCGAGCAAAGTCCTTTCCTGTATTAAGAGAGGTATGTACTCCAGAGAGAGAGATATAATTTTGCCCCTGTTCAAGTCATTAGTAAGACCTCATCTGGAATATGTCGTTCAGTTTTGGGCACCAGTTCTCAAAAAGGATATCGGGGAACTGGAGAAAGTGCAGAGAAGGGCAACCAAACTGATAAGAGGCATGGAGGAACTCAGCTATGAGGAAAGATTAGAGGAACTGAATTTATTCACTCTTGATAAGAGGAGATTAAGGGGGGATTTGATCAACATGTACAAATATATAAGGGTTCCATATAGGGAACTTGGTGTCGAGTTATTCACTTTACAGTCAACAAAGAGGACAAGGGGGCACTCTTTACGTCTAGAGGAGAAGAGATTTCATCTCCAAATACGGAAAGGTTTCTTCACAGTAAGAGCTGTGGAAATGTGGAATAGACTCCCTGCAGAGGTGGTTATGGCCAGCTCAGTGGATTGCTTTAAGAAAGGCCTGGATTATTTCCTAAGTGTACGTAATATAACTGGGTACTAAAATTTATAGGTAAAGTTGATCCGGGGAAAATCCGATTGCCTCTCGGGGGATCAGTAAGGAATTTTTTCCCCTGCTTTAGCAAATTGGATCATGCTCTGCTGGGGTTTTTTGCCTTCCTCTGGATCAACTGTGGGTATAGAATTGGGTATATGGGCTGGTATATGTATATATGTATGTATGTGTGTATATGTATATATATATATATATATATATATTATTATTTTTTTGGTTGAACTGGATGGACTTGTGTCTTTTTTCAACCTGACTAACTATGTAACCGTATGGCCCAGAGGAATCACCAGCTGATGTGTGCATAGAAGTACTCACTATTATGTGAAAGTTATCCCTTCAGTTGGTCATATTTAGTCTCAACGTTCCTCGATTCAAAGCAGTAGAGAGGATGTACATCCACTGCCAGTCTTCATTACGTAACCTGTGACTTCAGTACAGTTCAGCATCCAATCAAAAAAAGAGAGAGAAAAGGAAAGTAAAACATAACTATAGAACGTAAACATTGCAACAGCATTCGCTCTTGTTAAAGTAGAGTGTCAACTTATAATAACTATGGGCAGCTTACGCTGCAAACTTAACTGGGGGAAAAGTTCAGCCTGAGGATCCCTAAGAGCAATGGCACAGGGACTCCACATCAATACAAGTACATCCGGCCATTATTAAGTGTGCAACTTGGCGTTCCGCGCCGTGACAGTTTTCCAATCATGATCAATTTGCTTTGGGGCAGGTAGCATTCCCTCCCCTATTTCTTGCTCCGAAATTATGCCCCATTCTCTCAGTAGTGCGATGCCCTTGTCCAAAGAGGTGATTATGTATGTACGATTGTCCTTGGTAACAGCTTTGTTGGGTAACCCCATCTATAAACAATTTTATGGTTCCGCAAGGCTTTGGTGATGGTATTCAGGTTCCTCCTTTTCTGGAGCGTATATGTTGTGAGGTCTGTGAAAAACTGCAAATGCTGATGTTTTGGAGGAATTTGTTCTTTTTGTCGCATAGCTGCCATAAGGTCCTCTTTCACATGGAAAAAGTGCAGCCAATGCAATACATCCCTCGGGACCTGCTCAGATAAATGCGCTGGCTTGGGGAGACAATGAATCTTATCAATCGTTGTATCCAAGTCAGTTAGCCGGCAGGATTTGCTTAACCTCTTGAGATCCGCGCTATAGCCGAATAACGGCTGCAACACGGACCTGCTTTGCCGGGACTACTTCTGTTGACGTCGTCCCGTGCACAAGCGACCTGCGCGCCCCCTGAGGGGGGCGCGCGGCGAGTCTGAGACTCGCCTGATCACAGATCCGAGCAAGGGGGTCGATCCCAACCCCTTACCACG
This sequence comes from Lithobates pipiens, assembly GCF_037356315.1. NCBI lineage: Eukaryota > Metazoa > Chordata > Amphibia > Anura > Ranidae > Lithobates > Lithobates pipiens. Next base: position 198,112,010 of record NW_027507758.1, on the reverse strand, counting down.
TGATCAGCTGTCAGCCAATGACAGCTGATCATGTGACAAAACAGAGCCGGTAATTGCCCATTTTTCCTCCTCGCGCTGATAGCGCGAGGAGAGGAAAAAAAAGCCGATCACCCGTGGCCTTGATCGGGACAAAAGTCCCGATCACGGCCAGCGTATCAGTGCCCACCTGCCCCCTGCCAGTAACCCCCAGATAATTAAAAAAGTGCCACCCAGCAGTGCCATACATCAGTGCCCACAGTGCCATACATCAGTGCCACCTATCAGTGCCCACAGTACCACCTATCAGTGCCCACAATCTGCCTCAACAACATTGCTGCACCTCAGTGCCGCATATCCGTGCCCATCAGTGTCATCTACCAGTGCTGCCCATCAGTGCCACCTATCAGTCCCATCTATCAGTGGTACCTATCAGTGCCCCTTGGTGTCACCCATCAGTGCCCATCTTTGCCCATCATTGCTGCCTTATCTGTGCCCATCAGTACTGCCTTATCTGTGCCTATTAGTGTCGCATTAACTGTTCCGCCTATCAGTGCCGCCTCATCAGCGCATTTCAATGAAGGAGAAAAATTACCTGTTTGCAAAATTTTATAACAAACTATTAAACATGATTTTTTATTTTTTTTGATTTTGCATCTTTTTTTGTTTAGCAAAAAATAAAACTCCCAGCTGTAATTAAATACCACCAAAAGAAAGCTCTATTTGTGGGAAAAAAATGATAAAAATTTAATTTGGGTACGGTGTTGTATGGCCGCGCAATTGTCATTCAAAGTGCATCAGCGCTGAAAGCTGAAAATTGGTCTGGGCAGGAGGGGGGTTTAAGTGCCCAGTAAGTAAGTGGTTAAATATGGCTACCATATGTGCATTAAGGTCGGACTGTGGGAGAGTTTCGGGGATCCCCCTAACTTTAATATTGTTCTTTCGTGATCTGTCTTCCAAGTCCGCCAGTTTCTCCTTGAGCCACTCCACCTCCCCTTCTTTTTCCTCGTTGGCATCTACAAGGTCATTTAACCACTTCCCGACCAGCGCACGACGATGTAAGTCGACAGAATGGCACGGGCAGGCATATTGGCGTACAGGTATGTCCAATATTCAATGCCGCCCTGCCATCGGGAGTGCGCCGCCGGCGGCGCGCTCCCGCGCTGGTCGGGACCCCCGTGAGTCTGGTCGCGGGACCCGCGGACCCGATGGCCGTGGGCATCCCCGCAATCGTCTCACGGAGCGGCCGAATGGAGGAAATGCAGAGTAAACAGCATTTCTCCATTCTGCCTAGCAACTAGTGACACTGATCTCTGCTCCATGTGATTGGAGCAGAGATCAGTGTTCACTAAATGAAAGCCCAACCCCCCCACAGTTAGTAACACACCCCTAGGAACACTTAACCCCTACACTGCCACCCACTTGTTAACCCCTTCACTGCCAGTGTCATTTACACAGGAATCACTGCATTTATATAGCAGTGATTACTGTATAAATGACAATGGTCCCAAAAATGTGTCAAAAATGTCCGATGGGTCCCCCCACAATGTCCCCCATAATGTCGCAGTCACAATAAAAATCGCTGATCGCCGCCATTACTAGTAAAAATTAAAAATTATTAATAAAAATGCTATAAAACTATCCCTATTTTGTAAACGCTATAACTTTTGCGCAAACCAATCAATAATCGCTTATTGCGATTTTTTTACCAAAAATATGTAGAAGAATACGTATCGGCCTAAACTGAGGGAAAAAAAAGTTTTTTTTATATATTTTTGGGGGATATTTATTATAACAAAAAGTAAAAAAAAATGTTTTTTTTTCAAAATTGTCGCTCTATTTTTGTTTATAGCGCAAAAAATAAAAACCGCAGGGGTGATCAAATACCACCAAAAAGCTCTATTTGTGGGAAAAAAAGGACGTCAATTTAGTTTGGGAGCCACGTCGCACGACCGCGTAATTGTCAGTTAAAGCGACGCAGTGCCGAATCGCAAAAAGTGGTCTGGTCTTTGACCAGCAAAATGGTCTGGTCTGCAAGTGGTTAAAGTCCCAGCATATTCCCCCATCTTTGTTTCAATATGGTCCACTCTGTCGCCTATGGCATTAAGATCCTTATTAAAACTGTGCATACAGGATGCCAAATCCAACTGAATGGTGCTGCGTAATGATAGCAACATGTCTTTCAACACCGTATCCAGAACGGGTTGGTTCTGGGTGGGGAACGACTCAATGGGTTCTGGCAATTCCCGGGTGTCATCCCCTGAGTCAGTGGCTGGGCTTCCCGCCATACTCACTCTGCCTCCATCCAACCTAGGTTTTGACTTGGCCGGGCTACTGGTGGACGAGGAGGAGGGGTAGGAGCGGTGGCTGGCTGTGGAGGCTGTATTCTTTGATTTACCTGTATCGGCGCCCCTCGTGCGCGGTGAGGCTCTCTGCGGTGAGAAGGCCTGGGCGCCATCTTGGGACTCCCTGTCCAATACCCTGGAGTAGAAGTCCGTGTGTGGCTTCCCTGCTCCTCGTCGTTTACCGGGCATGGTCCGGGAGCTGTCGTGTGCTATCCGCTGCAGATCACTGCAACGGCTGGCTCGGATGTGGTTGCTTTCGGTTGCTACGGTCCCCTGTCGCCGGAGCTCCGGGATTATGCGTCCATCCATTCATTTTAACAAAGAGTTTGTTTTGTGTAAAAAAATAAAAATAAAAAAATAAAAAAAATAAAGTCAACCTTGTTTCTGTACAATATTATTGAAATAAAAAGGATTTTGACAAACCTGCCTATTTCATATCTTGGAGTACAGGACACAGGCCATTCTCCATTCTGTCCCTATGCTACTCTGCATTGTTTTCTAAAAATTGAGGATTCATTGAGTGTGGTAGGGTGTAAAGGAGGATGTCAAAGAGGTGTGTCTTCAAAAGCCTTGCCAGTGTCCAGTCACCGGACTGTACCAGTCTAAAACCGAAGATCTCTGCATATCAAAACTGACCTGTACCTTACTCCAAGATATGAAATTTACAGGTACGTCAAACTTCCTTTTATTGCGAACATGCATTAATTCTTAGTAACAGCCTAGTTTTAGCAATTTATTGATGTCTAAAAAAAAATAATAATAATAATTCAAATGTTTGCCATATACTGAACTTTTCTTCCCTGTAAAGTGTGTTTTTCTTATCTTTTTTTCTTCAAAATGTTTATTGAAGTTCTCAGAAGAAACAGTAAAGAGGGCAAACATGTTGTTAGTCACACATTAGGACATAGGACAGTAAAACCTGAATGTGCACGAATGGCAGATTTATAATAATGAACTTGTAGTCTGTACTGAGGTCTGAGCAGAAGGTAGGGATTATATGGCACCCCATAGGGGAGCAAGTTGTGCCATTGGGGAAGGTTTTTCTTATTTTTTAATGGGCAGTTGCAGTGGATGTCTCCAATGGTTATTCAGTTCAATTTGCCCAACATTAACAAAAAATGTTTTGTTTTTTTTACATTTCGTTCTCTTAGGGTATTGAAAAGTATATTATCGAGGACACACAGGAAGCAATGTCAAATAAAGAGCTCTATCCAAGACCCCTCCACATTATTGAAGGTCCGCTAATGAATGGCATGAAGATTGTAGGAGAATTGTTTGGCGCTGGAAAGATGTTCCTACCTCAGGTACATAACCTTTCTGGAAGCCTTATTGAAATGCTACTTATATTTGATAATGCAGCTTAAAAAAAATATATAGTGAACAACATTTGTATCTTATTTTTTATGTTTTGCTTTCTTAATCACTTAAAGGGGTTGTAAAGGTAAACTTTTTCACCTTAACAGTGACATTGACAGTGCCAACCCCCCTGTTTTACTTACCTGACCCGTTGAAAGTCCTGCGCTCGCCCCCAACATCCACTTTGCTGCTCAGCCTGGCCGTTAATTGGCTGGAGCGGATGGATTAAAAGCAGTGCAGCCATTGGCTCGCGCTGCTGTCAATCACGTACATTGATGGGGCCGGGGGCCGAGTGATACAGTGAGCAGCTATAGCCGCCGGCTGTATCACAGGTGCATGCTCGCAAGTGCTTCTCACCATGCGAGGGATCTCACATGAACGTGAGAAGTACTTGCAGGGGGAGGCTGAGACAGCTCCCGAGGGACCCCAGAACAGCAGGTTTTGGGCCACTCTGTGCAAAACAAGCTGCACAGTGGAGGTAAGTATAACATGTTTTTAAAAAATAAAAAAAATTCTCTTTACAACCCCTTTAAGACCAGTACCATTTGGATGCCTAAAGACCAGAGGACTTTTTACAATTTGGCACTGCGCTGCTTTAACTAGATTAAATTTGCGTCCTTTTGTTCACACAAATAGAAATTTGATTGCTTCTGTGATTTTTATTTTTTGCAATATAAGTGGAAAAACACCGAAAATTTAGAAAAAAATATATTTTCTACTTTTTGTTATAAGAAAAATCAAATAAACTTTTAGTCATACATTTAGGCCAAAATGTATTCAGCCTTTGGTAAAAAAAATAAAAATTCAATAAGCGTATATACTGGTTTGCACAAAACTTATAGCGTCTACAAACTAGAGTACATTTTCTGGAATTTACGCAGCTTTTAGTTTGACTGCCTATCTCATTTCTTGAGGTGCTAAAATGGCAGGGCAGTACAAAAACCACCCCCCCCCCCCCCCCAGCGGCCCAAAAAAAAGACTGCATTTTGGAAAGTAGACACCACAAGGAAATTGCTGAGAGGCATGTTGAGCCCATTGTATTTTCTTTTTGCCCCAAATGATTGAATAATGACATTAATTATTTATTTTTTACAAAAAGTTGTCAATAAATGATATATTGCTCACACATGCCATGATTATATGTGGAATTGCACCCCAAAATACATTTTGTTGCTTCTGAGTATGGGGATACCACATGTGTGGGACTTTTTGGGAGCCTAGCAGTTCACAGGGTCCCAAAAACCAAGCACCACCTTTGGGGTTTTTAAGGGCATAATTTTTTGATTTGACTCCTCACTACCTATCACAGCTTTGAAGGCCATAAAATGCCAAGATGGCACCCCCCCCCCCATAAAAAAAAATACTCCATTTTGGAAAGTAGACACGCCAAGCTATTTTCTGAGAGGCATCATGGTGAGTATTTTGCAGCTCTCATTTGTTTTTAAAAATGAATATTTTCAAAAAAAATACACTTTGTGACAAAAAGGGAGGTCTGCAAAATACTCACTATACTAATCAGAAAATAGCTTGGGGTGTAAATGTACACCTTAGGAAACCTGAAGGTGGTGCTTAGTTTTCAGGGTCACATATGTGGCCAGGCTCCCAAAAAGTCTCACATGTGGTATACCCATACTCAGGGGAAGCAATAGAATGTATTTTGGGGTGTAATTTCACATATGTCCATGGCATGTTTGAGCAATACATCATTTAGTGACAACTTTGTGCAAAAAAAGAAAATGTATTTCCCCGCAACTTGTCATAAAATATTACATGGACGCGACATGCCATGCCATTTTATGCACAACATTTAGAAGCTTATGTCACACATCACCAACTCTTCTAACCACTTTCTGACACTTTTTTTGTTTACATGAAAAAAAAAATATATATATATATATATATATATATATATATATATATATATATATATATATATATATATATATATATATATATATATATATATATATATATATATATATATATATATATATATATATATATATATATATATATATTTTTTTTTTTTTTAGCAAAGGCCCGACAAATTAAAATGGTGGGTGTTTTAATTTATTTATTTTTTCACAGTATTTGCACAGTAATTTTTCAAACACAATTTTTTGTGGAAAAACACACCTTTTAAAAAAATGAAGTCACTAAAATACATTATATTGCCCAAATGTTGGATGAAATAAAAAAAGATGATTTTAGGCCAAGTACATGGATACCAAACAGAACACCAGAGCTAAATTCCTCCTTGCATCAGGTAAATACTGTGCTGACACCCCACTTATCCAGAAGGTCCACTGGTATAGGTACTCCGATTGTATCATAAAACACAAGGATAGATGTACATAGCGTAATCCTGTTTATTATAATGCAAAATACCCATACAGCAGAAACCCCCCCTTAATCCTAGCTGCGTACATTTATAATGCAATCAACGAGCATAAAGAAATAAAATAGAATGCAGACACTGTATTACACTTCCGGGTAGAAGGCAGAGCGAGGTGGAGCGCACAACGTCGCTTCCGGTTTCCGTGCTGGTCAGGCCCTGCCCTTTATTTTTTTTTTTTTTTTTTTGTTTTTCATTCGACTTCAACAGAGGGCATGACATGATAGCTGATAGATATATATATATATATATATATATATATGCTGGCTAATATACGTACTACAGAGGAGATCCGGTACTCAAATGTTCAAAAAGTTTTGGGACACTGCCATGTATTAAAAACAACTTGTAAAAGACTCTATATTGAGATAATTCAAACTAATTGACTCTATGATGAGATAATTAAAACAAGGGTAAGTACCACAATGTTCAAAAGTTTTGGGACACCGCAAAACTCTGAACATGGCCAAACTGATCACCTAAATATAAAAGGGTGCCTCAATTGTAACTACTGTAGTACCGAGAAAATCTGGTAGGGTTAGTGCCTAAAGGGTTAAATGTTGATTTGGATATTAATAAGGTAGTTATTCCTGCGCTGCCACTATTAAGTGATGGATCAAAGAACTGCTGCGTTCACCGGGATGGATCAAATCGTATCCACTTAATTGTAAAAAGAGGGTAAATTGGTGTCGCGCTGTTCTAATTTAGAATACTAATTAAAAGAGGTTAAATCCCTGTCTATAATCCTTTATCAATGTTAGATGTCTAAAATATTTTTTAGATCCACTGGTAAGTTATAAATCTATTAACATGAGATGAGACAACACCCCATTTTTTTTTTCAGATACTTTTTAGTAAACATTTTTTAGGTCACAAAGGTGAACTTTAGTTTACACAGTATTCGCTCTGCAGACAAACGAGTGTGGCTAACCAGGGTTGTACAGAAGTACAATGTCCACACAGATTCCATTGCCCTGAGTGCCTCTTAAGGACCTAGTATTCTCTTCTGGTCAACCCAATGGGAGCATACTGTGACCAGAGATTGGGTGCAATTTTTGCAGTAGCTGTCCTATACTAGGCCCATCAAACAGTATTCAACATAACAGTTCCATTAGCCTATGTTCACCACATGCGGTCAAATCTGAATGAAAGAACTAAATAACCTGTAACTTGGATTGACGTAGATGTTACCTCTGGAAAGTGTCAAAAGTGGTGTAGATTGTTAATGATATAATATATTATTCTGAATAGGTGTAGTTTCATTCTAAGTAACTTTCTGGGATTTGTACCAATTAATTGCTGCTAGTGTGATAGGAAGATTGTGTGTTTCCCAGCAATATGTTTCCGGCATACTCTCATATTGGAAGTGAGTGGCAAAAGTACAAAGTATGTTTAGTGTGTTAAGTGTTTCTTGGGTTTTCCAAAGTTGGAGAGTGACTAACTTGGCCGCTAGAAATAAGTGGGTAATGAATTTCCTAAATTTTGGGGGTATCTCTTGAATCCCTAGATTTAAGAGGGCCAATGAGGGTGATAATTGGATATTCAGGTATGTTACTTGGTGACGATTGGTGAATGGCTCAATCCAAAATTTAGTAATTTTCTCACACTTCCATAATATATGGAAGAGAGTGCCCAGTTGGGAACAGTTCTTCCAGCATAGGGAAGATGTGGAGCTTGCAAATTTCGCTATTCTAAACGGTACCATGTACCATCTCTGTGTGATCTTGTGGGAAAGCTCCCAGAGGTTAGCACATTTGGTGGAGGAGTGGGAGTATTGAATTGCTTTGAGCCATTGGTCATTTGAGAAACTTTGGGCCAAATCTCTCTCCCATGCTAACATCGAGTTTGTTTTAATAAGTATGGATTTGTCATTAAGGTATTGGTAGAACAATTCAATCCCTCCTCTCCGATATTGTTTGGCGATAAGATACGATTGGATTTTCCAAAATAGTTGGTATGTAGTAGGGCGTTTGCTCTTAAGGTAGGACATGACAAGGGTGTAATTGAACTGTTCAGTGAGGGGTAGGTTGAACTCCTGTTGTAGCTCATGGAATGATTTTGCCTTGTCATTAACATATAAATCCTGTAGCGTAGCTATTGCCTTCTTTTTCCAGCATTCTAGATTTAAGTCAGGAATAATCAATGATAAGATGGATAGGGGTAAGGGGATGGAGACTGGGAGCAATTTAGGTTTGAAAGTCTTCCATGCCTTTAGGGAAGCTATCATTGGCAGGGAGAGTTATGGTAGTTTGGTTTTATGTTGTGCTAAGACAGCAGTTCAATAATAGTCCGCTATATCAGGTAGACCTGCTCCTCCCACTGCTTTATTCTTTTTTTAGTATGGAATATGCACTTCTGGCTTTTTTGCCTTCCCAAAGATACTGGGTAAGTATAGCTTGTAATTTTTGGAGGAGATTTGCCGTGACTGGAATTGGTACAGTGTGAAATATGTATAGGAGTTTAGGTAAAGTTTGCATTTTCAGTGCGTCTAAACTGCCTGCCCATGATAAAATATGTTTGCATAGACTGTGAAGTTCCTGCTTGAGTGTGGATACTAATGGTTGGTAGTTTGTTTGGAATAGAAGGTTGGGTCGTGCCGTGAGTTTAATTCCCAAATAAGTGATACTATGGTCGTTCTTCGTGAATGGGAAACTATTCTGTATTTCCAATTTGTCTTGTGGTGAAACACCCAGGTCTAGGATGTAAGATTTGGATTTGTTAACTTTGTAGTATACCATTCCATAGTTGTGCAGTAGCTTAGTAACCTTATGTAGGGAAGACACCAGATTTGTTAGCGTTAGTATTACATCATCCGCAAAGAGAATCTTTAATCCTGAATCCATGGATGTTGGAGTCTTGTCTAATACTGGCGGCTAAAGGTTCCATTAACAAGTTAAAAATGAGAGGGGTAAAGGACACCCTTGGCGTGTGCCATTAGTTATCGAGAAGGGTTTGGACAACATGCCTGATGTGAGCACTCTGGCCGAAGGGGAGGTATAAAGAGCTAGGATTGCTGAGAGTCGGTGTCCTGTAAATCCATTTTTTTTTTTTTTTTTTTTTTTTAGTTTTTGTGAGATATGTACAATGAGCCCTGTCAAACGCCTTAGTTTGGCAATATGGATTATATTGATTAACCTTCTTGTGGCAAAATTGGTCTTATCAGCTTTGCTGAATCAGCCGTTTTAACCTTTACGAGCAATTTCCTTGGTTCTTTTGACAAGAAAGATATTTTCTGGTTGTCATTTCTTCTGCTAGAAGAGTATCTCTCTTGTAAGAGCCATATTTCATCATGCATAAAGATGGAGTGGTTTCATGTCCTCATCCTGAATTCCTACCAAAGGCAGGGTATAACCACGCTGATCCAATTATGATGGTAGAGTTTTAAAAACATTTCTGGACCTAAAAAAGGAATATGATATACCACAACACAAATTTTACAGATATCTGCAGTTGAGACTTCACATATACCAGAGTGGGATAACCCCCCCCCCCCCCCCCCCACACACACACACACACACACACACACACACACACACACACACACCACCCCTATTTCAGAAGTTATTTAAAATGGATAGGACCAGAGGGTTTATATCGGTAATATATGGTCAGTTAAGTAGTAGCTCCAATAAGCCCTTTGACCCCCCCCCCCCCCCCTAATCAAGAGGAGATGGGAAGAGGATATAGGGAAGATATCAGACGAGCAGTGGAGGACAATAATGGAACTAGGGCCAATGATATTGGTCTCTCCCTCACAAAAAATATCACATCTGATGTTAGTATATAGGGCTTACTATACTCCCAAGAGGCTATGCCTGTTTGGAAGGAGAGATGATGCCAGTTGCCCTAGATGCCAAGGATATAGAGACCTTATACACATGGTATGGTGATGCCCAAAGTTGTTTCATCGTTGGAGGGGAGTTGTGGAAACTACATACACATCCATACACCTTTCTTCATACACTGCTTCTTGCTCTTAGGAGAGCTATACCAACAATATGGGAATTATACCCCTGACGCCAATCTCCTTTTACTCAATTCAAGCTCGCAAACCCAATTTGAATGTATGGTTGCAATAAAACATGGTAAGCTTTCTGGGTTTGATGGTTTTCCATAGGTATCAGAATACAGTGAAGTTCTATACCAGTTAGCCTTATATATATAGGCTTTTGTCTTTGCAATGATTTTATATGGTCACTCAACCAGGGCTGGACTTACCATTCAACTTGACTGGGCTCAAGCCCATGGGCCCCACCCAATAAAGGGCCCCCGCGGGCTTGGCTCGGCTCCACTCAGTCACGCCCAGCCCCACCCTACGATGGACATAACACCTTGACTGGGCATGACTGTGAGCTGAGCCAAGTACACTTGGCTAATCTCAGGACTGTGAGAGGACCCAAGAGCCACCGAGAGGACCCTAGAGTGGCTCCATTTTTAAACTTCAAGACTGCAATGACAAGGCTGCAAATGACACTGGGGCAAGGCTGCAAATGACAAGGCTACAAATGACAAAGCTACACTGACAAGGTTGCAAATGACACTGACAAGGCTGCAATGACACTGGACAAGGCTGCAGATGGGTGGGCAAAGCTGATGATGGACACTGATAAGGCTGCATTGATGGGCATTTAATTGTAAGTTTTTTCCTTAAAATTCCCTCCTAAACTTGGTGTGTGTTAGATGTGAATAAATATGGTAATGTATAGAAGGTAGGGCCCGAAAGTGACTCAAGCCCAGGGGCCCCCACCACCTTAAGTCCTGCCCTGCGCTCAACTATACATAATGTTTTGTACATCTATGAACAATATATTAAGATATTGTTGAAAGGGTTTTTTTTTTGTCTTTTTATGTGAACCCACTACTCTTCAATCCCCAACTTTTATGCCAAGTACTTCCAACATGTCTCATCGTACATCACGAGACACAGAGCCACAGTAGTTACTATGTGGGTTATAGGCCACCTTCAGGTGATGGACACTGGCACACTCTAAATTAAAACGTGCACTCCCGATATAACCCCTCCCACTGAGTGAATGAAATACTTGTATAGCGCACAATGCAAACTAAATCTCCTCTAGGCGCTTTGGCGAGCTTTGATCATCTGCTAAAAGAGGAAGGTCTTGAGTTTTTTCCTAAAAGCCAGGTGATTTTCTTCCAGGCGGATGTTGATTGGTAGAGCATTCCATAGCCGAGGCCCTTGGACAGCGAATCTCTGATCCCCCTTGAATTTATACCGGGCTTTGGGCACAAGGAGGAGGTTTTTGTTGGCTGATGGAAGACTGCGGTTTGGTGTGTAATGATTTATTTTCTCCATTAGGTATTGCGGAGCTTCTCTATGGACGCATTTGTGGGTGAGGCAAAGGGTCTTGAACGTGATCCGATTTTTTACGTTTAGCCAATGTAAGCTCCTCAGCGAAGGAGGGTGGGGGTACCTCAGTTTTTTCACCAGTGTCTAAGACAGGGGTCTCAAACTGGTGGCCCTCCAGCTGTTGCAGAACTACGAGTCCCTATGTCCACTATGAGGCATTGCAAGGCTGACAGTTGCAAGCATGACTCCCGCATGCAGAGGCATGATAGGACATGTAGTTTTGAAACAGCTGGAGGGCCACCAATTTGAGATCCCTGGTCTAAGGTGTTGATCACGAGTAAAGCTGTGCTGAGCACCACTGGAGCAATCAATGGGCTAGCCATGCTTACTGAATCCATTCAAAGTGTCTTATATTTGGCCAGATTGAATGGTACCCGGGCCTGGTATCCGAAGAAACTAGGTTTTGCCTGTGAATGCTTCTCTTTTTAGAGAGTTAGACTCTGGGATCCTGTACTTTTTGTTAGTGAGGCCATAAAGTTTTTACTTGCAGGGTGCTGTTGCAGGGCTTTACCACAGAAAACCTTGGGACGGGAAAGGTAAGTGGAATTTTCTAAGAAATCTTTAGAAGTGTTTTTTTTTTCCCCCTCTTTTAAATGTGCTTTCTTCTCCAGTGCTTTCATCTCCAGTGCAAGGGGCATCTGCCTCACTGTCGGGATTTTAAGAGGTAAACCTCAGGGTCAGCCCCAGGGTCAAAAGAGGACCTGGGGAGGTAACCCAAAAAACAAAATACTAAATCCTTATGAAAGAGTGCTCCCACTTGCTCGAGTGGGGGGAAAGCTTCTACAGCTTTCAAGGGTCTGGCAGGAATGATGTCAGAGTTCCTGTCTCCTCGTTTTCTCAGATAAAACTTTCCCAGAGATCAAGTTTCTAGCCTGGATCATCATTTTTTGTCATAAAGAGTGATATCGGTGGTCCCCTTGGTAGAGAAAGGATTAGAGTTTTTTTTTCATACCTTTTTTTTTTTTACGGTTCTATAACTGTACAGGATGTCAGATCCATTTTGTATCTCAAAGATCTAAACCGGGTTTGAATATCCATTCTTTTCGCATGGAGTCAATCCAATCAGTAGAAGGGGGAGAACTTCTGGTGTCAATTAACGTCAAGATTACTTTTTTCATGTGCCATTTTTTTCCCTGCTCACCAGAAATGTACGCTTCAAGCTAAAAAAAAATCTTAATTTTCAGTTTGTAGCTCTGCCTTTCAGTCTAGTTACTCTACCTCAAGTGTTTACATAGGCCCTGTCTCCTCCTTTAGCCAGGGTAATGGCTCAAGGTATAACAATATTAGCCTATTTATTTCTTCCTTTCATAAGATCAATTTGGTAGCCCGCTCAATCCAAACTTTGCTCACTGCAGTTAGCTACCTGGAATACCTAGGTTGGATTCTCAGACTGAGAAATCCTCCTTAAATCCACCAACGAGATTGCAGTACATTGATACAGCTCAGCTACAGCTCTTTTTTACTGATCTATGCGTTCCCTCCTGTTCTGCTGCTTCAGTGCCTTCTTCACAGGATCAAGCAAGAAGGGAAGGAGGTGATTATTGTGGCCCAGGAGATCTTGGTTTGCCTAGATCATAAAAATGGTGGTGGGGGACCCTTGGACCCTACCACTTGGACCAGACCTTCTCTCGCGAGGTCCGGTGTTCCATCCTACCTTACAAACGCTAAATTTAGCGATTTGGCTATTGAGACCCACATTCTGATTGTGGGCAATTGGCCTCAGTAGTTCTACTCAGTTAAATGCTAGGAAGCTGGCCTCCAGAGTCAAGAATCTGGAAGGCATATGTCTCCTGGTGTAGATCCAGAGGTTGGCACCCCAGGAAATATGTCATAGGTAGGATCCTTGCATTCCTACAGATGGGATTGAAATTGTAGCTGGCCTTGAGTACTATTGATGGCCAGATATTGCCCTTATCGGTCTTTCTTTTCATCGACCACTTGCTTCTCTCTCTCTGGTTCGTAATATTATTCAAGGGGTAACGCGGATTAATCCTCCAGTTTGGTCACCCCTGAACCTTGGGACTTAATTTTAGTCTTGTCAGCTTATAGAAGCAGTCTTTTTTTTTTTTAATTTTTTTTTTTTTTTTTTTTCAGAGCCAGTACGAGATATTCCCTTGGTCCTCTTGATGGGGGGGGGGGGTTTGGAAATAATTTTCTTGGTTGCCATATCTTCAGTAATCAGTGTTGGTTGCTCTTTCCTGTAAGGAGCCATATTGATTGATCATAAGGATGAGGCTGTATCGCGGCCTCATCATGAATTTGTGCCAAGGGTAGTATCAAGTTTTCATTTAAACCAGAATATTATTCTGCCTTCATTTTTACTTTACTTCTTGTAGCGACAGTCGCTACATTTTCTTGATGTGGAGAGAGCAGTCAGGGTCTATTGAAAGTGACTGCTCAGATTCGTAAACAAAGGTTTTGTTTGCGTTGCCAGATGGACCTAAAAGAGGACAGGCAGCATCTAAATCTACTTTTTTTTTCTAAAGGGATTTGTCAAGTTATTGTTCAAACTTATGGTTTTAAGAGGAAAGTTCTTCTTTTTTCATATTAATGCGCACTCCACCAGCGCTGCTAATGCTCCATGGCTTAAATCTGCCAACCCGCAACTCGTTCTTCAGTCCATACATTTACCAGATTCTATCAAATAGATGTAAAAGGCATGAGGACATCACCTTTGGGCGCAGTGTACTGCAGATTGCCAGTATGAGTCCTTTAATCTCTTGGTGCCCTACTTTTGTTGTCTCCCTCCCTTCAGTTAGCATTGCTATGGGACATCTCACATAGTAACTGCTATGGCTCTGTGTCCCGTGATGTACAATAAGAAAATAGGATTTGTATAAAGGCTTATCTGTAAAGTCCTTTTCTTTGACGTACATCACAGGAGACAGAGGTCCCTCCCTTCTTGGTATACACATGTATTGCTTTGCTACAAAACTGAGATAGTCCCACCAGTGGAAGGAGTTATATAGGAAGTGCATGTTTCAATTCAGGGTGTGCCAGTGTCCATCACTTGAAGGTGGCCTATAACCCACATAGTAACTACTATGGCTGTGTCCCGTGATGTACTTCAAAGAAAGGGATTTTACAGTTAAACTGTTAGAACAATTGCAAACATAGGATTTTTATATATTTTTTCAATATTTTTATTGAAATATATGAGAAAATGTGAACAATTCACAAAGAGAAGACATAGTCATCTACAGCGGGGAAGGCCCACTCCATTATGTTTACAGAAATGAAAATAACTGGATAGCAAACAGAGCAGTAGGAAGTAAAGTGTAAATTCCGGATGAGTGATTATAGAATGCAAAATCAAATTACTTCTTAGTTCGACAGACACAGTGCCTCCTTAATCTTGACCATTGGGTTATATTGCCTCTGCAGGAGTAGGACTAGGCAGAACACAAAACTTGGCTATATCCCATGGACTGCCCTCCGTATATAACCCCTCCTGGCTCTAGGTATTCAGGTTTTTTTTTGTTGTTTTTTCTGTCTAGTCAGCAGTAAGGACCTAGCTCCCTGCTAGGATCTTTTTGGTCCTAGCTATGCATTTCTTTCCTCCTTCCATGCATCTGTCAGGGAAGTCATTCACGGAATACAGCTGGCGTTCTCAGGCGCACACCTGTGTGCAGGTGCCGCCAAGGTATACACAGATCTGCCATGGGCGCATTTGTATTTGTGAATGTGTGCCTGTCACCAGAACTGGCACCAAACACAGAACTCAATACTGACTGGTTGCTGCTTGGTCTACAGCATTTACCTGAAATCTTGTTAGCCTGTGTTGGTTCCTGAATACCATTCCGGCTTGCTCCCTGACTTCTCTCCTGCCTGCTGTTATACCCGATCTGTCTACCTGTTGCCGAGCCTGCCTTTGACCTGACTATGCTCCTGCATGCTGTTGTACCTAATCTGCTTGTCTACTGCCAAGACCTGCCTGTGATCCGGCTATGCTCCAGCCTGCTCCAGCCAAGTCCGGCTTTCCACCTGTGTGTTCCTGGCAACTACCTACACAGACTTCAGGACTTATTCTAGGCACTCTTTCTCCACCGTGCTCCAGCGCCAGCTGTCCCACTACCAGCGGCCCTTGAGCTGGAGTTGTACGGGAGGCCTTCCTCTACACGTCAGGCTCACCACCAGTTACGTGACAGCATCTTTTTTTTAATTTTATTTTTTTATTTCTCCTGAGAGATCTACAATTAACTACTGGGCTTTCTTGATGGCCTGGATAATCTAGATCGAGTGGTCTCCCTAGTCCAGCCAGCGAGCAAGTGCAGACTGCAGCTTTGTGCTAGGTTGCCTATGCCATAGCCCCAACAGACGGAGGCTGGCCCACAAGTTAAACGTTGCCCAGAGTTGCATACAACCAGGCTTTGGTATATGTCGCAGCGACCTGCCTGCTGAATCCCTCCTCCCATCCCACAGTTAAGCTGGGTTTCCCCCTTATTGCCCCTCCACCCCCCTCTGTGAGTGTTCCCTGAGGTGGGGGCCCATGGGCTTCTGTGTTTATGGCCCTGCTAGGTGGGGCTGCAGTGCTTGGAGCTGGTGAGGGTTCCTAGTGGTGGTTCCCCCATCTCCCCTCCATCCCACCATGTTGCCTGGGCGGGAGGGCTTGTGTACCAGTGTGGGTACAGTACCTGGAGGGGTGTCCCAATTCAGAGGGTGCAGTGGCGGCTTCTGTGGACTCTGGGAATGATCTGCCAGCATTTGGCTGCCTTTTTTTCTTTAGTCTGGCTTGGTCTCTGTCCGGCGGTCATGTTGGTGTAGTCTGTGATGTCACAGCGGCCATTTTCCATTAGTCTGGTGTGATGCTGGAGACAGCTGTGCACAGACAGGCACAGCAGGTCATGTGATCTACGGAGCTTCTGGGGGCCCTTCCTCTTCCTCCTAGGATACTTATTAGGACACATGGCATGCTTAGTGCTCCGATCTGGCGTTCTTAGGTCTGGTGTGGGGAGTCTCTAACAGCAGGCACCTTAGTAGGGGGAGGTCTATAGCGGTGCCAAAAACTCAGTTTTGGTGCTGCAGGGGCTCCTTTATCCATGGAGCCTCAGGGTTACATCTCCCCCACTGATCCCCCTCATTTGGTGGGGGGGGGTTGTCACTCAGAGCCCCAACTCCCTTCTAATACTCTGACAGTGGTTCTAGAATCCTTAGTATCCCAGGTGAAAGTGGTGTGTGGGCAAACTCCTTGCAGGAATCGACCTTTGACTTCTACTGCTCAGTCTGTCTCATCTGATACTGGCATAGCCCGTCAAGTTGGACTTGATACCATGCTCCCTGATGGGGATAATGACTCCTCCACAGTTGCAGCAGCAAAGACAAAAACGCTGGTGGACACACTTGTTACTGATCTAACTGCCACAGTCTAAGAAAGGAAAGGAGCCTCGTAAATGTGGGCCTTCCTTCTTTTCAGCCCATAAGAAATTATTCTGGGCTCCCAAGACTGCAGACAAAGCAAACTGATCCCTCAAGTCTTTCTCCGGATGTTCCAAGCAATCTTGGTCTGCCCTACATTTATGGAGCCTTTATGTATATTGAAAAAGATGTTCTTCCAATCTTCCTCTGTGAGTGTGAGGTCTAGGTCTTTCTCCCATGTAGTGCAGATTTTGGAGGTATTGGGGTTGTAATCTCGGAACAAGAGTGCGTGCGTTTGGGAGATGAGGTGGGATAGGGGTGTAGTCGCGGAGCATAAGGTCTCGAAGGGTGTCAGTTGTCGGGAGCAGTCTGTTTTTTTCTTTGTCGAGTGTAGGTAATGGGAGATCTGTTGGAATGTCCAGGCAGGGATAGGCGGTTTCTGCATGGTGTCGGCTAATTGGGCAGGCGTCTGTGGGCGACCCTTTTTGTAGAAGTGTTGTAACAAGATTTGTGGTTGTGACCAGTGATTTTGAAGAAATGTATGGTGCATCCCTGGAGGAAAGTCGGGGTTCATTCTCAGTGGTGTTAGTGGCCCTGGGATAGTCGATAGAGAAGATTGCGTGCACAATTTACGAAAACAATGCAATGTTGGTAGCAGGAGTGGGTGCGATTTGATTTCTTTTTGGTAGGGGGAGGATGGGATCCATGGCAAAGATCCAAGTGGTAGTGTTGTGAACAAGGATTCTAGAAGTACCCAATCTTTGTTATTCGCGTGGACATTCCAATCTATGATTCTGGTCAGATGTATTGCCGTATTGTAGTTGGGGAGGTCCGGGAGTCCTATCCCGCCTAGGTGTTTGGGCCGGGATAAGTGAGCATAGTTGATCCTGGGTCTGCGGGAGCCCCATAGAAATTTGGAACATAGACTTCTATAAGATCGGAAGAGGGCTTGGGGGAGATGTATCGGTATCGTTTGGAGGAGATAAAGGATTCTCTGCAATACATTCATTTTTAGTATAGCGGCTCTGCCGAACCAGGAAAAAGTAGGTTTGTCCCATCGTTTGAGGTCGGAAGTGAGTTTCTGTATCAGGGTTAGGTAGTTCCGTGCATAAAGATCCTTCAGGTTAGTCGTAAGTTTTATACCTAGGTAAGTGATGTGGTCGTCTTGCCATTGAAATGGGAAGTTGTTTTTACAATGGGTTATATCGGCCGGGGGGAGGGAGATGTTGAGGGCATAGGACTTGGTGAAATTTATTTTTAGATTGGAAAGTAGGTTAAAATTCCGAAATTCGTTCAAGAGGACCGGGATTGTCATGTGCGGGTGCGTAAGGAACAGTAAAATGTCATCCGCGAAAGCGGCAAGTTTGTATTCTTTGGTGGCTGTCGTAGGCTGTTCAAAAAGGGTTCTATTGTGAGTACAAAGAGAATAGGAGATAAGGGGCACCCCTGTCTTGTACCATAACATATGGGGAAGGCACTCGACAGGGTATTGTTGACTCTAACCTTGGCAGTTGGATTTTGGTAAAGGGACTGGATGAAAGTCGTTAGTCTAGGACCGAGGCCAATGGTTTGTAAGACAGCTTGCATGTAATCCCAAGCTACCCTGTCGAATGCCTTCTCCACGTCTAGGGATAGGAAAAAACCCTTTTGTTTGGATCTTGAGGTGAGGTGGTGTATATTGATAGCTTTAATGGTGTTGTCTCTGGCCTCTCGGCCAGGGACAAACCCAACTTGATCATTTGTAATGATTGCTGGCAAAAGGGGGAGAAGTCTGTTGGCTAATACTTTTGCAAAAATTTTAATGTCTACATTCAAGAGGGATATGGGTCTATAGTTGGCGGCTTGTGTGTGATCTTTGTCTTATTTAGGAATGACAACAATGTGGGCTGCAAGCATTTCGGTGTTGGGGGCATTGGAGGTAGTCAGGGAATTGAAAGCTTTCCTGAATGGGTTCTGAAGAATATCGGAGAAGGATTTGTAGTACACTGATGATAGCCCATCCGGTCCTGGGCTTTTGCCGGGTTTTGTTTGTTTGAGTGCCGTATCCCACTCCTGCTGTGAGATAGGGCCGTCTAAGTCTTGTAGGAGTTCTGTCGTCTGGAGTTTAGGGCAGTATTTGTGGAGGAATGTTTCCATGTTACGGAGTCTGGTCTGGTTAGGGCAAGGGGGATCATGTGTCTCATCAATGTTATATAATTTGGTATAAAATCTTTCAAATTCCCGAGCAATCTCTGAGTTTTTCGTGTATGTGTCACCCGTGGGGGATCTTAGGCAGTGAACTGTGTATCTCGTTTGTTTAGAGTGAAGGGCTCTTGCCATGAGGCGACTGCTTTTATTTCCGAACTCATAGAATTGCTTTTGGGAGAGCATAAAGTTTTTCCTGATGGTTTTGCCTAGTTCTTCTTGTATTGACAATCTAGTTTCCTGTAGTTCTTGGAGAGTTTGAGAGGCCAAGGTATGTTTATGAGCCGTTTCTAAAATTTTAAGTCTTTGGAATAGTTGGTGGAGGTGAAACTTTTTTTCCTTGTTTATTTTAGCGGATAGCGAAATTAGTTTCCCTCTAATTACACATTTATGGGCAGCCCATTGGGTCATAGCGGACGTCTCTGGGGTGTCGTTTTCTGCGAAGTAGTCGGTCAAACAGGTCCTGATTTCCATCGTATGTTTCGTGTCTGTAAGGAGAGTTGGGTCTAAGCGCCATATTCGAGTACGTGTCTGCAGTTTCGGGGAGTGTCAACGTAACCGTAATAGGATGGTGGTCGGATAAAGTAATCGCTTCTATAGTCGCAGTTTTCAAGTATGCGAGATCTGGTTGGGTTAGAAAAAGGTAGTCAAGACGGGAGTATCGGTTGTGAGGAGTGGAGAAAAAGGTGAAGTCCTTCTCTTTAGGGTGCAGGATGCGCCACGTGTCGTGTAGAGAGAGCTTTTGGAGGGTTAGTTTTATTTGACGTAGGGCTCTGTATGGAAGATGGGAAGTACCTGCCGAGGTGTCCGTAAGAGGGTTTAATGGGACATTGAAGTCCCCGCCTAGTAGTAGTATGCCTGATTGGAATGCGAGTAATTGAGTGGAAACCTCTCGGAAGAAGGGCACTTGTGCTTTGTTGGGGCTATATACATTAGCAAGAGTTATAGGTTTGCCGCACCATGTACCTTTGAGAAAGATGTATCTGCCTTGGTTGTCAGTCAATGTGTCTGTAATTTGGATGGGAGCATGTTTGGATAATAGTATTGATACACCTTTAGACTTGGAGGTCGGCGTTGTTGCGTGGTAGCTATGCGGGTAATAATCGCTGGAGAGTCTTGGTGTATTTTGGGAGCTGAAGTGCGTCTCTTGTAGGAATATTACATCTGCTTTCATGCTTTTCATTTGGGTCAGTGTCCGCTTTCGTTTTTCCGGGATATTTAGGCCTTTAATGTTTAAGGAGACAATTTTTAGTGTCGGGTGGGCGGTGGTAGTACGAGGTGAGGCCATTGTAGGTGGTCAGGTTCACTACCTAATAGGGAACCGTATTATCGGAGAACAACGGAGGATAGATGAAAAGTCAGGAGGGGTGGGTAAAGGTGAGGGATGAGGCAGGGGTGGAGGAGGAGGGAGGGGATGGACTGATAGATCAGCTGGTGCCTAAGGAGTTCCAACCGTGTAATTGGGGGTATACACGGCCGGGTTGGGTTTACAACTACTGGGGTCGGTGTGACTCAGCTAGTGACGCCCGACTGAGATTGGTCCAGTGGGGGATCAGGTAGATCTCTTTCTTCTCTTAGACAAGAAAACAAAAAGAACCCTGTGGGTGAGGGTGATGGGCGTCGAGGTCGAATCTAGGTGGTGTTCTAGGTCCCTTGAGGTCAGGGTGTCGTTGAATGCAACTGTCCGTTCAAATTAGAGCATGTAACGGGGAGGGAAGAATGGGATGTCATTGTGAGCGAGGTTTGAGAAGAGGGAAGGGGTGCTGAATCAGTCTAGAAGAGAGAGAGGGGTTGGAGGCCTGCAGCTTTGTGTGTCTATGGCTGGGTTAGAAACATGGGGTCAATAGAAAGGGTGCCAGTATTCAGCATGTAGTTTTAGCTATATATACATCCCTGGGGGTTAGGGCAATGGGGGGTATCACTCCGAACCCTGTCGATTGAGCTGAAGGGATCACATAACAGTAAGGGGCTATGGTATATGAGCTGATGAGCGCGAGTATGGTAAGGGGATGGCACTTTCATCCTTACGTTCGATCAGTGAGTGTGCTCTATTCGAGTAAACCCAGGAATTGTTACAAACAGGGAGATGTGAGCAAGGCGGGGTATCACAGTACAAACATTCTTAGCTATGTCTAAACTAGATGGCAGGTGACGTGACATAACTAGTGCATCCGTATCAGTGTTCCGTACCATGGAACCCTTCTATACTTATATCGCTAGTTCCTCTATTATGTGTTTCAAGAATTAGCAAATCAAAATATAACTCACTTAGGAATATAAAGTGTATAAAACATATCATAGAACATAAAACCTAAAACGTGGAATATGAGGGCAACCGGTCTCTTTGCAGACATAGGATATCGGTGGATCAGAGCTCATCCCTCAGCGAGAGAGCTTGCGTTCTATCATTTAGGAACGGTGATCCCAACTTCGGGTATTTAAGTGTAATTGGGGCCATATAGTGTAAGCCCGAACGGGTGTGGGTACACACATGAAACACTCAAGAATCTATAGGTTATGGGGGAAGAGACCGGTTGCCCAGCATGTAGCATCTACATAGTAATTATTTTGAGTTTAAAGACACCGAGACTTGTGTAAAGTTTGTAGTACCGCGGTGTGGAATAGAAATCATGGCGGTGATATGGCCAATAGTGTTCCGAGCAACCTATGATCGTTAGCTGCATGGCTCCCTGAGGTCTGCAGGCCGGGTCAGCGTGCATCAGAAGATAAGATCAACAGATCAAACATATCTAGTTCTGCGGGGAGCCGGGAGCATATCGTGTCTCCCTGGAGAAGGGGACTGAGTTGCTCGCGGTAAGAGGGGGGAATGTACTCACCAGCTGCATTGGGGTATTGTGTGCAGTGCGTTACAAAGTCCGATGTCTCGAGGTATAGAGAGAGACACTGCTGAGATATGATTGCGCTTACCACACGCTGAGTCTGTTCGATCGAGGATGGATTCGGAGGGGAGAGTATAGGTTGTTGGTGACATCAGATCAATTGATGAGCGACAGGATGCACACTGGAATGCGTACAGTTCAAACTGGTACTGTGTGGGGGAATATGCAAAGACGAATTAGGATCTTCTTAGCCTCCTGTAGTCTGGAGATGCCGTGGGGCTGTGATTCCTCAGGTTACCCGATGGGCGCGGGGATGTAGGCGGCGGGTGTGATCTGCGACGGCGGCCAATGTGGAAATTTCCAGCTTCAGCTATACCATCCATAGATTCAGCTCTATGCATCGTGGGCAAGCGAAAGTCACTGTACCAATCTGGCACATCAACTGGAGGCAGGTTAAGGGCTGTACAGAAGTGATTCAAATCTTCCGGCACTCGGAGATTTACTGTGTGGCCATTAGCTGTGGCCGATAGGCAGAATGGGTATTTCCATCGGTAGGTGATAGCCCTTGTTCGGAGGACATCTAGTAGAGGCTTTAATTCCCTTCTCCTTTGGAGGGTTATAGATGACAGGTCTTGGAAGATTTTTATTTCCATCCCACGGTGTAATATCCTTCCCCTGCTTCTCGCTTTCCTCATTATTTCTTCCTTTTCGATAAAATCTGTGAGGCAACATATGACATCTCTCGGCGGTTCTGCCTCTCTCCCTCTGGGGCGAAGGGCTCTGTGTATACGCTCGAAAGTGATCACTGTGTCCGGTGGTCTCTCTAGTAAGTCATTAAAGATCATCGACACTGATTGGGTCAATTGCTGCGGTTCAATGGCTTCAGGTAAGCCTCTCACCCGTAGGTTACGGCGGCGCCCGCGGTTGTCGAGATCTTCTAAATGGCGTTTTACCTCTCTGAGGTGAATCGAATGTGACTCCGAGATTTGTTGAACTTGGCAGAGCGCCGTATCATGGCGGGCCTGTACTTCTTCGACTTCCTCCACTCGCATGGCCATGACGCGGAAGTCCTCTCGGAGCTCGGATATAGCCGCGGATAATGCGCTTTTGATGTCCGCTGCAACCACCCACAAATCCGCAATACTCAGGGCAGGAGGTGTCGGAGGATCCATGGCAGAGGCTTGTGGGCTGCGGCTTCGCGATCTGTGCGCGGGTCTGCTGGCTGAAAGAGCCTCGTGGATTGCGGCCTGTGAGTCCGACGCTGCGCCCCTGGGTCGAGCCCGAAATATTTCGGGTATGTTTTGGCTGAGCGGTGTTTCTTGGCTCCGGGGTGGTCGGGAGCTTACCGGGGGGTTGTTTTGCTGTGTGCTCCCCATGGTGTTGGTCAGAAAAGGTGTCGTAACGGCTGGTGCTGGACCTCTGGGAACGGGAGATGAAGATCAAGCGTCCATCTTCCTCAGGCACCAAGCCACGCCCCCGGGATTTTTTTATGCTGAAATGAAGTAAGGCTAGCAAGGGGTTAAGGGCTATGGGGGTTGATATTGAAGAGATCAGAGATAACACTTGTCTCCAGAAGGAGCTTATAGATTTGCAGAACCGTGTGACGTGCTCGATAGTGGCAGTGCCGCCACAGAAGCTCCAGTAGGTCGCAGGGTGTCCTGGGTAGCTTTTTATTTATTTTTGTTTTTTTCCATATTGATTATTATTGATATGAATGCTTCACGTGAGGAACTAGACCATTTTATCTTATTGTTAAAAAAATAAAAATAAAAAAAATGTTGGTTTCTAAACATATTTTAATACAAAGCCAATAATTGCAAAGCAACATGAAAGAATAGAATATCCACTTAAGGACCGCCGCATGGCAATGTACGTCGGCACAATGGCACCGACAGGCACAAGCACGTACATGTACGTGCTTGCCTTCCAGCCAGTGGGGGGTCCAATCGGACCCCCTCCCACTGGCTGCGGTGGTCCGTTTCGCTTCAGGAGCGATCTGGATGAGGGGATGGCCGTTGGTTTCTGCCCATCCCCTCTCGATCGCTCCTGGCGAATGAGAAGCTTCCCCCGCCTGTGTAGTGCAAACACAACCAGGGAGGAAGTGATGTCATTCTCCTCGGGGCGGACTGCGAGGAGAACACATAGTGCACCAAACACTACACTGACATGTAGGTACACATAGGCACACAAATTACCCCCCCCCCCCCCCCGATCGCCCTTCTCCCAGTCACAGTGTCACTGATTGCAGTGATCATTTATTTACTGATCACTGCATTTAGTGTCAGTTGTGACAATAAAAAGTGTCAGGGCAGTTAGTGTTAGGTCCAGGGTAGCCCCCTACCCCCCCTAATAAAGGTTTAACCCCCTGATTGCCCCTAGAGTTAACCCTTTCACCCCATTTTGCCAGTTTAACTAAGCGATCGTTTTTCTGATCGCTGCATTAGTGTCACTGGTGCCGCTAGGTAGCTAGTTATTTTTTAGGTTCACCGCCAGGTTTTTATAGCGCTAGGTACCCCCATATACTACCCAATAAAAGTGTTAATCCTTTCACCAGCGATCACCGTATAAGTGTCACTGGTGACTCTGGATAGCCAGTTATTTAGGTTCCCGTCAGGTTTTTATAAAGGGTCCAGGACCCCCATATACTACCTAATAAAGGTGTTAACCCTTTCACCCCCCTTTTGCCAGTGTCACTAAGCGATCGTTTTTCTGATCGCTGCATTAGTGTCACTGGTGTCGCTAGGTAGCTAGTTATTTTTTATGTTCACCGCCAGGTTATAGCATTAGGTACCCCCATATACTACCCAATAAAGGTTTTAACCCCCTGATTGCCCCTAGGGTTAACCCTTTTACCAGCAATCACCGTATACGTGTCACTGGTAATGCTGGATAGCCAGTTAGTTATTTAGGTTCCCCTTTAGGTTTTTATATAGCGTCCGGGACCCCTATATGCTACATGATAAAGGTTTTAATCCCTTGATTGCCCCAGGTAACCCTTTTACCCCCTTTTGCCAGTGTCACTAAGCGATCGTTTTTCTGATCGCTGCATTAGTGTCACTGGTGGTGCTAGGTAGCTAGTTATTTTTTTATGTTCACCACCAGGTTTTTATATAGCGTCAGGGACCCCCATATACTAGTTAATAAAGATTTTAACCCCCTGATTGCCGCTAGTTAACCCTTTCACCAGTGATCACCGTATAAGTGTTACGGGTGACTCTGGTTAGTTTGCTTTTTATAGCATCGGCACCCACCATTTATTACCCAATAAAGGTTTAACCCCCTGATCACCAGGCGGGTGATATCAATTAGGTTTTAGGGTCAGGGTCTGCATCGCCCCAGGCAGCGCTAGGTTAGTGCCAATACCACTAACACCCACACGCAAAGCATACACCTCCCGTAGTGGTATAGTATCTGAACAGATCAATATCTGATCTGATCAGATCTATACTAGCGTCCCCAGCAGTTTAGGGTTCCAAAAAAACGCATTGTTAGCGGGATCAGCCCAGATACCTGCTAACACCTGCGTTTTGCCCCTCCGCCCAGCCCACCCAAGTGCAGTATCGATCGATCACTGTCACTTACAAAACACTAAACGCATAACTGCAGCGTTCGCAGAGTCAGGCCTGATCCCTGCGATCGCTAACAGTTTTTTTTGGTAGCGTTTTATATTTAAATCCTGAAGGCAGTGCTTGGTTTTTGGGGTCCTGTACGTGGTTAGGCTCCCTAAAAGTACCCCACATGTGGTATCTCCGTTCTCGGGAGAAGCAGCAGAATTTATTTTGGAGTGTAATTTCACTTATGCCCATAGCATGTGTGAGCAATATATCATTTAGTGACAACTTTGTGCAAAAACAAAAAAAAAATTATATTCCTGCAACTTGTGGGAAAATATAAAATATTTAATGGACTCAACATGCCTCTCAGTAAATAGCTTGGGGTGTCTACTTTCCAAAATGGGGTCATTTGGGAGGGGTTTTGTGCTATTTTGGCATTTTATGGCCTTCGAAACTGTGATAGGTAGTGAGGAGTGAAATCAAAAATTTGCACCCTTAGAAATCCTGAAGGCAGTGATTGGTTTTCGGGGTGCCGTACGCGGCTAGACTTCCAAAAAGTCCCACATATGTGATATCCCCGTACTCAGGAGAAGCAACAGAATATATTTTGGGGTGCAATTCCACATATAACTATGGCATATGTGAGCAATATATCATTTAGTGACAACTTTTTGTAAACTTTTTTTTTGTGTGTCATTATTCAATCACTTGGGACAAAAAAAAATATTCAATGGCCTCAACATGCCCCTCAGCAATTTCCTTGGGGTGTCTACTTTCCAAAATGGGGTCATTTGGGGGGGGTTGTACTGCCCTGCCATTTTAGCACCTCAAGAAATGAGATAGGCAGTCATAAATTAAAAGCTATGTAAATTCCAGAAAATGTACTCTAGTTTGTAGACGCTCTAACTTTTGCGCAAACCAATAAATATACGCTTATTGACATTTTTTTTTTTTTTTTTTTTTACTAAAGACATGTGGCTGAATACATTTTGGCCTAAATGTATGACTAAAATTTAGTTTATTCGATTTTTATTATAACAAAAAGTAGAAAATATCTTTTTTTTTTTTTTTTTTTTCAGTCTTTTTCCTTTTATATCGTAAAAAATAAATATCGCAGAGGCAATCAAATACCATCAAAAGAAAGCTCTATTTGTGGGAAGAAAAGCATGCAAATTTCGTTTGGGTACAACATTGCATGACCGCGCAATTACCAGTTAAAGCAGTGCAGTGCGAAATTGTAAAAAGACCTCTGGTCCTTAGGCTGACAATTGGTCCGGGTCTTAAGTGGATATACAGTGCCTTGCAAAAGTATTCACCCCCCTTGGCATTTTTCTTGTTTTTTTGTTGCCTCATAACCTGGAATTAACATGGATTGTTTGAGGATTTGCATCATTTAATTTACACAACAGGCCCACAACTTTGAAGATGTGGTGTTTTTCTTTTTTTTTTTTTTGTGAAGCAAACAACAAATATGACAAAATAACAGAAAAAGTCAATGTGCATAACTATTCACCACCCTAAATTAAATACATTGTAGAGCCACCTTTTTGCAGCTATCACAGCTCCAAGTTGCTTTGGCTAATTATCTATGAGCTTGCCACATCTTACCACTGGGATTTTTGTTCATTCCTCCTTGCAAAACTGCTCCAACTCCTTCAAGTTAGATGGTTTGCACTTGTGAACAGCAATTGTTGCGTCTGACCACATATTTTCTTTTGGATTGAGGTCTGGGCTTTGAGAAGGTCATTCCAACACAACATCTAATTTCTTGAGGTGCCCCATGACCTCATTTTGGAAAGTAGACACTTCAAGGAAATTGCTGAGCAGAACGTTGAATATTTATTTTTTGTCACAAGTGATTTGAGAAATTACAAAAAAGAAATTACACAAAGTTGTCACTAAATGATATATTGCTCACACGTGCCATGGTTATATGTGGAATACACCCCAAAATGCATCCTGCTGCTTTTCCTGAGTATGGGGATACCTTGTGTGTGAGACTTTTTGGGACCCTACCTGTGTACAGACCCCAAAAATCAAGCACCACCTTCAGGATTTCTAAGGGTGTAAAATTTTGATTTCACTCCTTACTACCTATCAGTTTTGAAGGTCATAAAATGCTAAGATAGCACAAAGCCCCCCCCCCCCCCCCCCCAAAAAAAAAGACCTCATTTTGGAAAGTAGACACCCTGAGCTATTTGAGAGGCATGTTGAGTCCATGGAATATTTTATATTTTGCCACAAGTTTCGGTAAAATTAGAATTTTTTTATTTTTTTGCACAAAGTTGTCACTAAATGATATATTTCTCAAACATGGCATGGTTATGTGTGGAATTGCACCCCAAAATGCATTCAGCTGCTCCTCCTGAGTATGGGGATACCACATGTGTGGGGCTTTTTGGTAGTCTAACCAAGTACAGGACCCCAAAAATCAATCACCGCCTAAATGCTTTCTAAGGGTGTACATTTTTGATTTCACTCACTGGCTAACAGTTTCGGAGTCCAGGTAGCACAAGTACAAACCCTGGTTATTTGCTGAGGCATGTTGAGTATTTTGCAGATCTTGCTTTTTGTCAGTTATGAAATTTGAAAAAAATAAATAAATTTTTATTGTATTAATTTTCAAAAATGAGATCTGCAAAATACTCTAAATGCCTCTCAGCAAATAGCTTGGGATGTCTACTTTCCAAAATGGGGTCTTTTTTTTTGGGGGGTGGGGGGTCGGGGTTGTGCTATCTGGACAATTCAGGGCCTCCTTAACTGTGATAGATGGTGAGGAAGTTAAAGCCTGAAGGAGGTGATTGGTTTTCGGGGTCCTGTACACGGCTAGGCTCCCAAACAGTCTCACATGTGGTATCCCCATACTCAGGAGAAGCAGCAGAATGTATTTTATATAGCCATGCTCTGGTAATGCTACACTTTTCTGCAGCCAGTTGTCATCCATCCCGCACCATCAATGCCAACCCTTATGGGGAGTTTATTCAAGCCAAACGGAACTGTTCAACAGACTCAACCTTTGAGCTGGAGTGCAAGGTCATTCGTCAGCGCTTATTGGACCAAGGTTATAATGAATCTGTTATATACCATGGTTGGGAAAAGGTTTTGATAATGGACAGAGAGGAATTGCTGTCAGATAAACCTAAAACCAAGAGCGAGCATAAGAATAAATGTTCTAAACCTTACAACTCTAGAAATTAGACAACGGGGAAACCTATTAGGTTTGTAACTACATTTTCCCAAGAATATCATCAAATAGAATAATCAAAAATAATCTGCCGATAGGGCAGCTGTAAGAGAACTGCTGTTGCAGTCCTGGCACATTTGCGCACGCATATGCGTACAAAAGACTGTGGCAATTGCGGGCACGCAAACACGCATGCCAATGTGCACCACTGTGCGTGCACGTTTTTAGGTGCACATCTATGCTCCTTTTGGCACCAGTGGACTTATTTAAGGGGCACACTGACTTGTAGCAGATGCTGACCGATCTTCAGCTGTTCCAGTCCTGTTCCTTGTTATTCCTGCTATTGCATGTCTGATACCTGTTGCTGAACCCTTGGCTTGTCCTCACCTGGCTCTGGATCCTATTTCTAATTACTGGCTCCTGACGTTGGCTTCCTGTTTGACCCTGCTCCTGCCAGATGATTTGTTACCTCGCTGCCCATCTGCTTCTGAACCCGGCTATTCCTGTGACTACGCTCCTGGCTGCTGTTTGGCTCCAAGCTATCATCCGGGTGTCCTTAGGCCCGTTCCTGCGACCTGCTGTGACTTCCTGCATCTCCAAAGTCGCATCACCTGTCACAAGTTTCCTGAGCTACATCTGCAGGCACTCGTGTTCCTCCTTTCCCTTGGGTCCTTCTGTCCCCATCATCAGCGGGACCTGGGTTGAAGACACAAGGGAGACCGACCTCGTCACTTCAGACTCCGACCAGGTACGTGACAGTATCGGTCAGCCAGCAATGGAGTCTGAAAGGGAGGCCTCACCTGCTATGGACATCTGTCGATCAATCTCTGCATTAGCTCATGCCGTACAGACCCTCAAAGAGGACCTGGGCCGGATGGAAGATCGTTTACCAACTCCACCTGATGTTTCATGCGCTTCTACTTTCTGAGCTCTTGTGAGTTCTTTTGCACAAACAGACTTTTGCCTGCTCAGTGGAACTATTCCTTCTCCTGATCCCAGAGTGCCCTTGCCTGAGCGTTTTTCAGGGGATCACAAACAGTTCTGTACGTTCCAAAATGCCTTCAAACTTTATTTCTCTTTACTACCCCAATATTTCTCATCCAAAGAAGTTAGTGGGATTCATCATCACTCTACTACAAAATGAACCACTTTCCTGGGCCCATCGTCTCAAAGCACCATGATCCTGCCCTGTCAACCTCTGACTCCTTTATTCTCAGCCATGTCCCAACTCTGTGGATCCCTTCATCCAACAGACTGCTGAATCTACACTTGGCAACCTCCGACAAGATCCAAGGCCCGTAGAGGACAATGTAACTGTTTTCCGGGTCTGGAATACTGATACTCAGTGGAATACAGCTGCTCTCCACCATCGATTTTGCCTTGGACTTTCAGACACTTTAAAAGATGAAATTGCCCGTGTAGGGGGTACCCTCATCTTTGGAAGACCTGATCCACCTTGTCATTTGTATTGACAGTCGGTTTTGCGAAAGACCATTCGAGAAGGCTATTTCCAAGCCACCTATGTCCCCAAGAGTGATTCCTGCTGTTGTCACACTCACACAATGCCAAGGGTCCCCCGCAGGAACAAGGAGTACTGTGAATCTTCACGTAGAATCTTTTCCAGACCACCCTTATCTTCTTCAGAACGCCTTTGGCGAGTTTGTAATGGACTATTCCTTTAATGTGGAATGGCCGGTTACTTCATTCAGTCCTGTCCCATAAGACCTGTGAGAGCCGCTCCTACTCTCTCATATGATGCATCCTCCTGGGAGAGATCTGCTACATCTGCCTCTTCTGCTCCGACTCCAGTTACCAGGAAGCACTATTCTTGTAACTGCAATTATAGACTCTGGAGCCTGCAGTTGCTTGTTGGACTCTGCCTTTGTTAGCTTACATCAACTGCCTGTATGCACCAAGGGACAGGGACTTACTGTGCATCTTGCGGACGGCTCTGGTCTCAAGTCTGGGCCAGTTACACAAGAGACTTTACCCATTCTCTGCCAGACTTCATCTGAACACCAGGAACTTCTCTGTCTGGATGTTATAACCTCCCCCATGTTTCCTATTATCCTGGGACTACCTTGACCGGGGGCCCATAACCCCCGCATCAACTGGTTCACTGGGGAAGTATCCTTCTCTTCTGATTTCTGTCAGACATTGCCACCCGGGGTAGTCAGTTACTCCAGCTCCTCTCCTGAGCATCCACTCTGACCCTGAAACTATGAAGTTAGTATCTGTAGCATACCATGAATTCCTAGATGTGTTTAACAAGAAGGGTGCTGATATTCTTCCTCCCCACCGGACTT
Source organism: Lithobates pipiens (assembly GCF_037356315.1). NCBI lineage: Eukaryota > Metazoa > Chordata > Amphibia > Anura > Ranidae > Lithobates > Lithobates pipiens. The sequence continues at coordinate 198,081,147 of NW_027507758.1, read as the reverse complement.
ATGATTGTCCCATTGAACTGTTACCAGGGGCCGAGATTCCTTTTGGCTGAATTTACCCTCCCTCTGAACCTGAACTGGAGGCCCTGCGCAAATACATTGATGAGAGCCTGGAAAAAGGGTTAATTCCGGCCTCTTCTCCAGCAGGGGTCGGTATCTTTTTTGTGGAGAAAAAGGATCATTCCTTGAGACCGTGTGTAGATTACCGTGATCTTAATAAAATTACCATCAAGAACCGGTACCCGCTTCCCTTAATCCAGAGTCATTACAAAGACTGCAAGGTGCATGAGTATTTTCCAAGCTCAATTTGAGAGGTACTTACAATTTGGTTCGAATCAGGAAGGGGGGACGAATAAAAAACTGCATTCAGGACACGTTTTGGGCATTTTGAATACTTGATCATGCCCTTTGGCCTCTGCAATGCCCACGCCACATTCCAGCATCTGGTGAATGACATTTGTCTGGACTTTCTTGACCTGTTTATCAACGTCTATCTTGACAATATTCTTATTTTTTCTGAATCGCTCGAAGCTCATTGCACTCATGTAAAGAAGGTCTTAAGCAAACTATGGGAACATCAACTTTATGCCAAGGCTGAGAAGTGCGACTTTGAAGGACAATACAGTTTCTGGGACTTGTCATCTCTGCCAATGGCATCTCCCATGGATCCTCAAAAAGTCGCCGCTGTCCTGGAATGGCCAGCTGCTACAGACCGAAAGGCGGTACAAAGGTTTGTGGGATTCGCTAACTTTTACAGAAAATTCATTAAGAACTTTTCAGGTGTTATCTCTGCCATTACCCTTCTTACTAAGAAGTGTATGTTCCTTTCCGGTGGAGTCCAGAAGCACAAGCATCTTTCGAGCAGCTTAAAGCTCTTTTCACCTCGGCCCCCATCCTTAAGGATTCTGATCCATCCTTGGCCTATGTTCTGGAAGTGGATGCCTCTGAAAATGCTGTAGGAGCCATATTATCGCAATGACAGGGTCCCAAATCATTGCTCCATCCCGTGGCCGCCTTCTCCAAGAAATTGAATTCTTCAGAGAGAAATTATGATGTGGGGGATCGGGAGCTGTTGGCCATTAAAGCTGCCCTCGGGGAATGGCATTATTTGTTTGAAGGTGCCCTTCACCGCATGCTCATTTTCACCCACCACAAGAACCTTGAGTATTTGAGAACAGCTAAGAGGCTCAGACCTCGGCAGGCAAGATGGGCATTGTTCTTCTCTCGCTTCACTTTTCATATAACTTTCCGCCCTGGTTCTAAGAGCGGTAAACCAGATGCATTGTGTCGTGCATGTTCCATGATCCAGTTCTCCCCCCGGAAGCAGACACCATTCTACCGGCCAAGAACTTCCTTCTTCTCCAGTCAGATCTGATAACCCAAGTAAGAGCCGAACTGTTGGAGCACCTCCCTTCTCAAGATCTATCCCTGCAGCTGAAGGACAGACTCTATTACCATAACAAACAAGTCTTCGTTTCAGAACAGTTTAGAGTCTCCGTCCTGAAGCGTTGACATGATCATCCTCTGGCGGGCCACTTCAAAATTCACAAGAGCATTGATCTAGTTTCTCGTTCTTTTTGATGGCCAGATTTAATCCAGAACTGTAAAAAGTATGTCAGATCCTGTGTGGCCTGTCAATGCAGCAAGACTGATCGGGCCAAGACTTGGGGATTATTGTAATGCCTTTCTGTGCCTAAGAAATCATTGAGCGTGATATCCATGGATTCCATTGTTGAGCTCCCTCCATCTAAGAATTTTACTACAATATTTGTTGTGGTTGACCGTCTAAGATGGTACACTTTGATTTTTAAAAGGGGTTCCTTGTTAAGTTACAAACAAATGGTGTTGCGCTACCTGAGCTAAATACAATTAAAGTGCCTTATACTTGTGTAAATAGTGGCAGTATTATTGAGTGAAAAGATATATAAGTAATATGCTACCTACAAAGCGTAAGACTAAGCTATCCTAGATTGAAATTAAAGTGCCTTGTGCTTGTATGAAAAATAATAATGTTACGTGAGTGACCCACTCACAGCAGTATCTCCTTCTTCTTAAGTGATATATAAATATGTGATAAAAATATATGCACAATCAAAAAAGTTTCTCCAACAAATCAGTAAATAGGGATATCCAGTGTGTTACAAATCATAATGATTTTGGATCTGTGGATGATATTGAAGCCTAAGATCCATATGGAAATTATCTGAAAGGGAAAACCCAGCTAAGGGGGCCAATATCCGTCTACCAGGAATTAGGGCATAATCCCTGGACCCTGTTGCTTGCTTGATTTGCTGTTTACCTTACAGCAGTAAGGTAAGGGGCCACTCTACCTGGTGTGCCGTGTACACTGGAGATACAGGAATCACAAAACACGGTTGCTGGCACCTGTTTTTAAGAAGCACTGAATAAGTCACTGGTCACTTTATTTATTCCGGCTCACATATAGACTGTTTTATTGCATTTTCCCTACTAAGAAGATCACTGAATTAATAATCACTGGTCACTATATTTTATTTATTTGCACCAAAGACTCTATTACATAACTTTTGTGTTTAAGCATGTACTGTGTGTCGCACGTTTTAATATAAGGAAAAATATTTTATGGAATGTTTCTCTCCCCCTTGGAGATATTCATGTTTATTTAAAGCACATGATACCTTCAGTTTATGATTTGTAACACACTGGATATCCCTATTTACTGATTTGTTGGAGAAACTTTTTTGATTGTGCATATATTTTTATCACATATTTATATATCACTTAAGAAGAAGGAGATACTGCTGTGAGTGGGTCACTCACGTAACATTATTATTTTTCATACAAGCACAAGGCACTTTAATTTCAATCTAGGATAGCTTAGTCTTACGCTTTGTAGGTAGCATATTACTTATATACAGTGGTGTGAAAAAGTGTTTGCCCCCTTCCTCATTTCCTGTTCCTTTGCATGTTTGTCACACTTAAGTGTTTCGGAACATCAAACCAATTTAAACAATAGTCAAGGACAACACAAGTAAACACAAAATGCAATTTGTAAATGAAGGTGTTTATTATTAAAGGTGAAAAAAAAATCCAAACCATCATGGCCATGTGTGAAAAAGTGATTGCCCCCCTTGTTAAAACATACTATAACTGTGGTTGTCCACACCTGAGTTCAATTTCTCTAGCCACACCCAGGCCTGATTATTGCCACACCTGTTCACAATCAAGGCATCACTTAAATAGGAGCTGCTTGACACAGTAAGGTCCACCAGAAGATCCTTAAAAGCTACACATCATGCCGAGACCCAAAGAAATTCAGGAACAATTGAGTAAGAAAGTAATTGAGATCTATCAGTCTGGAAAGGGTTATAAAGCCATTTCCAAAGCTTTGGGAATCCAGCGAACCACAGTGAGAGCCATTATCCACAAATGGCGAAGACATGGAACAGTGGTGAACCTTCCCAGGAGTGGCCGGCCGCCCAAAATTACCCCAAGAGCGCAGCGACGACTCATCCAAGAGGTCACAAAAGACCCCACAACAACGTCCAAGGAACTGCAGGCCTCACTTGCCTCAGTTAAGGTCAGCGTTCATGCCTCCACCATCAGGAAAAGACTGGGCAAAAATGGCCTGCATGGCAGAGTTCCAAGGAGAAAACCACTGCTGAGCAAAAAGAACATCAAAGCTCGTCTCAATTTCTCCACAATACATCTTGATGATCCCCAAGACTTTTGGGACAACATTCTGTGGACCGATGAGACAAAAGTGGAACTCTTTGGAAGGTGTGTGTCCAAGTATATCTGGCGTAGAAGGAACACTGCATTTAATAAAAAGAACATTATACCAACAGTAAAATATGGTGGTGGTAGTGTGATGGTCTGGGGCTGTTTTGCTGCTTCAGGACCTGGAAGACTTGCCGTGATAAATGGAACTATGAATTCTGCTGTCTACCAAGAGATCCTGAAGGAGAATGTCCGACCATCTGTTCGTGTACTCAAGCTGAAACGAACTTGGGTTCTGCAGCAGGACAATGATCCTAAACACACCAGCAAGTCCACCACCGAATGGCTGAAGAAAAACAAAATGAAGACTTTGGAGTGGCCTAGCCAAAGTCCTGACCTGAATCCTATTGAGATGTTGTGGTATGACCTTAAAAAGGCCGTTCATGCTCGAAAACCCTCTAATGTAACTGAATTAGGACAATTCTGCAAAGATGAGTGGGCCAAAATTCCTCCAGGAAGCTGTAAAAGCCTCATTGCACGTTATCGCAAACGCTTGGTTGCAGTTGTTGCTGCTAAGGGTGGCCCAACCAGTTATTAGGTTTAGGGGGGCAATCACTTTTTCACACAGGGCCATGATGGTTTGGATTTTTTTTCACCTTTAATAATAAACACCTTCATTTACAAATTGCATTTTGTGTTTACTTGTGTTGTCCTTGACTATTGTTTAAATTGGTTTGATGTTCCGAAACACTTAAGTGTGACAAACAGGCAAAGGAACAGGAAATGAGGAAGGGGGCAAACACTTTTTCACACCACTGTATCTTTTCACTCAATAATACTGCCACTATTTACACAAGTTTAAGGCACTTTAATTGTATTTAGCTCAGGTAGCGCAACACCATTTGTTTGATTTTTTAAATTTACTATTTGGGGGTTAGGGTTTATACCCCTGCCGGTGGTTTGCTGCAACCTACCCTTACAAATAGCTTAGGCCCTTGGCGACAGCGCGGGGATACTCTAACTTAAGGATCCCCTTTTGCCGCAGAGACTGCTTTCATTTTCATTTGAGAGGTAGTAAGGCTACATGGGATCCCCGACAATATCACCTCTGATCGAGGGGTTCAATTCACTTCCAGATTTTGGAGATTTCTGTGTGAAGCCCTGAACATTGAACTCTGTCTGTCCTCTGCTTACCATCCTCAGACTAATGAGCAGACTGAGAGGCCAACCTTACCTGTGTTTTTTCTCCTCATTCTCCCAGGACAATTGGTCTCCACTCCTGCTAGCTGAATTTGCTTACAATAATTCCATCCATTCAGCCACTAAACACCCTTTTTGCTTCTGGCTTCTTTCAACCATCAGTAATTGGAGATTTTGACTATTTGCTGTTTTGACACAACTTTGTTGTACTGGCAACCAAATGCAGTCCAGTGCACGATATTATGAGCGTAGATGTTAATCCACACAGATACTTGCCAGCAGAATGTCCACCTCTGAGGCGGGGACAATTTTGTCCCCGTTAGCCGCTGTGCTTTCACAACAGCTACCGTATATACTCGAGTATAAGCCGAGATTTTCAGCCTCTTTTTTGAGGCTGAAAGTGCCCCCTCGGCTTATACTCGAGTCACCGCTGTCTGACTGCTCGATCAGCGTATCGAGCAGACAGACGGCGGACATTAAAATTTAAAAGCCGCGCCTCCTTCTCCGCCTCCGCCTGTGATAGGCGGAACACTGAATTTCCCAGCAGTCAGTGTTCCACCTATCACGGACATCCGCTCATTCTCATACTACGGACGAGTATGAGAGGATGTCCGTGATAGGCGGAACACAGGCTGCTGGGAAATTGAGTGTTCCGCCTATCACAGGCGGAGGCGGAATTTTGAATTGTAGAATGGCCGCCGAGAAGAGCGGCGATCCATCGGCACGGCACGGGACGGAGGAGGCACGGCACGGAGGAGGCACGGCACGGGACGGAGGAGGCACGGGAAGGAGGAGGCACGGCACGGGACGGAGGAGGCACGGGACGGAGGAGGCACGGCACGGGTCGGAGGAGGCTCGGGACGACGGCGGCTCGGGACGGAGGCTTGGGACACAGGTAGGCTGGACACACACACAAGGCTGCACGGACACACACACACACACACACACACACACACACACACACACACACACACACACACACACACACACACACACACAAGGCTGCACGGACACACACACACACACACACACACACACACACACACACACACACAGGGATGGATGGATGGATGGATACACACACACACACACACAGGGATGGATGGATGGATGGATACACACACACACACACACACACACACACACACACAGGGATGGATGGATGGATACACACACACACACACAGGGATGGATGGATACACACACACACACACACACAGGGATGGATGGATGGATGAATACACACACACACACACACACACACACACAGGGATGGATGGATGGATGGATGGATGGATACACACACAGGGATGGATGGACGGACACACACACAGGGATGGATGGACACACAGGGATGGACGGACACACACACAGGGATGGACAGCCATGTCTCACCCTCGGCTTATACACAAGTCAATAAGTTTTCCAGTTTTTTGGGGGTAAATTGGGGGCCTCGGCTTATATTCGGGTCGGCCTATACTCGAGTATATACGGTATATCTTCCTGTGACGGTCTGCATTCTGTTGCAGTGTTGTTCAAACAGCAATTTGTCAAATTCTGCAATTACTGATGGTTTAACCACTTCAATACCAGGCACTTTTACCCCTCCCTGCCCAGGACAATTTTCAGCTTTCAGCGCCGTCGCAAACCTTGAATGACAATTGCACGGTCATGCAACACTGTACCCAAACTAATTTTTATAATTTTCTTCCCACAAATAGAACTTAATTTTGGTGGTATTTGATCACCTCTGGGTTTTTTGTTTTTTGCTAAACAAATACCGACTTTTTTGAAAAAAAATTTTTTCTTAGTTTCTGTCGTTTTTTTTCCTTCACTCATGGGCACCGATGAAGCAGAACTGATGAGTTGGCACTAATAAGGTGGCATTGATAGGCAACACTGATTGGCACTGACAGGTGACAATGATGGGCAGCACTGATGAGTAGGTACTGTTACTGCTGGGCACTGATTGGCACTGTGGTGGGCACTGACAGACTTTATTGATGTGACACTGATTGCCAGCTGATGGGCACATTTAATGGGGGCTGTGCTGACAATGTGTTGATTATTAGCACAACCCCCCCCCCCCCCCAACAGTGAGTGCTGCCGATCAGCTCCTGCTGTCCGCATGAACCGAGGCATGCTGTTTACAGGCACTTCCTGGCTCAAGGGATGATCAGCTGTGACTAGTCATAGCTGATCACATGGTAAGATGCCTCTGTCAGAGGCTCCTTACTACGATCTGACATGCAGTGTGCCAGACTGACACAAAGCACCTCCGACCGCCATGTTGCGCAACCTCGCATGTTATCTTGCTGGATGTCATATGACGCCCAGTCAGGATAACAGAACCACTACGCGGCCATCAATCTGCTATAGGAAGTGGTGAAGTGACGTGGATGAGGTTTTTGACAGGTTTGAGAATTTGACAGGACACCAGAGAAGGAATCTGCCAGCACCTAAAGTTAGCCATAGAGAAAACTGAGGGCTAGATGGTCCCCAGCAGTCTGACTCTGAGGCCCAGGCACGATGTTGCGATGTCATGTCTGGGCTGGCTTTAGTAAACGATGCCGGCTGGAAAGCCTTAAGGCTCGGTTCACACAAGGGCGACTGCGATCCGACTTCAGGTCGCCCCTAGTCGCCTCAGGTCGGACAACATTTAAAAATCAATGTAAGTGAATGAGAGCCGTCTTAATGCACGCTACTGAAGTCGCCTCCGGCTTCAAAAGAAGTTCCTGTACTACTTGAATCCGACTTGTAGGCGATTTGTACCCATTGATTTCAATGGAGGTCGCCTCCAAGTCGGATCTCTGTCTATACGGAGGAGACTTTGACAGAATTATTAGCTCTGAAGGGGGAACTCCACTCCAAATTTCTGAAAAAAAAAATTTGTGTGGGTCCCCCCTCCGAGAGCATACCAGGCCCTTAGGTCTGGTATGGATTCCAAGGGGAACCCCCTACGCCGAAAAAAATGCCGTGGGGGGTCCCCCCAGATCCACACCAGACCCTTATCCGAGCACGCTACCCGGCCGCCCAGGAAGCGGGGTGGCTCCTGAGCCGTACCAGGCCGCGTGCCCTCAACATGGGGTGCCTTGGGGGAGGGGGGCGTGCGGCCCGCCCACCCCAAAGCACCTTGTCCCCATGTTGATGAGGACAAGGGCCTCTTCACGACAACCCTGGCCGTTGGTTGTCGGGGTCTGCGGGCGGGGGGCTTATCGGAATCCGGGAGCCCCCTTTAATAAGGGGGCCCCCGGATACCGGCCCCCCACCCTATGTGAATGAGTATGGGGTACAATGTACCCCTACCCATTCACCTGTAAAATAAAGTACAAAAAAAAAACACAACACACAAGATAAAATAATTTATTGCACAGCTCCGGGGGTCTTCCGTCTTCGGGGGTCTTCTCGCCGGACTCCTCCGCTATCTTCTTGTAGCTCTTTTACTAGCGGAGGAGCCCGGCATTCTTCTTCGTCGCCGCGGCCTCTTCTTCCGACTTCGGGGGTCTTGTCCCCCTCTTCGGTTCTTCTGCCGGGCCACCGCGCCTTATAGCTCTTTTACAGGCGGTGGTCCGGTCTTCTGTCGCCGCCGCCTTCCGTTCTTCTTCTTCTTCTCCTGGAGATGTTGACTCGACGTTCCCTCTGGCCGCAATGCCAGGGACGTGCTGCGCTGCCACTTATATAGGGACAAGGGGCAGTGTCACATGGGTTGATGTCACATGGCGACAGTCCCAGCATCCTCTGGGACTGTGACATCGTAAGGGGGCGGGGTCACCCATGTGACCAACCCATGTGACATCAACCCATGTGACACTGCCCCTTGTCCCTATATAAGTGGCAGCGCAGCACGTCCCTGGCATTGTGGCGGGAGAGAACGTCGAGTCAACATCTCCAGGAGAAGAAGAAGAAGAACGGAAGGCGGCGACCATAGGGTGGGGGGCCGGTATCCGGGGGCCCCCTTATTAAAGGGGGCTCCCGGATTCCGATAAGCCCCCCGCCCGCAGACCCCGACAACCAACGGCCAGGGTTGTCGGGAAGAGGCCCTTGTCCTCATCAACATGGGAACAAGGTGCTTTGGGGTGGGGGGCCCGCTCGTCCCCACCCCCTTTCCTGGCCGCCCGGGTAGCGTGCTCGGATAAGGGTCTGGTGTGGATCTGGGGGGGGACCCCACGCTGTTTTTTCCATACCAGACCTAAGGGCCTGGTATGCTCTCGGAGGGGGAACCCACGCCAATTTTTTTTCAGAAAAAAAAAGTTCCCCCTTCAGAGCTCATTCTCTGATTGGCCACGGCAAAAGTCGCCTGGCCTGGGGCGACTTGTAAGTCGCCCCAGGTCGTGTCTAAAAGTCGTGTTCAAGTCGTCTTCAAGTTGCCTCACAAAGTCGTCCTGAAGTTGTCGCCCCTGTGTGAACCGAGCCTTAATTGTTTATTTTTTTTATCTCAGGTTTTTCCAGGCTTTCCAGCCTGGAGGAGAGATTGGATGTTTACGTTCCTTGTAATAGGAATAAAAGTGATAAAAATGAAAGGGAAAGTGTTAAAACATGTAAATAAACTAAGCTCTTTTGGTAATGAAGCTCAATCTGCGTAGTACGTATCTGTTCACTGTTGCCCCAGTAGTCTGGGCAGAGTTCTCCCCTATTATTTACCTTGCTGTACTCACTGGGCTTATGCCCCCACGTTACTAATATTACTGTGGATTATATGCTTAAGTTCTACCTTGTGATACAACGGGATGTACACTTTGTAAGTCTGAATATAATCCGCATTTTTCTTTCTGTACGTATGCTCTGCTGGAAAATGTTTTACTGAGCATATGTTTGTAACAGTGACTGTTTGCTTTCTTTGCTTGTTATCAATAAAATATTTGAAAGTAAAACATGTAAATAAACAATAAAATAAATAAAATTCCACGCAGAAGCAAACGCATACGTAGGTAATGTCTGCGTATGTAAACAACGTTCAAACCGCACATGAGGTATCACCACAAACATTAGAGCAAGAGCAATAATTTTAGCCCAAGACCTCTTCTGTAACTCTAAGCATGTAGCCTGTTAAAAAAAAAATGTAAAGTGCTGCCTATGGAGATTTTTAACCACCTCAATACAGGGCACTTTCACCCCCTTCCTACCCAGGCCATTTTTTTCAGCTTTCAGCGCTGTCACACTTTGAATGACAATTGTGTGGTCACTAAGGATGAGCCGAACACCCCCCGAACAGACCTAAACTTTGTGTGAACTTTAGAACCCTATTAAAGTCTATGGGACTCGAACATTCAAAATCGAAAGTGCTAATTTTAAAGGCTAATATGCAAGTTATTGTCCTAAAAAGTGTTTGGGGACCTGGGTCCTGCCTCAGGGGACATGTATCAATGCAAAAAAAAAGTTCTAAAAACTGCCTTTTTAAAACTTTTTTTTTTTTTTTTTATCAATGGCTTTCAGTGACCATACTCTGTATTACGGGGAGCCGACATTTCATTATAGCCGCGAGTGATTTTAAATGACCTTTTTTCCTGTAGAAATGACACTTTGTTCAGTGACCGTTCTAAGCACGGGACACATGTGCCCCTTCACAGGCATACTTTAGACACCCCCCCAGGTACGAATTTTTAAGGAATATTACACTTTCATTGTTTCACTGTAAGCATTATTAAAATCACTGCTCCCGAAACAATGTTTTTAAAACTTTTTTTGCATTGATACATGTCCCCTGGGGCAAGACCCAGGTCCCCAATCACTTTTTAGGACAATAACTTGCATATTAGCCTTTAAAATTAGCACTTTCAATTTCTCCCATAGACTTGTACAGGGTGTTCCGCGGCTTTTCGAATTTGCCGCGAACACCCCAAATTGTTCACTGTTCAGCGAACAGGCAATGTTCAAGTCGAACATGAGCTCGACTCGAACTCGAAGCTCATCCCTAGTGGTCACACTACACTGTAACCTTGTGAAATTGTTATAATTTTCTTCATACAAATAGAGATTTATTTTGGTGATATTTAATCACTGATTTTTATTTTTATAAAAAAAAAAACACAGGAATTGTGGGGAAAAACATTTTTCTCTGTTTCTGTCAGTAAATGCTGCAAATAAGCATGTTTTCTCCTTCACGGTGTGCTGAGTCTGCTGCACTGATAGGCACTGATGAGGCGACAAATTAGGTGGTGCTGATGAGGAGGCACCAATATGCCACACTGATGGGCGGCACTGATGGGCGGCACTGATGGGCGGCACTGAAAGCCAGCACTTACTGGCATCACTAATGGGCACTGATTGCTGGTGATCAGTGTCCTGATTACCTGTCTTACTGTCAGTGTGAGGCGAGGAGAGCCGATTACCGGCACTTCCGTGTTTAAATGTGACCGGCTGTGATTGGACACAGCCGATCACATTGTTAAAGAGCCACTTCAGCGTCTCTTGCCAGGGCCATTTTGGTGCACTGCCATGGTGTCCACCCAGAACAAGAGCCACACTGTCCCTCCATTATTGGAAAAATTTAGCATAATTCCACGAGTGTGCGCAATTATAAAGTGTGATATGTGAGGTATTTATTTACCCAGCGTAACATCTGTCACAATTGATGTGGAGAGTTCACTACACGCTACGCATAATCCATGACTCTTGCACTAATAAGCGTCCTTTTTTGTATGATGCATCTTACTAAACCTGTAAAAGTAAACCAACATGACCACCATCTTACATCCTCAGGGCGACTGCCCTCACAAGCCCAGACACTTTGTTTTTATATATCGGCAAAAAAAGGAAACGACAAACCGGAAAAAATGGCGCCAACAGCCAGTCGCTTCCTTGATGCAAAATTACTTCATGGGAAATGAAAACGGAGGAAATGACAACACTAAAGAGGAAGGCATCCACAGGAGTGGGAGGGAGAAGTGCACGTCTCATCTACTTGAGGCATGTACACTGCCCTCCGCCCAGCCACATGAATGCACATCCACTATCTTGGTCAGCATGGAGCCCAATCAATACTGCTCAGAGTAACCAGTATCTAATAAGATCATTCTACTTCTTACAGGCTTGAGAAGATCTGCGGGGACATTGCTACTGCTGTTGTCAATATATGGTACGAGTATACCAACAAGGCAGATATCAATGTCCTCTTATTAAAGCAGATATGTATCCAAAAAGGGATAGCATAGCCCCAACAGAGATATGTTTCTCTCGTTATGCAGACTTTGCTTCTATAATGTGCATAGACATTTGAAGGCAAGAAGCCCAGCGCATTGCGCTTGATACTGACTGTTTTACTGCTGGTCCTGATTCAACCCAAGTGAGCGCTACTAGAGCACTCCTTGGTTAAATCTGACACAGGGAGACAGATGACAATCTGTAAAACACACATCCTAGAATAAAATGTCCTCATGAGTCCATAATAATAGATTTTCCACAACACAATATACAAAACAAATTGGGTTAACTTTACAGTTTTGTTTTTTTAATTTTTTTAATTATTAAAAATTACGGAAATACTGTGTGCCATAAAAAGTTGCAGTGACGACCATTGTATTCCCTAGTGTCTCTGTATGGTCTCTGCTAAAACAATATATACAATGTTTGGGGGTTCTGAGTCATTTTCTAGCAAAACAATTATGATTTTTATATGAAGGAGAGTAGTGCTGGCATTTGCGTAGTATGGAAGTGGTTAAACGTCAATAAAGATTATTGAAAGAAAAAAAATGTATATACTTAACATGTTGCTTGTATAGTTGCATGCAATTGAGATTATAAAGGCTTCAATGAGGAGGGAGTTCCACAATGTCTCACACAATGCATTTTGTAGGTATCAAGACCACTTCTTCAGGTGCGGCAAAACTATAAATCCAAAATAAATATTCTCTTTCAACATACAATTTTAATGTCATTGACAAATCAAATATTGTAAATATGTTTCATAGGTAATCAACATGAAACTCTGCACCAACCACAGTAGTTTTTTGTGTTTTTAATGCTTTTTTTTTTTAATGATCTTAATAAACATTGATATTTTAAAGTGGAAATAAACTCCCCTATCGTTTTCAGCCAAGGAAGCTGCCATATTTGCCTCTGTTTAATCTTCAACTGCTATGGTGCTGCACATGTGATTCGTTATGACACCAGCCATTGGATGGTTTAATAGTTTGGCTGAGAGCACAGCCAATGTGCAGTTAGGATTCCCGGCATGCCTTTTTTTTTTTCTTTAACTGTTTAAATCGATGGGTTTACTAACACTTTAACAATTTTGTGTAAATTGTAGGTTCCTAAAGTATTTTTATTTATTTATTTTTTTGGGAAATGAGTCTATCACGATAACCACTATGATTGTGGCTTTTAGAGGGGACTGCAGGCTAGCCTATTGCTGACTATGTGCCCTGACATTTGCAGGAGCTCTATTCTTTGGGAGGTGTGTGCCTAGGGAACCTTTGGAGCAGTATTTTATTTAGATTCAATTCCATGTCTCCCCAAAACACAAACTCAGAACTGGAGGATCTGGATACAGATTGGGGGCCTCTTTGTTCTGTTGGGTTATAGACAGCCCAAACCAGAATTGACTGCCTCAACGTCCTCCTAGACTCTGAGACTCAAAGCAAACAATTATAATCTGCTTAAAATAACCTGATGCTGGTGTTTCCCGCAGTAATCTGTTTTTTAAGGTGTTGTGTTTACTGTGACATGTCTTGCTCCCATTGTGTGCCTCTTAGGTGTGCATTCCATAACCACTTGCCACCCAGGCCAATTCTGACATTTGTCTCTTACATGTAAAAGCCATATCTGTTTTGCTAGAAAATTACATAGAACCCCCAAACATTAGAACGAAAATTACTTACCGTAATTTTCCTTTCCTGGCCCATCCTCACAACAGCACACAATGGGTTAACATCTCCTCTGAAGCCCCACATTACCACCTGTATAGCTGAATAAAAGGCAGCTCCTCCCCAACTAAGATAGTTTGATAACTTAGCCTGTGACAGGCCACTAAGGAGGGAGTCCTGTGCTGATGTGAGGATGGGCCAGGAAAGGAAAATGATGGTAAGTATTTGATAAGAATTTTCAGTTTCCCTGGCCCATCCTCCCTTCAGCACATAATGGGCTATACCAAAGCTTAATATAGGGTAGGAGAGAACAAATTGAGAGACACTGACATCTAAAGAAAAGCTGCTAAAGCCAGAAGGAATTGATCTTTCTGGTCTCAAACATGCTGGTCCCATATTTTGTTTGCAAGGTTGAATGAAGGCCGCAACAGACCATCAAGCTAGCCCTTGCCTATATCCTCCAAGCAATCCTAGCATAACTGCCTCAAATGCTTCCACCCCTCTAGTCAAAATAGGCTTGCAATTATTTCAGAGCAGAGAAGTGTACTTCCTGCATGCCAGTGTAATCAACTTGGTAACCCAAGAGTGGATGACTCCTAAGGGCCTGATGGCTAAATGAAAGTATTTTTTACACTTTACTCCTTCAACCAAGTTTCCCTACTTCCCAGTTTTCCTGGAAACTGGAGACCACTTAAAAATTGAACTTTTGGGGATAGACATGGTATCCCTATCTCTGGTAAAAAAAGACACCAAAGTGCCCTTGCTGGAAAGTGTTGCAATCTTCAACATCCTTATGTCTGAAGTAGTTGTCAGGAGAACTAGTTTTACCTTGCAGTACTTCAATGGAAATGAAACCTGTTGGAGCAAAGGGTGCTCTCACATCCAAGCCTAAGTCCCACAGAGGGAGCAAGGATTTCTCTCAAGGTCGTATATAAATCATCTGGAAGAAGCATCTGGTCACTGGCTTTGCACCTATCTGCCGCCTGTAAAAAAATAAAGCAGAGATCCCTTAAATGGCGTATGCCAGACCAACCTCTAGTGCTGACTGTAAAATGTCAAGGATATTGGCTAGAGCAAGGAACACAGGAGAGAAAGCTTTGCTGAGCAAACAAACTTCTTTCATATCCCCTCTTATGTAGCATTCATGGATGTCTGTCTGGTCACCAGGATCTGAACAACATCAGATGAGAATCCCTGCACCTCTAGTGTAGCCTATTCCATAGCCAGGCTATTAAAAGTAGTTCAGTTGGATTGGGGTGCTGTTACTGACCTTGCCATAGAAGAATTCACTTGATCAGAGACAAAAATCAAACAGAAAATTCCATGGCATCTGTATGACAGAGTCTTTGCATTGGTATCCTGTTGCAAATATCAGAAGCTGCATGTTCAGTGAAGTCTCCCTGAAAACTACTCCTGGAATGCCCCATAGGGCCAATATTGACCTAACCGAACCAATAATTAACCACTTGACCACTGGGCACTTAAACACCCTTAATAACCAGACCAATTTTCAGCTTTTGGTGCTCTCACATTTTGAATGACAATTACTCAGTCATGCAACACTGTACCCATATGAAATGTTTGTCCTTTTTTTCACACAAATAGAGCTTTCTTTTGGTGGTATTTAATCACCTCTCGGTTTTTTATTTTTTGTGCTATAAAAGAAAAAAGAGCGAAAATTCTGTAAAAAAGTGATTTTTTTTTTTTGTTAAAAAATTTATCAGATTAGTAATTTTTCTTCATAAATTTTGGCCAAAATTTATACCACTACATATCTTTGGTAAAAATAAGTACAAATTGGTGGATATTATTTGGTCTTTGTGAAAGTTATAGAGTCCACAAGCTATGGTGCCAATATCTGAAAATTGATCATACCTGAATTACTGACGGCCTATTTCAATTCTTGAGACCCTAACATGCCATAAAATTACAAATACCCCCCAAATGACCCCTTTTTGGAAAGAAGAAATTCCAAGGTATTTAGCAAGAGGCATGATGAGTTTTTTTAAGTTATTTTTTCCCACAATTCTTTGCAAAATCAAGATTTTTTTTTTTCCTTTCTTTTTTCCACAAAATTGTCATTATCAGTTTATTTCTCACACACAGCATATGCATACCACAAATTACACCCCAAAACACATTCTGCTATTACTCCCGAGTACGGTGATACCACATGTGTGAGATTTTTACACCATTGGCCACATAGGCCCAAAATGCAGCGAGCGCCATCAGGCGTTCTGGAGCACCCCGGCCAATTCTGATATTTCTCTCCTACATGTAAAAATCATCATTTATTTGCTAGAAAATTACATAAAACCCCAAAACATTATATATATATGGCACAAAGTTAAAAACAGGAGCTGAGCGGGACTTTAAATGAAGTACGGGGTTAAAAAAAGACAAATTGGTTATTGAAAAAAGGAAAAAATTTATTATTGGTTTTTCTACCAAGACATAACAACATGTATATTGGAGAGGTGCGCAAACAGACATATTATTGACATTCACATTTTGCTTTATACAATCATCATGACTGATACAGAATAAGTTAAAAAAGCGCACCTCCATTATATACATGGAATAATCAAATATAGTAATAAATTAGACAAATAATGCAGTATAGGCAACAACTTTGAATCTATGACTTCTTGGTTGTTGCAATAGATTAGTAGAAAGAACATAATTAATACAGTATTTCAAAAATTAATGCTGGTTGAAGTTGGGGTACCAAAATGCACGGCAACTATTAGCTCTACGCGTTTCGCGGCTTACTGCCGCTCATCAGGAGCAAACTCGTGATTGGTCTGAAAATACAGAATAGTAGTAAATTAATTTTTGCAGTGATGAAACATAGGGAGGTTGAAAAACCCACCTAATGGTCACTTACACATAGCCATGCAGTCAGAGGCGTAGTCTCGAAAGCCACCAGGCACCCAAAGCGATGGTACGGGAGCTGAGGAGGCCCATCCGGCGGCAAAGAGGCCCGCAGAAAACACACAGGCAATCACCGGGACAACAAGGGCGTTTGATAAGTGAAAACAAAATCAGCGGGTAAGTATGAGCCTAGTGGGTGAGAAAATACATAAGAAATACAGGTGTTGTGTGAATTATATGGGAGAAAAGTGCAATAAAAGGGAGTGGGATGGGTATATGTGAATGTAGGAAGGGTGAGCAGAGGGAGGGGGGGGGGGGGGGGGAAATGGCCAGTATATGCCATGACCCAATCTGAATTCCAAGTGACAAAGTGATAGTGAAAGGAAAGTGAAAAGAAAAAGTGATACTGAAACTATTAGTGCAAAGATACCTTGTGTGTGGAGAAAACACGGAAACAAGAGGTAGCGATATATGGTAAGTGATTGGCCCCGGTTGTTCCGGTCTCGCCTGCCGCCGCCAACCACAGACACAGCCACACCGCCGCCAGAAGGCCCCCAACGTCACACACTCAGAGACACCATGGGGAGGAGTGGAAAACGCCGGACCCGGGATACATAAACACTCCGAGCCTGCGTCCACACCCACACACCAGGTGACGTGAGGATGCAAATCAAACTCGCCGGAAAGGCGGCACCCATCAAAGTGATGCCGCACATCCGGCGCCATCAGGCGTTCTGGAGCACCCAGGCCAATTCTGACATTTCTCTCCTACATGTAAAAATCATCATTTATTTGCTTGAAAATTACATAGAACCCCAAAACATTATATATATATATATATATAATATATTTTTTTAACAAAGACCCTAGCGAGTACAATGGTGGTCGTTGCAAATTTTTATCTCACACGGTATTTGCGCAGCAATTTTTCGAACGCGTTTTTTTGGGGGGGAAAAGACCAATTTTTGCATAAAGTGAAAGATGAAGTTATGCTGCGTAAATAGATACCTAACATGTCACTCTTCAAAATTGCACATGCCCGTGGAATGGCGCCAAACGTCGCTACTTAAAAATCCCCATAGGCGACTCTTTCATTTTTTTTTTTTTTTTACTGGTTACATGTTTTGAGTTACAGAGGAGGTCTAGGGCTAGAATTATTGCTCTCACTCTAACGTTCACGGCGATACCGCACATGTGTGGTTTGAACACCGTTTTCATATGTGGACAGGGCTTACGTATGCGTTCGCTTCTGCATGCGAGCACATGGGGACAGGGAGCTTTAAAAAAAAAAAAATGTATTATTGTTCATTTTACTTTATTTTACTTTGACATTTTTTCCCCCCAAAAAAATTTTTTGATCACTTTTATTCCTATTACAAGGAATGTAAACATCCCTTGTAATAGGAATATGGGATGACAGGTCCTCTTTACAGTGAGATCTGGGGGTCAATAAGACCCCACATCTCACCTCTAGGCTGGGAAGCCTGAAATAAGATTAAAAAAATAAATAAAAAGATTCTGGCTTGATCGTATTGGCGAGTTGGTAGAAGCACCGGAGGGCGGGGGGGGGGGGGGGGCGTCTATGGCTGGGTATTGCAGGGTATCACCGAGTATGGCTGGGTATCTCTGAGTATGGCTGGGTATTGCAGGGTATCTCCAAGTATGGCTGGGTATGGCAATTTATGGTGGGGCATTGCAGAGTATTGGCGGGGCATTGCAGAGTATTGCAAGGGTATGGAGGGGTTAAATTCGGTGAGCAGCGATGTGGGCACTGCAGATGCAGCCCACAGCGCTGCTGACACCGGTCTCTTTCCCCTCCGCTGTACCAATCGGTACAGAGAGGGGGAGGGAGGAACCGGCGTCATAACATGACACCGGTTGGTTTACAAGTGATCACTCCGTCATTTGACGGAGCGATCACGTGGTAAACGGCCGCGATGAGCGGGAGTTTACCGTGATCCATGATGCGCCGGGTCCACGGGACCCGGCGGTCACGGATGCTCTCATGTGCGCGCCCCAGGGGCAGAATTCTGGGAGGCTGTTAATTAACGGCCTCTCAGAGTTAAACAACCGCCCTGAAACCGTTAATCGGCTATGGGCGGTTGTTAAGTGGTTAATTTTGCTTCCTTGGCAAGAAGACCAATTTTAACAAAGTGGTTCTCTGCCCCACAAAAAGTTTCTTTGCAAGATGTAACAAGAAAAGACTTGGTGTCCCCTTGTTAGGCAATGTAGGTTACTATTGTCTTGTTGTCAACCTTACTCAGGTCCCCTCAAAGATCCTGAAAGGCTTGCAATGCTAGAAAAAGGCTTCCTTCCATTCAAGATACTTTGGGGAATCTGCGCTTCTTTACTCTCCAATGGTCTTGCACTTGTTTCTTCAGATCTTGTATTCCCCAGCCCCAGAGACTGACATCTGGCTTCAGGATCATCCTATCTCATGGGCTGAGAGGCAAGCCTCCAAAAAAAGCACAGTGGCAATGTTCAAAATTCCAGTTCTTGTTAAATTTGTATAGGCACAAAGATTTTCTGATCCATAGGTAGCCCAGCTAATAGGCTAAAGAAGGCATAATTGAAACACCCTCCTGTGCCACCTGGCTCAAGGTAACACCACTGCCAACAAGATCTTTCAAAAGATTCCTGGGACTGTGCCAGTTCTGTAAAAAGCACCTGAACTAGAAGTGACATTTGGCCACTGAAAATCTCGCATGCCTCTGGTGCTCGGCATTGTCGGCCGGTCGATTGATACCAACTGGTCCTCCAGCTGAACTGTACCTGTGACTGTCTGAATGAACCATCTTGACCGATTGGCATATATGAACACATTTGATTTCTTCAAACTAAAACAGGCCAGAAGGTCCCTGTCTTAGGTACTAGAAAAACTGGGGATGGCCCCCATATGATTCCATGTTGATGGCATCACTGGCATAATTGCCTCGTAGCAGTATAAAAATGTTGTCAACATCTTCTCTTCTGAGATCTGTTGGACATAAATGGATAAATGGATTCAGTGGTCAGCTTTGGCATTTTCCATTGTATGCCCAACGGTCTTCTGGACCCACCTGCCTTTTATGACTGTCGTCCAAACCCTCTGGAAGGAGGCTACAATCATCAACTTCACTCAGGCCACCTGGAAGAGAATGGTTGGACGCACCTTCAAAAAAAACCTTCCAGCCATCTTTTTAACTTGCTCTGGACTTGATTTCATCTTAAAAGAAATTTTAAGATGCTTCCACTGTGATCTGTTAAAACTGTCCTATAAGATTTGGCCTCCTGCACCCTCTGAAGTTTAGTAGGCTTGAGTGAAGGATGGCAGGATCCTCTTACTAGTCTGTGGCCAGACTTTTTTCCTCCTGTCACTCGCTTAACCAGTTCCCGACTGGTGCACGCCGATGTACGTCGACAGAATGGAACGGCAGGCATATTGGCGTACAGGTACATCCAATCTTCAATGCCGCCCTGCCATCGCGAGCGCGCCGCCGGCATACCCGCGATCGTCTCGCGGGGGGCTGAATGGAGGAAATGCCGTGTAAACAGCATTTCCCCATTCTGCCTAACTAGTGATGCTGATCTTTGCTCCGTGTGATTGTGTTCACCAAATGAAAGCCCAGCCCCCCCACAGTTAGTAACACACCCCTAGGAACACTTAACCCCTACACTGCCACCCACTGGTTAACCCCTTCACTGCCAGTGTCATTTACACAGGAATCACTGCATTTATATAGCAGTGATTACTGTATAAATGACAATGGTCCCAAAAATGTCCGATGTGTCCGCCCCAATGTCGCAGTCACAATAAAAATCACTGATCACCGCCATCACTAGTAAAAAAAAAATAAAAAAAAATACCATAACTATCCCTATTTTGTAAACGCTATAACTTTTGCGCAAACCAATCATCGCTTATTGCGATATTTTTTTTTTTTGTAGAAGAAGAATATGTTTCAGCCTAAACTGAGGGAAAAAATTGTTTTTATATATTTTTGGGGGATATTATAACCAAAAAGAAAAAATTATGTGTTTTTTTTTCAAAATTGTCACTCTATTTTTGTTTATACCGCAAAAAATAAAAACCACAGGGGTGATCAAATACCACCAAAAGAAAGCTCTATTTGTGGGAAAAAATGAACGCCAATTTTGTTTGGGAGCCACTTCGCACGACCGCGCAATTGTCAGTTAAAGTGATGCAGTGCTGAATCGCAAAAAGTGGTCTGGTCTTTGATCAGCAAAATGGTCCGGTCTGTAAGTGGTTGTTCAATGTTTGGCCAAACAATAACCCCCCATTATAGGAAATGTTAAAGGCTTGTGTAGACATTTCACCTGCCCTCCAGTGGTGTAACCTCAATGCTCTCATAGCAGCGACTGGGTGCGCCAGCGCTTGCACTAGGTCTATCAAAAGCATCAACCAAAAGTTTGTTGCCAGGTTAGACTTCCCAGAAACTGTGCCAAATCTTGTAGCTTCCACTGTTGACTGTAATGTTAATATATCAATATATCTAAAGTTAATATGTCAAAGTTAACGTATTGCTGGTTGGCAGGCAAAATCTGTCACTGTATAGGATTATGTGCAAGGCTGATGGCCAGATCACCCTGATTTCTGTGTTCCAGATATTTCTGCATGAGTGTTCTTGATGCTTTCTCAATGCGTTTTTCCGCTTTCTAGATGTTTCATACAGTAACAACGCAACATCCTATTTTTGTTGACTGTACTAGAATGTGCTTTACTTGCGTGAACTTTGTAATTGGAATCAAAGGTAAACACTTCTCATGCATTCTTGATGCAGAATAAAGACACACTGGACTGCATTTGGTGTGAACAAGTCCACTTTCTCATCCATAGGATCTCTGAAGGCAACCAAGTTATAAAAAGGCAAAGAGACTTGCTGTACCAGACACTAGAGGGTAGCATCCACCCCTGGAAGTGCAGTGCATAAACATACAGCAGCCATCATATATGGATTACTTAGAGAACCTGTTTCTTTAAATTGGCCTTCTGACAAGGTATCTCTCATCCATTGAGTGCTTTACACTCTGCCAATATGCCATCCTTCACCAATGAGCACTTTATGCTCTATCATTATGGGTGTTACTTGTGGTGTGGATGTTTGTAGCATCCTTCCTGCAATAGTTGCCTTAACCGCCCTATAGCTGAATGACGGCTACAGGGCGGTTTCTTAACTCTGGGAGGCCGTCATATGACGCCCTACCAGAATTCCGCTCTTGCGTTCCCCCTGGGGCGCAAACTCGAGAGCATCTGCAGTGCCCACATCGCTGCTCACCGAAATTTAACCCCTCAATTCCCTGCCAATACTCTGCAATGCCCGCCAATACTCTGCAATGCCCGCCAATACTCTGCAATACCCACCAATACTCTGCCATAAATTACCATACTCAGCCATACTCGGAGATACCCTGCAATACCCAGCCATAGACGTCTCCCCGCCCTCCGGTGCTTCTACCGACTCGCCAATACGATCAAAGCTAGAATCTTTTTTTATTTTTTATTTCAGGCTTCCCAGCCTAGAGGTGAGATGTGGGGTCTTATTGACCCCATATCTCACTGTAAAGAGGACCTGTCATGCCATATTCCTATTACAAGGGATGTTTACATTCCTTGTAATAGGAATAAAAGTGATCAAAAAATATTTTTGGGGAAAAAAAATGTCAAACTAAAATAAATAAAGTGAAATGAACAATATATATTTTTTTTTTTTAAAGCGCCCCTGTCCCCATGTGCTCGCATGCAGAAGCGAACGCATGCATAAGTCCCACCCACATATGAAAACGGTGTTCAAACTACACATGTGAGGTATCACTGCGAACGTTAGAGCGAGAGCAATAATTCTAGCCCTATACCTCCTCTGTAACTCAAAACATGTAACCAGTAAAAAAAATTTAAAGCGTCGCCTATGGGGATTTTTAAGTAGCGATGTTTGACGCCATTCCACGGACATGTTTGAAGAGTGACATGTTAGGTATCTATTTACTCAACATAACTTCATCTTTCACATTATGCAAAAATTGGGCTAACTTTACTGTTTTTTTTTTTAAGCACAAAACATGTTTTTTTTTTCACAAAAAAAGTGTTCGAAAAATTGCTGCGCAAATACCGTGAGTGATAAAAAGTTGCAACGACCACCATTGTATTCTCTAGGGTTTTTGCTAAAAAAAAGTATATAATGTTTTGGGGTTCTATGTAATTTTCTAGAAAATGATGATTTTTACATGTAGGAGAGACATGTCAGAATTGTCCTTGGTGCTCCAGAACGCCTGATGGTGCTCCCTGCATCTTGGGCCTCTGTATGTGGCCACGCTGTGTAAAAGTCTCACACATGTGGTATTGCCATACTCGGAAGTAATAGCAGAATGTGTTTCGGGGTGTAATTTGTGGTAAGCATATGCTGTGTGTGAGAAATAAACTGATAATATGACAATTTTGTGAAAAAAAAAGGAAAAAAAAATCTTGATTTTGCAAAGAATTGTGGAACAAAATGACAACTTCAAAAACCTCATCATGCCTCTTATTAAATACATGGAATGTCTTTTCCAAAAAGGGGTCATTTGGGGGGTATTTGTACTTTTTTGGCATGTTAGGGTCTCAAGAATTGAAATAGGCCGTCAGTACTTCAGGTGTGATCAATTTTCAGATATTGGCACCATAGCTTGTGGACTCTATAACTTTCACAAAGACCAAATAATATCCACCAATTTGTACTTATTTTTACCAAAGATATGTAGTGGTATAAATTTTGCCCAAAATTTACGAAGAAAAATTACTAATCTGCTAAATTTTATAACAGAAACGAAGAAAAATTCATTTTTTTACAGAATTTTTGGTCTTTTTTCTTTTATAGCACAAAAAATAAAAAATCCAGCGGTGATTAAATACCACCAAAAGAAAGCTCTATTTGTGTGGAAAAAAAGGACAAACATTTCATATGGGTACAGTGTTGCATGACTGAGTAATTGTCATTCAAAATGTGAGCGCACCGAAAGCTGAAAATTGGTCTGGTTATTAAGGGTGTTCAAGTGCCCAGTGGTCAAGTGGTTAACGTGATTGTAAACCCTTACAACACACTTTGGCCTACAGGCAAGCCTAGATTAAGGCTTACCTGTAGGTCCAAGAAATATCTCCTAAACCTACACGGTTTAGGAGATATTTACCCCATAGACAGCGGCGCACTGAGCGTGGCAGTGTCAATGGCGAATATGCTGCGCGTGGGAGTGACGTCATCGTGGCTTCACCGAATGACAGCGGCGGAGCGGCGAGACCCAATGAGAAGATGGCTGCGCCGGACTACAGGGGACAGCGGTGACATCGCTGGCTCCTGTGTCAGGTAAGTGACACATAATGGACTACTATGCGATGCATAGGTAGTCCATTATGCTTTACCTTTGCAGGGAATGAAAGAGGAAGTAAACTCATCAGGGTTTACTTCCTCTTTAATAGGGCATAGCATTTTGTGCAACCACATCCTTGTGAGGCAACTTGTGCAATTTCATTCTCTGCCACTGCAGACTGCATGTAGGCCCAAAATGCAGCGTGAGCTAGGTGAGTCAGTCTCTATCATGCTGACATAAATGCATTTGTGCAAGTTTCCTGGATCGTGTCCCTTCACAGATTAAGTGGAAACAACTCCTTTAGAGTGTATAGACCACCTGCTTAAGTGGATGTGAACCTAATTCATGAAATTTGAGCTGGGCACATATATCTTCAGTGTTTTGTTATCTCTCCACAGAGAGAAGTCATGTAGCTCTCCCCTGACCCATTCCTCTGTTATCAGCCTGATAACTCCTGACAAATTCTTGGACAGTAAAAAAAATGCAGTCTGATATTTCTGTCGGGAGGCTGCTATAGATTAGTAGGGAGCTGGCCCTGTTACAAAACGTGATGAGAGGGGGTGTGTGCGCCTTTCCTCCAATCAGCAATTTACGCTATCTTAGCTGCATGCCCAAAATCACAGGAAGAAAACAATTTACTAACACGATCTGAACTTTCTAAAGAGTATATTAATGTGAAGACAGCAGATATACATGTAGAAACTTATGTAGGGAGATTTGGTTCATCTGTGTATCATCTGAGGCCATTCACTTCACTGGGTGTATGGAGGTTTACATCCATTTTAATGAATGTGACAACCTGTTAGGTGTCATTGTCCTGGTCAGGATAAGATCATTGTTGGTGGGTCTTATGTTTTTTTGGAGCATTTTGCGTTCGGGGGTTTCTGCTCCTAAAATAATGTAAAACTCCTAATTTGCAGAATCTCTTTGGGCGCTCTTTTAACCACTTAAGGACCACCTCCTGTATATATACATCGTTATTTTGAAGAGGGATATCTCGGTAACGGCAACAGCTGCTGCCAGAACCGAGATATCCCTCTTTACAGGAGGTGGTCTTGTGTATGGTAACAGTGGTCTTCGCGGCGGGTTCGCTGCAGGATCACAGTTATCGGCGGCGGAAGAGGTAACACCCCCTCCCGCCTCTCTCCCGCACCCTCTGCCGCTTACTGGAGCCATCGGTAGCGGCAGAGACTATCGGGTCCTATTGATGGCTGGGTATGGAGACAAGTGAGGCTAAGATGGCCTCCACTCGTCTCTATACCATAGGAGGGCAGAAGCTACGTCAAAACTTCACTTCCGCCCATACCTCTTAAAGGTATATTTTTTTCAGTGTCATTTTTTTTCTGTTTTTTTTTATTGCATTTAAGTCCAAATATGAGATCTGAGGACTTTTTGACCCCAAATCTCATATTTGAGGACCTGCCATGCTTTTTTCTATTAAAAGGGATGTTTACATTCCTTGTAATAGGAATAAAAGTGATCCATTTATTTTTTTATTTTTTTTAAAGTGTAAAAATAAATAAAATCAAGTAAAATAAATAATAAAAAAAATACCCCCCCCCCCCCCCCATCCTGACGAGCTCGCGCACAGAAGCAAACTGAAGAATATTAAAAATATCTATATTTCAGAGGCGTTTCCGAATCAATAGCATTGATAGTCAAACTGACTTAAAAGAAAGTGTGAGTTTGTCACACAATTGACATCATAAATACAATGTAAAAAGTATAATAGTTCAGTGTAGGTAAAAATATATGAAATAGAATAATTATAAAGCTGTAATAAGCTTATGAAATCATGTGTGTTTCAATTACTGCTCCCTTCTGACCATCCTGTCTTGTGTGTCCTTCAAGAAGAAACAGGAAATTATGTTCTTGGACTTCTGGCAAATTTCAGCTGTCCCAATTCATCAGTCTCTGTGTGAATATGTCAGTATCATCTCTTTAGTGGGTGTGTGTGTGGGTGTCTGAGTGTGAGTGAGTGTCAGTGAGTGCTCCTTCAATCTGGAAACATAGGCTTATATGCTACATGTGAACGTCATAACCTCACAAACTTAGAACCTTGTATGGCACACATTCATTTCTGCTAACTTCCGCAATGTGCGATCCAAAAGTAGATACTAACTCATGGAGTCATATGGAGCTTTATTGACAAGCTCACATTTAACACTCCATACTTGACATAATGTGCTGTTCATATAATGTCATAACCTTACATTTACATAATATGAGCACATATTAGCAACTTTACATTAAATAACTATATACTAATATGTATTAACATGACTGAGACTACTCTAAACTTATTTTAACGAGATATAATCCATAATGTATCATTGCTTTGGCTACATAGACACATGTCTATTTTTGTCTTCTCATGACATTCTGTACCAAAATACCATATATGTCATACTCAAATTGGCTACATCAGAAACGTATTACTAACTCAGCTTTAGATGAGGATATGTTTCACTGAACACTTGATCAAGGTCATTCACACATACTATTTATTATAAATAATCATAAAACCAAATATGTTTTGCAAACTTGCCATAAATATATTATAACACCTATAAGTGCCGAATTACGAATTTGGAATAATATTGTAACACAAACGCATACACGCCCGCATATGAAAACGGCGGTCAAACCACACGTGAGGTATCGCCGCAATCGGTAGAGCGAGAGCAATAATTCTAGCATTAACGTGCAACCTGTAAAAATGTTTAAATATCTACTTATGGAGATTTTTGAGGGTAAAAGTTTGACGCCATTACACGAGCGGGCACAATTTTGAAGCATGACATGTTGGGTATCAATTTACTTGGCGTAACATTATCTTTCACAATATAAAAAAAAAAAAATTGGGCTAATTTTACTTTTGTCTTATTTTTTTTTTATTCCAAAAAAAGTTGTTGTTTTTTCCAAATAAAGTGCACTTGTAAGACCGCTGCGCAAATACGGTGTTAAAAAAAGCATTGCATTGACCGCCATTTTATTTTCGATGGTGTTAGAAAAAAAAAAAAAAATATATATATATATAATTGGGGGTTCTAAGTAATTTTCTATAAAAAAAAAACCTGTTTTAAACATGTAAACGCCAAATCTGAAAGAGACCTGGTCCTTAACCACTTCAGCCCAGGACCAATTGTCAGCCTAAGGACCAGAGGTTTTTTTTTTTTTACAATTTCGCACTGCACTGCTTTAACTGGTAATTGCGCAGTCATGCAATGTTGTACCCAAACTAAATTTGCGTCCTTTTCTTCCCACAAATAAAGCTTTCTTTTGATGGTATTTGATTTCCTCTGTGACTTTTATTTTTTGCAATATAAATGGAAAAAGACCGAAAATTTTGAGAAAAAAAAATATATTTTCTACTTTTTGTTATAAGAAAAATCAAATAAACTGAATTTTAGTCATACATTTAGGGCAAAATTTATTCAGCCACATGTCTTTAGTAAAAAAAAATGTCAAGCGTATATATTTATTGGTTTGCGCAAAAGTTATAGCGTCTACAAACTAGAGTACATTTTCTGGAATTTACACAGCTTTTAATTTGACTGCCTATCTCATTTCTTGAGGTGCTAAAATGGCAGGGCAGTACAACCCCCCCCCCCAAATGACCCCATTTTGGAAAGTAGACACCCCAAGGAAATTGATGAGGGGCATGTTGAGCTCATTGAATATATATTTTTTTTTTGTCCCAAGTGATTGAATGACACAAAAAAAAAAATACAAGAAGTTGTCACTAAATGATATATTGCTCACACATGCCATAGTTATATGTGGAATTGCACCCCAAAATATATTCTGCTGCTTCTCCTGAGTACGGGGATACCACATGTGGGACTTTTTGGGAGTCTAGCCGCGTACGGCACCCCGAAAACCAATCACTGCCTTCAGGATTTCTAAGTGAGTCACTCCTCACTACCTATCACAGTTTTGAAGGCCATAAAATGCCAAAATAACACAACCCCCCCCCCCCCCCAAATGACCCCAGTTTGGAAAGTAGACACCCCAAGCTATTTACTGAGAGGCATGTTGAGTCCATGAAATATTCTATATTTTGCCACAAGTTGCAGGAATATTACAATTTTTTTTTTTTATTTTGTGCACAAAGTTGTCAGTAAATGATATATTGCTCACACCTGCTATGGGCATAAGTCAAATTACACCCCAAAATAAATTCTGCTGCTTCTCCCGAGTACGGGGATACCACATGTGGGGGACTTTTTGGGAGCCTAGCCACGTACGGGACCCCGAAAACCAAGCACTGCCTTCCGGATTTAAATATAAAACGCTACCAAAAAAAACTTAGCGATCGCAGGGATCAGGCCTGACTCTGCGATCGCTGTAGTTATGTGTTTAGTGTTTTGAAAGTGACAGCGATCGATACTGCACTTGGGTGGGCTGGGCGGAGGGGCAAAACGCAGGTGCTAGCAGGTATCTGGGCTGATCCCGCTAACAATGCGTTTTTTTGGAACCCTAAACTGCTGGGGACGCTAGTATAGATCTAATCAGTCAGATATTGATCTGTTCAGATACTATACCACTACGGGAGGTTTATGCTTTGTGCGTGGGTGTTAGCGGTACTGACACTAACCTAGCGCTGCCTGGGGCGACGCAGACCCTGATCCTAAAACCTAATTGATATCACCCGCCGGGTGATCAGGGGGTTAAACCTTTATTGGGTAATAAATGGTGGGTGCCCTGATGCTATAAAAAGCAAACTAACTAACCAGAGTCACCCGTAACACTTATACGGTGATCACTGGTGAAAGGGTTAACTAGGGGCAATCAGGGGGTTCAAATTTTTACTAGGTAGTAAATGGGGGTCCCTGGCGCTATATAAAAACCTGACGGGAAGCTAAATAACTAACTGGCTAACCAGCGTCACCAGTGACACTTATACAGTGATCGCTGATGAAAGGGTTAACTAGGGGCAATCGGGGTAAAACCATTATTGGGTAGTCTATCGGGGTACCTAGCGCTATAAAAACCTGCCGGTGAACCTAAAAAATAACTAGCTACCTAGCGACACTAATGCAGCGATCAGAAAAATGATCACTTAGTGACACTGGCAAAAGGGGGTGAAAGGGTTAATTAGGGGCAATCAGGGGTTTAAAACCATTATTGGGTAGTATATCGGGGTACCTAGCGCTATAAAAACCTGGCGGTGAACCTAAAAAAAATAACTAGCTACCTAGCGACACTAGCGACACTAATGCATTTATCAGAAAAACGATTGCTTAGTGACACTGGCAAAAGGGGGTGAAAGGGTTAACTAGGGGCAATCAGGGGGTTAAACCTTTATTGGGGGGTGGTAGGGGGCTACCCTGGACCTAACACTAACTGCCCTGACAGTTTTTACTTTTACAACTGACACTGAATGCAGTGATCAGTAAATAAATGATCACTGCAATCAGTGACACTGTGACTGGGGGGGGGGGGATCGTGGGGGTGATCGGGGGGGTTTGTGTACCTATGTGTGCCTACATGTCAGTGTAGTGTTGGTGCACACTTGCTTTTAGTCTTCTCCTCGTAGTCCGGTCAAAAAGACCGCCCCGAGGAGAATGACATCACTTCCTCCCTGCCTGTGTATACAATACACAGTGGGACGAAGCTTCTCATTCGCCAGGAGCGATCGAGAGGGGATGGCCAGAAGCCAACGGCCGTCCCCTCATCCTGGACCGCTCCTGAAGCGAAACGGACCGCTGCATCCAGCGGGAGGGGGTCCGATCGGACCCCCCACCCGCTGGAAGGCAAGCACGTACATGTACGTGCTTGTGCCTGTACATGCCATCGTGATGACGTACAATGGCATGTGGCGGTCGTTAAGTGGTTAATAATAAAATTAATAAACTGTGTGCTGTTTAAAAAGTGATGGTGAAATCAGAAATGATAGTAAGTGAAAGCCCCACACTTAAAAGTAAACAAAAGTGGATGGTGCAAAAAAATGATGATTTTCTTCAGAAAAACAAGAGTGTCTCCCGGTGCGCTTCTCAGTGAATAGTAATGTGATTACCCTCGCCAGAAATCTTACCCCTATTGGGTGGATCAGCCTCCACAGTATGAGCCACTGTGCTGCTCTCTGGCATTGGCTTGATGTTGTCCTGGGAGATGCCTGCTCTTCCGCTAGTATTGTGTCGACGTTATGTATAATGAGGAAAAGACACATCCATGGTGTAGTATGTATTGACAGTTAATTTATTAAGAAGAGATCTACTCACATAACAATGATCACAAATAGCTTAGTTAAGATACCGCCGGCCACTGCCGTCTATGTATAAAGTGCACGTTGTATGGCCATGTCCTGCGCGTTTCGTCACACTGACGTCATCGGGAGCTCTGGCGAGGGTAATTGCATTACTATTCACTGAGAAGCGCACCAGGAGACGCTCTTGTTTTTCTGAAGAAAATCATCATTTTTGTGCACCATACACTTTTTTGTTTACTTTTAATTGCGGGACTTTCACTTATTATCATTTCTGATTCCATCATCACTTTTTAAACAGCACTCTGTGTTTATTAATTTTATTATTAATAATGTTCATTAATTTTATTCAGAAGTATGTTGCTTGGTTTGCTCAAATATTATTTTAACCACTTAATAACCGCCCTATAGCCGAATGACGGCTTTAGGGCGGTTTCTTAACTGTGGGAGGCCGTCATATGACGACCTCCCAGAATTCCGCTCTCGCGCGCCCCCTGGGGCGCGCACTCGAGAGCATCCGCTCGTCGCGGCCGTCTACCACGTGATCGCTCCGTCAAATGACGGAGTGATCACTTGTAAACAAACCGGCGTCATGTTATGACGCCGGTTCCTCCCTCCCCCTCTCTGTACTGATCGGAACAGCGGAGGGGGAGGAGATCGGTGTCAGCAGCGATGTGGGCTGCATCTGCAGTGCCCACATCGCTGCTCACCGAAAATTAACCCCTCAATTCCCTGCAAATACTCTGCAATACCCTGCCATTACTCTGCATTACTCTGCAATACCCTGCATTACTCTGCATTACTCTGCATTACTCTGCAATACCCTGCAATAGTCTGCATTACACTGCAATACCCTGCCATTACTCTGCATTACTCTGCAATACCCTGCATTACTCTGCATTACCCTGCAATACCCTGTCATTACTCTGCATTACTCTGCATTACCCTGCAATACTCTGCAATACCCTGCAATACTCTGCAATACCCTGCAACACTCTGCAATGCTCTGCAACACTCTGCAATGCTCTGCAACACTCTGCAATGCTCTGCAACACCCACCAATACCCTGCAACACTCTGCAATGCTCTGCAACACCCGCCAATACCGTGCAACACTCTGCAATGCTCTGCAACACCCTTCAATATCCTGCAATGCTCTGCAACGCAATACTCTGCAACACCATACTCTGAGATACCCAGCCATACTCTGATATACCCAGCCATACCCAGCCATAGTCGGTGATACCCTGCAATACCCAGCCATAGACACCCCCCCCCCCCTCCCGCCACCCTCCGGTGCTTCTACCGACTCGCCAATACTATCAAATCCAGAATCTTTTTTTTTATTTTTTTCAGGCTTCCCAGCTTAGAGGTGAGATGCGGGGTCTTATTGACCCCACATCTCACTGTAAAGAGGACCTGTCATGCCATATTCCTATTACAAGGGATGTTTACATTCCTTGTAATAGGAATAAAAGTGATCAAAAAATTTATTTTTGGGGAAAAAAATGTCAAACTAAAATAAAGTAAAATGAACAATAATTTTTTTTTTTTTAAAGCGCCCCTGTCCCCATGTGCTCGCATGCAGAAGCGAACGCATACGTAAGTCCCGCCCACATATGAAAACGGTGTTCAAACCACACATGTGAGGTATCGCTGCGTACGTTGGAGCGAGAGCAATAATTCTAGCCCTAGACCTCCTCTGTAACTCAAAACATATAACCAGTAAAAAAAAAATTAAATTGTCGCCTATGGGGATTTTTAAGTAGCGACGTTTGGCGCCGTTCCACGAGCCTGTGCAATTTTGAAGAGTGACATGTTAGGTATCGATTTACTCAGTGTAACTTCATCTTTCACATTATGCAAAAATTGGGCTAACTTTACTGTGTTTTTTTTTTTTTTTTTTTTAAGCACAAAACAGTTTTTTTTCCAAAAAAAAGCATTTGAAAAATTGCTGCGCAAATACCGTGCGAGATAAAAAGTTGCAACGACCACCATTGTATTCTCCAGGGTGTTTGCTAAAAAAACATATAATGTTTTGGGATTCGATGTAATTTTCTAGCAAATAAATGATGATTTTTACATGTAGGAGAGAAATGTCAGAATTGGCCTGGGTGCTCCAAGAACGCCTGATGGCGCTCCCTGCATGTTGGGCCTCTGTATGTGGCCGCACTGTGTAAAAGTCTCACACATGTGGTATAGCCGTACACGGGAGTAATAGCAGAATGTGTTTTGGGGTGTAATTTGTGGTATGCATATGCTGTGTGAGAAATAAACTGATAATATGACAATTTTGTGAAAAAAAAAGTAAAAAAAATCTTGATTTTGCAAAGAATTGTGGGAAAAAATGACAACTTCAAAAAACTCATCATGCCTCTTATTAAATACTCACACATGTGGTATCACCGTACTCGGGAGTAATAGCAGAATGTGTTTTGGGGTGTAATTTGTGGTATGCATATGCTGTGTGTGAGAAATAAACTGATAATGACAATTTTGTGGAAAAAAAAAAGGGAAAAAAAAATCTTGATTTTGCAAAGAATTGTGGGAAAAAATAACTTAAAAAAACTCATCATGCCTCTTGCTAAATACCTTGGAATGTCTTCTTTCCAAAAAGGGTTCATTTGGGGGGTATTTGTACTTTTCTGGCATGTTAGGGTCTCAAGAATTGAAATAGGCCGTCAGTACTTCAGGTGTGATCAATTTTCAGATATTGGCACCATAGCTTGTGGACTCTATAACTTTCACAAAGACCAAATAATATCCACCAATTTGTACTTATTTTTACCAAAGATATGTAGTGGTATAAATTTTGGCCAAAATTTATGAAGAAAAAATTACTAATCTGCTAAATTTTATAACAGAAACAAAGAAAAATTCATTTTTTTACAGAATTTTCTGTATTTTTTCTTTTATAGCACAAAAAATAAAAAACCCAGCGGTGATTAAATACCACCAAAAGAAAGCTCCATTTGTGTGAAAAAAAGGACAAAAATTTCATATAGGTCCAGTGTTGCATGACTGAGTAATTGTCATTCAAAATGTGAGAGCACCGAAAGCTGAAAATTGGTCTGGTTATTAAGGGTGTTTAAGTGTCCAGTGGTCAAGTGGTTAAGCACTGTATGCATGATATTTATAGTGACCTAGGCACTCAGAGCAGCACTTTAGGTGCAATTTTTTTTATTTTTATTTTTTTCCCTCGTATAGATAGAAGATTGAACACACACACACCATATTTACCGGTAGTTTCACCAAGTAGTTTTTGGTGTTAAACTATTATCAGATTATTATTTGTCAGCATGCTGACAAACCTATCACTTATGTGTTTTTCACTAATAATTTAAAGGTATAGCGCCAGATCTACCCCTCCCTTCCCTTTACCTTGCAGGACTGCAGAGAGAGAGGGGTAGGAAAGCCCTAAACAACTGCAGACCCCCAAGATCATTACACCATTGCATGGCATCTGGCGGTCCCATCCAGTGCTGCCCTCAGACTGACAAAGCCAGGACAGCAGTGCAGTGTGCTGCATATAAAGACAGGAAAGAAAAAAAAAAAAAGAGAGATACAATGATAACATTGCAGAGCTCTTATAATACCACACCTGTACAATATCAATGCTGTTTAACCACTCCCTGCCCGGTCAATAGCAGATTGATGTCTACATAGTTAGTCAGGTTGAAAAAAGACACAAGTCCATCCAGTTCAACCTTAAAACAAATAGTCTAGAAAGTGGTTCTGTTATTCTGACTGGGCGTCATATGACGTCCTTCAGGATAATATGCCACATCGCGCCCGTGGGGGTGCGCATCAAGGAGATCATGGAGCAGTTTGTCAGTCTGACACACTGCTACACCGATCTCGGTAACGAGCCTCCGGCCACGTGATAAGCTGTGTCCAATCATGGCTGATCATGATGTAAACAGGAAAAGCCGTTGATCGGCTTTTCCTCACTCGTGTCTGACAGACGCGAGTAGAGGAGAGTTGATCGGTGGCTCTCCTGACAGGAGGGTCTGTGCTGATTATCAGCAAAGCCCCCCTCGGATGCCTGCATTAGACCACCAGGGAATCTGCTCGGACCACCAGGGAAGGGGGCAACATGTGGATGGCCAGGTATGTACCCTATGGTCATCCACATGTGTAAATGCCAATCAGTGCCTACAAATGAGTACTGACTGGCACCATCATGTAACACATGTGAAATTGTGATGGCCAGCAGTGCCACCTATGAGTGTCCATCACCGGTGCCTGTCAGTGCCACCTCAACGGTGCCACTTCATCAGTGCCCATCATTGAAGAAGAAAATGTACTTATTTAAAGAAAAATGTAACCACCTGCTTACTGGGCACTTAAACACCCTTCCTGCCCAGACCAATTTTCAGCTTTCGGTGCTCTCACAATTTGAATGACAATTACTCAGTCATGCAACACTGTACCCAAATGAATTTTTTGTCCTTTTTTTCCCACAAATAGAGCTTTCTTTTGGTGGTATTTGATCACCTCTGGGGTTTTTATTTTTTGCGCTATAAATGAAAAAAGACCGAAAATTTTGAAAAAAAACGCATATTTCTTTGTTTCTGTGAATTATAAATTTTTTTCATACATTTTGGCCACAATTTATACTGCTACATATCTTTGGTAAAAATAACCCAAATTAGTGGATATTATTTGGTCTTTGTGAAAGTTAGAGAGTCTACAAGCTGTGGTGCGAATCGCAAAAAATTGATCACATCTGATGTACTGGTGGCCTATCTCGCTTCTTGTGACCCGAACAAGTCAGGAAAGTACAAATACCCCCCAAATGACCCCTTTTTGGAAAGTAGACATTCCATGGTATTTAGTAAGAGGCATAGTGAGCTTTTTGATGTTGTCATTTTTTCCCACAATTCTTTGCAAAATTAAGATTTTTCATTTTTTTTTTTCTCCACAAAATTGTCATTGTAATAGGTTATTTCTCTCACGTGGCATGTGTATACCACAAATGACACCCCCCCCCCAAAAAAATTCTGCTACTCCTCCTGAGTATTACAATACCACATGTGTGGGACTTTTTCACAGCCTGGCCACATAGAGAGGCCCAACATGCAGGTAGCGCCATCATGTGTTCTAGGAACATAAATTACACATCTAACTTGTTGACTATTTATTACACTTTTGAAGCACCA
This sequence comes from Lithobates pipiens, assembly GCF_037356315.1. Taxonomy (NCBI): domain Eukaryota; kingdom Metazoa; phylum Chordata; class Amphibia; order Anura; family Ranidae; genus Lithobates; species Lithobates pipiens. The sequence goes on along the minus strand of NW_027507758.1, from coordinate 198,045,866 downwards.
GGACAATGACACGTGACACTGATGACAGATGGCACTGATACGTGGCACTGATGACAGATGGCACTGATGACTAGTGGCACTGACACGTGGCACTTATACGTGGCACTGAAGACACGTGGCACTGATGACAGATGGCACTAATACGTGGCACTAATATGTGCCACTGATGACAGATGGCACTAATACACGGCACCGATGACGCGTGACACTGATGACAGATGGCGCTGATAAGTGGCATTGATGACACGTGACACTGACAACAGATGGCACGTGACACTGACAGGTGGCACTGATGACAAATGGCACTGATATGTGGCACTGATGACAGATGGCACTAATACGTGGCACTGATGACAGATGGCACTAATACGTGGCACTGATGACAGATGGCACTAATACGTGGCACTGATGACAGATGGCACTATGTGGCACTGATGACACGTGGCACTGATGACACGTGGCACTGATGACAGATGGCACTTATACGTGGCACTGATGACAGATGGCACTGGGGGCAGGTGGCACTGGGGGCAGGTGGCACTGGGGGCGGGTGGCACTGGGGGCGGGTGGCACTGGGGTGGATGGCACTGGGGGCAGGTGGCACTGGGGCGGATGGCGCTGCTGGGGGCGGATGGCGCTGCTGGGGGAGGATGGCACTTTTTTTTTTTTTTTAACTCGAGGCAGAACGGCTGCCGCTGCAGCCGTTCATCTCTCCCCTCTCACACTGTCTGTGTGAGGAGGGAGAGCGGCGCTGAGAGATGATCTCATATGTTTACATATGAGATCATCTCCCATTGGACACGCCGATCATGCTGTAAACGGCCCCGGGGGACACGGCGAACACATAACTTCCGCAATGCGCGTCCGCGGCAGCGCGCATTGCGGAAGTAAACAGGACGTCCAGGGACGACCACCCGGACGAACGCGCCTGCTCTACGGCCGTCATTCAGCTATAGGGCGGGCGCGAGGTGGTTAACAAACAAAGAAAAATGTTTTGTTTTTTTTTGTTTTGTTTTTCAAAATTTAAGTATTTTTATTTGTTGCACAAAAAATAAAAACTGCAGAGGTGATCAAATACCACCAAAAGAAAGCTCTATTTGTGGGAACAAAATGATAAAAAAAAAAAAAAAATTGTTTGGATGCAGTGTTGTATGACTGCCCAATAGTCATTCAAATTGCAACAGCACTAAAAGCTGAATTTTTTTTCTGGGCAGGAAGGTGTTTAAGCGCCTGGTATTGAAGTGGTTAAGCATCGTTTTGTCCATAGCCTTGGCACAAAAAGGCACCCAGTTTAGAAAAAAAAGGATTTCCCTTCAGCATTCAGGGTCTTCTGACGCTGAGAGGCTGAACATGGAGGGGTAAGTTTGGCGGTGGGGAGGATGCAGCAAACAACTTTTCTTTTCTTACATCAGGGGACACAGAGCCATAGTAATAACTATGTGGGTTATATCGGCATATCAGTTGCTGGACACTGGCATGCCCCTTAAGGCGTGAACTTCCCCCATATAACCCCTCCCATTACTGGGAGTCCTCAGTTTTCTCGCCAGTGTCTTAGATGTTGGTCACAAGGAAAGATGTGCTGTGCTCCGCTGGGAATATCCTTACTGGGGCCAGCTATGCGACCGGATCCATTCAAGGTGTTTTTTCCAGGCCGAATTGGATGGTGCCCGTGCCTCGTGTCTGAAGAAACAAGGTTTTACCTGCAACGCTTCTCTTTTTAGAGAGCTGGACCCTGGGATTCAGTATTTGTTTTTTTTCAGCCATATTCTTGGCAGGGTGCTTTACGGGCCCAGAACTGCAGATTCCCCTATTTAAGGGGGCCCCAGTCTCTGAAGGTTTGTTTCCTAATGGAGCCCACCGTGAGAGGTGAAGATTGGGTCTGTTATTCAGACCCTGCAGCTGGATAAGGTAAGGGAGACGCCTCAAGAATTTTTCTAGTTCTAGTAGGTTTCTCCTTTTAAGTAAATGTATGCTATGCCTATAGTCGCCACCGGGGGCTGCCAAGAGCACATACCTTTTCATGCCTTGTCTGTCTGCTGCTGTCTACGCTCTATCCTTCTCCAGCCATGCTCCAGAAGGATGAAGGTAAGGGTTTTTTTTTTCCTTCTGGCATTCTCCCTCCATGGATTACGGGGCTGAGACAGGCCTGGGCAGAGAGCGCTAATATACCCCGCCGCCGCCGTCCGCCCCGTCCACCACCGCCATTACAGCGGCCCCACATCCACCGGCCCTTCCCTCTCCTCTGTCTCAGCCTCCCCTCCATGCTTGCCAGCAGGGTTGGAGCCTCTGCTCGCGCGGGAAAAGCTTGTTTTTAAAAACTAGCGGGGGGTAAGTGGTCGGAGGAGGTGGCGGAGCACTAGGCTACACGGGCTTTAAAGTGCACTCTTTTTCAGATGCACAGAGCTGACAGGCACATGTGAGTGTGGGAGACACAGGCATTCCCAGTTGCTGAACTACAGGGCTCAGCAGTCAGTGCATTTTTGTGTGTGGTACCTCTACCTTTTGTTGCTTTGCACTATGGGTAAAAGAGGTACAAGTACCCCGACGAATAGGGGCTCTAAGGGGTCCCCTTCAGTCTCTGAGGACCCCCCCCCTCTGCAGCACCTCCCCCCCTCCCCTGTAGGACCCAGGGAGGCTGGCCAGGTCGAGTTGTTGGGGTCAGGGGCTGCAGCTGCTTGTGGCACTTCAGCCCCTGTGTACATTACACGGGAGGTTTTTTCCTTAACCATAAATGGTTTAGAGGAATGATTAGTGGCCTTAATCGTATCTTCACTCAGTGGAAGAAAAAGCACTAGGCCCCCCTCTGTCACCCAGGTCCCTCAGCGTGAGGAACTCAGGGATAAAGAAGAGGAATCCCCCTCAGAGGATCGGGAGGAAATTGATGATTCCACTTCTGAGGAATCTAGTGGAGAAGGGCCCTCTTCAGCTTCTCAGGATGAGGAAATGTTCAAATTCCTCTTCAGAGGATCCTAACGGGGAGTAGCCGCACAAATCAGGCGTTAGTCTACTCCCTTAACCCTTTTGTTGCCTGCCACAGGCTCTTGAGGTATCACCTGGGAGTCCATTCAACATGGTGTCCTATGGAACAAGTTCTGTAGTGCAAATCTGCAAGATGCAAAAAGCACTAAAAATGCACAGCTATGTATTCTGAATGGGACATTTTTCTGAAAGAAATGGGGTGGGTTCCAGCTATTAATGCTGCAATACCTCAGTGAGCGGAGTCTCACATGTCCAAGGGATAACGCACTGATGGTAAAGGATCCAGCAAGTTAAGGTTGGATTTTCCTTTTAAAGACAAGATGTCTTTTTCAGTTCTGGCTGCAATTGAAGTAGTTCAGTCCATTAACCCCTTAACGTCTGCTCCACTATTGTGGTGGAGCACATTTTGAGTCAAGCCAATGCCTTGGAATGTGGACTCCAAGGGGTTAAGGAACAGGTGTGAGATACCTGAAAGTTCTGCCTGATCAGCAGACCCGGCAGGGGGCTGGTGTATTTGGCGCACAGTGTCTCACAGATGCTATGAAGGACTCGATCATTTAAGCCCTATGGCTTATACTTGGACTAGTGCATTTTTGCAGAGGTCCATGGAGATATTGGTCAGCCGAAGCACCAGGTAAAAACCCTTAGCCAGTCTGTGTCCCTTAATCATGCAGCCTCTCCTATGCCTGGGGTATCTGCCTTTAGGCAGTCTCGACGGTCTCAATCGTCAGGTTCAGGAGAATGTTCCCAGGGGCAGCACTAGTATCTTGGGGGCAGAAAGCCCATCAAGCAGAATGCAAAGGCCTTCTCATGAAGGAGCACCCCCATTTGTTTGAGTGAGGGGAAAGGTCCTGCGATTCTCATTCTGGCAGGAACAATGTTAAGAGCATAGGGATTTCTGCGATTTTTCTCTAGGTTACATCTAGAGTTTCAAGAGCCCGGATGACTCAGTCGGCTTTCGATCCGAGGGTTTGGGTGCTGCCTGTGGGGTCCTTGGGGCTGCTGATGCGTCAGTCTTATGTAAGAGTGTTCATATCCTCAAAGAATGCTCCTAAGGTTCCAGAGAAAAAAAAAAAATCAGAAGTGTCTTTCTGGTCTCTGGATCAGCTTTTATCCCAGTCAGTGATGTCAGAGTTTCCCTTAGTGGAACAGGGTTTTTTGGCTCAAACCTTTTAAGGTCCCAGAGCCAAGCAGAGAGGTAAGACCCATTCTAGATCTTGGAGATCTGAATTGGCACTTAAACATCCAATCCTTTCATAAGTTTATCGGCTGTATTCATCCTGCAAGGAGGGGAGTTGCATATCTCCATGTGCCAAAGCTGAATAAAAGGCAACTTTTCCCCAACTCCTCCAGGCCACCTGTTGATAATAGGATTTTTAAAAGCGCTTACATGTAAAATCCTTTTTCTTTGATGTGCATCAGGGGACACAGAGCCATAGTAATAACTATGTGGGTTATATCGGCATATCAGGTGCTGGACACGGACACGCCCCTTAAGGCGTGAACTTCCCCCATATAACCCATTACTGGGAGTCCTCAGTTTTGTAGCCAAGCAATCAAAGTGTATAAGAAGAAGGGAGGGATCTCTGTGTCCCCTGATGTACATCAAAGAAAAGGATTTTACAGATAAGCCGTTCTTAAAATTTTCTTTTCTTTTCTTACATCAGGGGACACAGAGCCATATTAATAACTATGTGGGATGTCCCATAGCCATGGCAACTGAAGGGGGGGGGGAGACAGAATCAAGGAAACAGGAGGCCAGAGGACTCGTACTACAGCCTGCAGTGTATGCTGTGCCCAAAGGCTATCTCCTCATGAACTTTTAATATTGATTTAAAAAAATAAATCTGATAAACGTCTGAACCAAAGACCAATGTTGCGGTCTTACAGATCAGAGCCACAGAGGCCTGATGATGCACCACCCAAGAGGCATTTATCGTCCTGGATGAATGTGCTCTTAATATGAGAAGGAAGAATTTCTTTAAACTGAAGTTTGATCAATCGCTTGACAAACCCATTTGGAAAATAGTGGATCTTGACGCTGCCTGTCCTTATCTTGGACCCTCTGGCAGTACAAACAAAACCTGTGTTTTGCGAACCTGAGCAGTCACCCTTAAATAAATTCTGATCGCCCTTACTACATCAAGAGACTGTAGTGCTTTCTCTTCCCCAGATTAAGGCTTCTGGGGAGAAAGAAGGAAGAATATCTTGGTTTAAATGAAAACCTGTTACCACTTTTGGTAAGAGTTCAGGATGAGGACATCAAATCATCTCATCCCTATACATGATGAAATATGGCTCTTACAAGACAGATCCGTTAGTTCCAATAATCTTCTAGCAGAAGAAATGGCAAGCAAAAGAATTTTTCTCTCTTGTCAAAGAACCAAGAGAATTTCTCATAAGGTTCAAACGGCTGATTTAACAAAGCCGGCAAGACCAATTTTAAATCCTAAGGATTTAGAGGTGCCTTGATGGGGGGAATAAAATTTTACCCCCTGAATAAACTATGCACCAAGAGAGGGAAGCAAGAGGCCATAGGAAAAGACACAAACACGGCCTGGATCTGGCTCTTGATAAGTCAAGGCCAGCTTCATTTCAGATCCCATATGCAGGAATCCTGCCTATTGACATAACTCCAGGGGTGCCAACCCCTGGATCAATACCAAGAAACCTATGCCTTCCAGATTCTATAGTAAGTGATTCTGGAAGCCGGCTTCCTGGCATTAGTCAAAGTAGACACTACTGAAGGAGATTACCCATGATCTTTTATAGAGTGGGATTCAACTGTCAAACCTGTTAAACTCCTTATCCGTAGAGTAGATGAAATACCGGACCCAGCGCAAGAAGGTCTGGTTATAATGGCAGAGTCCAAAGGACTTCAACTGCCCTCCTTATGATCTCGATAAATTCAGATCTTCTGGGGCCCCCAGAATCACTGCCTTTTGTTCCTGCTTAATCCTGCGGAGAAGGCGCGGAAGTAGCAGAGCTGGAGGAGATGCATAGATCAGTGAGAACTAATCCCCTGGGAATCCGAATGCGTCTGTTCCACCAGCTAGAGGACCCATTGTTTGACAAAGTTGTCGACCTAACTAATGAATGTGGATGCAAATAGGTCCATGTATGGAGTATCCCATCTGACATATTGCTAGGAAGATGTCAGGGTGAAGAGATAATTTTCCCGGAAATAAATTGTTGGCGTCTCGAGTAGTACGCCTGAAATATTAAAATTGCCGATAGGCAAGGAGTGTTGTTCTGCCAAAGCTAGAACATTCACTTTTTGGTAATGTGAGATGTTAACCCATTGTGTGCTACTGGGGAGGATGGGCCAGGATTCTTTTTTTTTTTTTTTTTTTTTAGCAGACACCCTAGAGATTAAGATGGTCGTTGCAGCTTTTTATCTTGCACAGTATTTGTGCAGCAATTTTTCATACACACTTATTGGAAGAAAAACTATTTCATGCTTTAAAAAAAAAAAGAAGAAAAACAGTAAAGTTAGCCCATTTTTTTTGATAATGTGAAAGATTTTGTTATGTTGAGCAAATGGATACCTAACATGTCACGCTTCACGCTCATGAAATGGCGCTTAAACTTCGGTACATAAAAACCCCCATAGGTGACGCTTTAATTTTTTTTACTGGTTACATGTTTTGAGTTGCAGAGGTCTAGGCATAAAATTATTGCTCTTGCTCTAATGTTTGCAGTGATACCTTGCATGTTTGATATGAACACTGTTTACATATGTGGGTGTGTGTTTGCTTCTGCGTGCGAGCACACGGAGATGGGGAGGCTTTATTTTTTTATTTTATTTTTTATGGTTTATTTTACTTTTTTATAGTTTGACACTTTTATTTTTTTTTATTTTTTACTTCCTATTACAAGGAATGTATATATCCCTTGTAATAGGAATAAGCATGACAGGTCCTCTTTAAAGTGAGCTATGGGGTCAATAAGACGACCTCAGCTTCCCAGCCGAGGCGGCACCATTTTTTCGAATGCAGAGGATGGACGCGATGTCATAGCATCACATCCAGCCTCCAAATGATCATAGAGACTCATAGTGATCATCCAGTATGCCAGAAATCAGCATCCAGGGCCGGCTGATGCGTTCTCCGACTCACCGATGGCAGGGCTTGGTAGAAGCACCGGAGGGGGGGGGGGGGGGTGTGCCCTCTCGTTGCCCATAAAAACGCTTACGAGGCTGAACAGCTGCTATGATCATTTTTATGGTGTAGGGAATCGCCGGCTCTAAAAGACTATCTGAATGATGCCTGTAGCTTCAGGCATCATTTAGATGTCCCTGCTTAACCTCCTCCCACCCGCCCTATAGCCGAATGACGGCCTTAGAGCGGGCGGGTTCCTTCGCCTGGCCGTCCCTGGACGGCCTGGTGTTTACTTCCGCAATGCGCGCCGCCGGGGGCGCGCATCGCAGAAGTATTGTATTCGCCGTGTCTCCCGGAGACAGGCAAATACAGATCGCCGTGAACGGCCAATCAAAGCGGCCGTTCACAGCGCGATCGCAGCTGCCAATGGGAGATGATCTCATATGTAAACATATGAGATTATCTCCCATTGCAGTGTCTCTCCCTCCTCACACAGACAGCGTGTGAGGAGGGAGAGCAATCTGTGTGTCAACCCCAGTGCCATCTGTCAGCCCAGTGCCAGTGCCTGCCGTCAGCCCCAGTGCCGCCTGCGCCAGTGCCGCCTGCGCCAGTGCCACCTGCCAGTGCCGCCCGTCAGCCCCAGTGCCGCCCGTCAGCCCCAGTGCCGCCCGTCAGCCCCAGTGCCGCCCGTCAGTGCCGCCCGTCAGTGCCGCCCGTCAGTGCCACCTGCCAGTGCCACCTGCCAGTGCCACCTGCCAGCACCAGTGCCGTCAGCCCCAGTGCCATCAGCCCCAGTGCCACCTGCCAGCGCCACCTGCCAGTGCCATCCATCAGTGCCACCTGCCACCACCAGTGCCACCTGCCAGTGCCATCCGTCAGCCCCAGTGCCGCCAGCCCCAGTGCCACCTGCCAGCGCCATCCGTCAGCCCCAGTGCCGTCAGCCCCAGTGCCGCCAGTGCCACCTGCCAGCGCCAGTGCCACCTGCCAGTGCCACCTGCCAGCGCCAGTGCCACCTGCCAGCCGCAGTGCCACCTGCCAGCCGCAGTGCCACCTGCCAGCCGCAGTGCCATCTGCCAGCCCCATTTGCCAGAGCAATTAGCCAGAGAAAATAGCCAGCACCATCTGCCAGCCCCAGCCCCATCTGCCAGCCCCATCTGCCTCCAGCCCCATCTGCCTCCAGCCCCATCTGCCTCCAGCCCCATCTGCCTCCAGCCCCATCTGCCTCCAGCCCCATCTGCCTCCAGCCCCATCTGCCTCCAGCCCCATCTGCCTCCAGCCCCATCTGCCTCCAGCCCCATCTGCCTCCAGCCCCATCTGCCTCCAGCCCCATCTGCCTCCAGCCCCATCTGCCTCCAGCCCCATCTGCCTCCAGCGCCATCTGCCGTCAGCGCCATCTGCCGTCAGCGCCATCTGCCGTCAGTGCCACGTGGGGTCACTTTGTGGGCATTTCCATTGTCCTGGTGCTCCAGGGCCTTGAAAAATGTAATAGGTGGTTGAGAAATAAGATGTGTAATTTATGCTCCTAGAACGCCTGATGGTGCTATTTCAATATTGGGCCTCTGTATGTGGCCAGGCTGTGTAAAAGTCTCACACATTTGGTATCGTTATACTCAGGAGGAGTAGTAGAACGTATTTTGGGGTGTCATTTTTGCTATGTACATGCTATGTGTTGGAAATATCTTATAAATGGACAACTTTGCGTAAAAAAAATGCGTTCATTTTTTTTCCACATTTTCCCAAAACTTTTGGAAAAAAAATGAACCATTCAAACGACTCATTATGCCTCATAGATTATACGTTGGGGTGTTAGCTTTCCAAAATGGGGTCACTTTGTGGGCATTTCCATTGTTCTGGTGCTCCAGGGCCTTCAAAAATGTAATAGGTGGTTGAGAAATGAAATGTGTAATTTATGCTCCTAGAACGCCTGATGGTGCTATTTCAATATTGGGCCTCTGTATGTGGCCAGGCTGTGTAAAAGTCTCACACATTTGGTATCGTAATACTCAGAAGGAGTAGCAGAACATATTTTGGGGTGTCATTTGTGGTATACACATGCCATGTGAGAGAAATAACCTATTAGATTGAAAATGTTGTGAGGAAAAAAAAAAATCTTCATTTTGCAAAGAATTGTGGGAAAAAGATGACAACATCAAAAATCTCACCATGCATCTTAGTAAATACCTTGGAATGTCTACTTTCAAAAAAGGGGTCATTTGGGGGATATTAGTACTTTCCTGACTTGTTCTGGTCGCAAGAAATGAGATAGGCCACCAGTACATCAGATGTGATCAATTTTGTGCGATTCGCACCACAGCTTGTAGACTCTCTAACTTTCACAAAGACCAAATAATATCCACTAATTTGGGTTATTTTTACCAAAGATATGTAGCAGTATAAATTGTGGCCAAAATTTCTGAAAAAAAAATTATAATTTGCAAAATTTTATCACAGAAACAAAGAAATATGCGTTTTTTTTCAAAATTTTCGGTCTTTTTTCATTTATAGCGCAAAAAATAAAAACCCCAGAGGTGATCAAATACCACCAAAAGAAAGCTCTATTTGTGGGAAAAAAAGGACACAAAATTCATTTGGGTACAGTGTTGCATGACTGAGTAATTGTCATTCAAAGTGTGAGAGCACCAAAAGCTGAAAATTGGTCTGGTCAGGAAGGGTGTTTAAGTGCCCAGTAAGCAAGTGGTTAAAGTCAAGGACATCATATGACAGTGGGAGGGAAGTGGTTAATTGAGCTACTTGTGTCACCGACTGTTTCCGTCTGCTAATCCTCTTGTATCTGTGATTAGTATTGTCCACTTTACCTTGTTAGCTAACCATTGTGGGATGTTTATATTATTGTGTAATATTTGTTTTTATTATTCATGTGGTGACTGCCCCTAGTTTTGAGACCTTTGTTTATGTCCAATCAAGTTAGTCTTCTTTTACTCCACATTGGTTCTGTCTGATGCTTGAGTAAAATTGCTATACTCTGGTTGCAGAGTGGGGGAAGCTGTATCTTGGCGGAGGCACCCAGGCGGGGTGCCAGGCGGTCCGTCACAAGTGAGTATTCCTGTACATAGGTCTCTCTCCTTCTCCCTTTTGCACAAAAAACTTTGACTGTTTTAGCAATTTACAGCTTAGACATTCAATAAGATTAATCCCAATGGTTATTACAAAGTAGATTCATAAAAAAAAACAAAAAACTGATATATAAAGAAGTCATGTGGTTTAATCAATGCAAAGGAGAAAGCACACAATAAGTATATGAAAGAACACAAATACTAAATAGGGCAAAATATAATCACAATCATGAATGTTGCATATTAAATGGGTACTGAGGAGGTCAAAAGTCGGGAAAAGAGGATTCCTAGAGATTACCAAAGAAAAAGTGTGTGTGTGGGGGGGGGGGGGGGGGGGGTTACCAGGGGTTGTTGTGTCTATTTTATCAACTAGTACATAATGTATTCTCAAATCTATACATACAGGTATATGATATGCAGGGTTGCATATGCCTAGGTTTTGTTTGTGGGTATCCTTCGGGATAGCTGTTAGTTTCCCATTAACTATAAAATTGTTTAGTCTTATTTTTTAATGCTTAGAGTAGGAGTTTTCCAGTATTTCACTATTGGAAGCTGGGTGGCTATAAAAAAGGACAACTAATATACATTTTGTGTGAAAGAGTGCAGTAAAGGGTTTAAGCAGAGCTTCATAAGGGGTTTTACAAAGGTTCTTCTCTCTTGTTCGAATGATCCACTCATATCACTGCTTTGAGAGGTTATACTGGGCTATTCATAAAGCTTTGCTTTGCTTGTGTCTCCTGAAGGGAGCAGCATGACCCAGTGTTTTAGAATGCTATCCTGTGTCCATAATGTCTTCCTAAAATAGGGTTTTAAAGGGAAGACAAATTCTTCACAAGATCAATGCAGTGTGGTTTGTATCTGAGTATACAGCAACACGATGATTCACTATATAGAGTAAACATTTGTTTTCTTTTAAGTTGCTGAATGCTATTTTATATATTTAGTTGTGGCCATAATATTTTTATCTTCATTGAATAGCAAGTAATTTATTTAATTGTTGCGTTTGCCTTTTGGGTTTAGGTAATAAAGTCTGCTCGGGTTATGAAAAAGTCTGTGGGATACCTTATTCCCTTTATGGAACAGGAAAGAAAAGAGATGAGAGCTATATCAGGAAATACGGATGATGATGATGATGTAAGTCCAGTTTTGTATGTTTTCTGTTAAAACTTCAGATCCATTTCAGATTTTTTCTGGTACAACAGTTTTTATTGTAAAAAGCATAACATCTTGACAAATGTTCACCCACGCAGCTGTATAGCAGAATGAGCAAAACGGGAAGGTATGGGCTGGTGAAGTCCGATTAAATAACTTTAAGTATTAACTGTTCACTGGGCAACCTAGTGGAGTAAAGACCTTGGTCCTTTTCATAGTTGAATTGAAACCTTGGATGTTTTGGGAATAGAATGTCAGAGGCTGTAGTGGTATGGTGATGAAGAGAAGCTGCTGAAAGTCTTAGGAGTCCAAAGATGTATGAGGGTGAGTAGGCTGAATTAGAACTGAATCCATGGGAGAAATTGCATGTTCAGTAGAAACAAAACCAGTGGTTGCATTAAACTAGTCAGGGGAAACTGTCTGTTAGTGCTAAATATGGTGCCAATGATAAATCTATGTGAAACCTTGAACTGTTGCCCCAGGAATGAGTAGGATCAAAAAATGTAAGCCTGGGGGCGTGGCGACCGCCGACCGTGATGGCCGCAAGTGAATAGAGCTCCGCTCGGCTGACGGGGAACTACCGGCCTACCGCCGCTCGGTCGAAAGCCAGAATCGCCGCCGCGGCTCGATGAAGTACCTCAGACGTGAGGAGTCCCGGGGACATGAAGAAGAAGCTTCGCGCGGCAGAGAAAATGCAAAAATTACCGGCCTTTTTTCCGGCCGTCTCCCGCGGACCACAGGAAAATGGCGGCGAGAGACAAAACCACAGGCAAGCCTCAAGTGCTCTAGTGCCACCATCCGGACCGGAAGCGCTGAGGACGGAGAAGGAGAGGAATGCAGTTACTGAACACACCATGTTCGCTGCACTGAACAGTGGAAATACCTCTCCGTGTGACTCACCCACAACTAGAAGTCCGGCGAAATCCAAGCCCAGGCTGGATCCAGAAAGCCCTGCACATCAAAACAAATACTCAGCCCTGGACATGGAGGTGAGTGGTGCTCATATCAAAGACTCAGGCACACATACCCCAGCAGACCCAATCGCCATGTTCCCAACCACAGGGCAATCAATCTCGGATATCACACTCAAAGAAATGCTTATGTCGCTTAGATCATCGCTGCAGTCAGACATGATGACATGCCTCCAGCAATGTAGAGCTGAAATCACTGAACTAGGGGACAGGGTGCATCAAGTTGAAACGCAGATGAGTGATGTTACTATATCCTTCAACGCACTTGTTGACTCCCATATGTCCCAGCAAGACTCTATATCTAAAATACAATCGAAATTGGCAGACCTCGAGGACCGTTCCCGTAGGAACAATTTCAAAATAAGGGGCATACCGGAAAGCGTCACAACACAACAGCTCCAGTCCTATGCCACAGATCTATTTCAAGCGGTAGCGCCATCATTGTCCCCAATGGATCTGAAGATAGACAGGATTCATAGAGTACCCAAACCTTCCTTCTTACCGCAAGAAGTTCCGAGAGATGTGCTCCTTCGAGTCCATTTCTTCCAGACCAAGGAGCTACTTTTAGATGCCTTCCGCAAAGCGGAGAACATTCCAGAACAGGCCGCAAACTTACAAGTGCTCCCGGACCTTTCGCAATACATGCTGCAATTGCGACGCAACATGGCGACAGTCACTAAAGCGCTTTGAAACCACAAGATAATGTATAAATGGAAATACCCGGCTAAACTTGTCGTTTCACATCAGGGCACCACTCACTTGATTACCTCATTGGAAGATGGATTGCGTCTCATCCGTCATTGGCAAATCTTACCGCCAGATAACAGCGATGATCCTCCTCCACTGCATAAGCCCCCACCTGGCAAAGTACAACCAGAGTGGCAAATTCCACATCGCAGAAGATCCAATTCGAGGCGTACCTGAACCGACCAGTATGACTCGACCTGCTAAGTACAGTAGGGTTCCCCGAAGGCCTATGGTACCGTACACCGTACCGTAGCTCCCTCCATTTGGGCGGCTAGTCTGCCTGGTCCGTTTGGACTTGTTCGTATGTTTTTAAGAGTTTTCCTTTTGTTTTCCTACCTTTTTTGACCTTTGGAGATTATGCTCGACTACTATGCTCTCAGCTGTAATTTTTCGAATATCTCCACATATAGTTCTGGACATTACCGTTTTTCCGATTGTTTGCCTTCCTTACCATTACTATTGGCAGTCATCCTGGATATTGACTGTCGCGAAGTTCCACCTATGCTTTAACTCTGCTCCCTATTTAACTAAACAGCTATCGGAGGACCTATTGACCGTTGCATCTAAATCCTTTCCACTTCAGAGAACACTGTGCAATATACACCATGGACGAAGAAACTATCGACTGCCTTATCGCCCCACAACTCTGAATGTCAGTTAAGATCTTATCGATCAATGCGAGGGGCCTTAACCATCCGGCTAAAAGAAGATCCCTATGGAGAGAGACTATCCAGCACAACGCAGACATTCTAGCAGTCCAAGAGACTCATTTTCATAGCTCAGCCACACCTAGATGTTCCCACCCGAGCTTCCCGCATGTGTTTCTGTCTTCTGCTACGACGAAGAAGAGAGGAGTGATGTTAGCTGTGAGAGATACGGTGGTATTTGAACTGAAAGACTCCTTTTGCGACCCAGGTGGTCGATACATCATTCTGGTTTGTACCATAAATAAGCTTCCTTTCACATTATCGTGTATATATGCTCCCAACTCGCGTCAACTCCAATTTGTAAAACGTGTCACCAAAAAAATATCAGAGATGCGAGCGGGGAGCATATTAATTTGTGGTGATTTCAATATGGTAGTAGATGACAAACTAGACTCTTCCTCCCGAACTAAAAATCGTAACCCAAATTTTCGGGACCTTCTTATCAAAGAAGATTTGTATGATGCGTGGCGCTGTCTAAATGCAAATGATAGAACGTACACATATTACTCCCCCAGACACAACTCATACTCGAGATTGGATATGTTTCTAGTAGATAAGTTGCTGCTGCAGAGAATCTCCCACTCTACTATATATGATATAACGTGGTCAGACCATGCCCCGGTACTTATTCAGATAGAGGGTGGGAGTGCATTTGCCGCAGCTCGCTTATGGCGTTGCAATGACTACATAATACAGGACCCTAAACTACAAAAAGATATCGCCAAACAGTTGACAGAATTCGTTCACTTGAACACCCCCACTGACACAAATCCCTTTACAAATTGGAATGCCCACAAAGCTTATATCCGGGGTATCCTTATCAAACTGAACACAGTAGCCCATAAGTAGAGGTCGACCGATATGGGTTTTTCTCTGGCCGATGCCGATATTTAGAAATCATGGCGGCCGATAGCCGATATGATGCCGATTTTTTTGGGCCGATATGTTAGGCCGATTTTATTTATTTATTTTTTTCCTTTTTTATTTATTATTATTTTTTTAATCCCCCTTGATCTAACACACCTTTCCCATTGGGGTGTTTTTCAGGCGCTTTTGGGCTAAAAATAGCGCCTGTAAAGTGCCTGCAAAACGGCTCCCCTGCAGTCTGTGTGAAAGACCGAGTGCTTTCACACTGAGGCGATGCGCTGGCAGGATCTTAAAAAAAAGTCCTGCAAGCAGCACGTTTGGAGTGGTGTATACCGCTCCTCCACCACTCATGCCCATTGATATGAATGGGCACCACTGCAGAAGCGCATGCAAAGAGATTTGGCAGCAGTGCTTCATGGGCGCATTTAACCTCTTCCTTGGCCGCTAGCTGGGTTATATGTGCCCCACTAGCAGCCAAATAGCACCGCTAAAATGATGGTAAAGAGCCGCTAAAACTTGCGTTTTAACATCAACGCTCCAGTGTGAAAGCAGAAAATACAGAAAATGTCTTACATTTAAACATTTATTAAACAAAACAAACCTCCAATCAGTTTACTTGTATGTATGATTTAGATAAAAAAAAAAAAAACCTATATATTAAATAAAAACAGGTAGTCAAAACTTTTGGACGAAAAAAAAAATGGGCTAACTTTACTGTTTTTATTTTATTTTTAAATAGTGTATTTTTTTCCCAAAAAAATGCATTTGAAAGACCTCTGTGCAAATGCCGTGTGACATAAAATATTGCAACAACCGCTATTTTATTCCCTAGGATCTCTGCTAAAAAATTATATATAATTTTTGGGGGGGGTCTAAGTGATTTTCTGGCAGAAAATACAGGATTTTTACTTGTAAGCATCAAGTGTCAGAAAAGATTTAGTCTTTAAATGGTTAAACTGAGAACTTCTACACACAGAGATGCCTTCATTCATTGAAGTGTAAACATTGTATCATTTAGTTCTTTTCTTGGCAGTCTGCCCAGAGAGGAGGAACGTGTTGCTATGACGACTCAGGCAACTCACACTGACTTCTTCACACCGACATTTCAAAGTCCCGCTGTAGTTCTAAATCGGCTTTTTATCAGCAAAATCGGCCGATGCCAATTATTTAAAAAACGGCAAATATCGGCCGGCCGATATATCGGTCGACCTCTACCCATAAGTCCCGCTCGGCTAAGATTACGGAACTCATATCTGCACTTTGTAAGCTTGAAAGAGAGAACCAACTCACACCTACAGCTGCCACTGCCTCAAAACTAGCCAATACACGCTCACAACTCAGGGAATTATTTAGCACACAACACGACCAATATATGAACAGACTAAAATTAAACTACTATGCTAATAACAACAAGGCAGGTAAATTCCTAGCGAACAGACTAAAACAAAGAAGATCCAAAACGGTAATTCCCGTGTACAGGCTGCCTGCACACAGCCAGGATGAGGGAGGTGGAGCTACAGAAGATGGCGCCACTTACTAGCTGAACGCCGTAGCCGAAGGCGCACCTCCCCGGCGAGCTGAAAAGCATGCTGTCTTAACTACCGATATTACATATGCCTATGCCTATGCCTAAGCTTATACACATGCTTAACCATTGAGTAATTGAAGCAACGATCGTGGGGGAGCTCAAGTATCCTGCCGTCGGTGGAGCCAGATACAGAAATCTACGTTCCCCCTCACGATAAGGAGCTTGTTAGATCCGGACGAGTGGGGAGAAGGAGTGAAGGAGATCAGCGGAAGTCCGCTCCTGGAGCCTTAGACCCAGGACGTGGTTCACTGACTGCAGAGGCGATTGTTTGCAGAGACCTCCTCCTAGAGAGAGAGCGGAGTGTGGAGATCCCGAGACACCGAGAGGACGCTGATGCGGCTGACGGCGAGGGGGCTCTGGAGGGGGTAAGAAAGAGAGAGCGGCTGTAATCTCGTGGCTATGCAGAGTGATAGACTGTTAAACTGAAATTTCTCTCCCCCCTGTCCCCCCATGTCCTGCGGGCTGCTTTGAGAGGACTGTTATATTGGATTTTCCCTTCAAGGAACTGCCTTGGGTCTTTGATGGTTATAGAGACCAGTTTATGCTAGCCCCTTTAAAATATCAAACTGGATGAAAGACCTATGATCTGGCTGATGCACGGGGGCTGAGAGGAGAATCCGATCATATGGTTGAAGTGGAGTGGACTGCCCCAGACAAAATATTTATCTCAATAGACTGAACGAAGGTTTTGGACGATATGATACTTGAGAAAACACGATAGTTTTGGGGGAACCTGAAATATGGACCCTATTTGAAAAAAAAAAAAAAAAATTAATACCATCAAATTAACCATAAATAGAGAAAGTGTGACCCTGGAGGAGTTATTGGACTGTATTTTGTAATTCCCCCTTCCCCCCCCCCCATTTTTTCTTTCTTTTGTCTTTTTTCGGATATTTTACTTTGGATATTAAGTTGAATGGATATCAAGATATATGTGCTGGAATTCCCTTTCTCCTTCTGATATAGCTGAAATCAAAAGTTACTGGACATCACTTCTCCTCCTGTGCAAAGATTAAGAGACTAGGACTAGAGCATACATTTATACATTTAGTATACCTAACACAACAACTTGCCTCTTTTCCCCCCTCCCACATTGTTATTTGCACCCCCCCCCCTTTTTTTTTTTTTTTTTTTTTTTTTTTTATAATTTTTCTAACCCCCCCTTTTTTTTTTTTTTTTTTTTTTTTTTGGAGGGTAAATAAAAAGGATATAGGGTTTGGACTAAAAAATATCTTGGAAAAAAAAAATAGACAAACTAAGAAATAATATGTACCCCCCTCCCCCCCCCCCCCCTATCCTTGCTCTCGGGAGTATTCCATCTCCCCTTCATTCCCCTTCTTTTGTAATTTTGGCACTCTATGCACTTTCTGACAATTTTGCACTTTTTGCAGTTGGACTCCCCCCTCCCCCCCCCCTTTCCCTCCCCTCTTTTTTTTTTTTTTTTTTTTTTCTTTTTTTTTTTTTTTTTATCTTTTTTTTTTTTCTTTTTTTGGCACCTGTTGCATTAATTGCACTTATTTATTCATTAATTTTTTTTTTTTTTTTTTTTTTTAGCACCTCTACACTTTGTGTTTTTTGCACTTTTTTGGCAAACCTCACTACCTTTAACACTTTTTGCACTGTGTGCATCTTTTCCCCTTTTTATTTATTTTTTTTTTTTTTTTGCACTTTATGCACTTTTTGCATTTTACTCAAAAGGAGAAAAGAAAAGGGGGAAGGAAAGCCCTTCTATATCCCCCTTTCTGGATACATAATATATATATTATATAGTTTTGGAAAAATTATATAAAAATTGCATAATAATGAGGATGTACTGTAATTGTATTGTTATTGAAGACGGATTTGTACACAAATAGATTGGGGGAAGTGAAGAGGGAAGGGGAAAAGAAGAAAGGAATAAACAAGGAAAGAGTGCCTGCTCCCCAGGAGGAGCTATAATCTGGGGAAGATTAGGCCGGGAACAGAGTTAAATAATATTAATGCTTAGTTGCATAAACTTGAAAGATTAAACCGAAGGGGAAGGGGGTAAGAAAGGATCATGGTAAGGAGGGGAGCCAAAGCAGGACAAACAGAGAATGGGAAAGGGAACTCTATAAAAACTTATATGGCCCAGGGCAGAGTAGATCAGAGGGAAGAAAGGGAGGCTGAAAGGGGAGAGGAAACATCACCTCCCTGTGAAAAACAGATGAATAAAAAACCTAATACAGAGGAAGGTACAACTCCACAGAAAAGCTTGAAAGAACGACATCAACAAAAAGAATCAGGAAAAATGTGGGAACCAGAAAAAGAAGGAATTAATCCCCAATCACTCCCTACTAAACAGGACATGGCAGAAATGATGTCACATCTGGAAGGGATGATCAAGGGAGAATTAAAGGCAACCCGGGCAGATATTCAAAACGTATTAAAAAGGGTAGAAGAATCGGAAATACAATTAGAAGAGCATAAAAAAGCTATTTCGGAATTACAAAAAAGAGCGGATATGGACTGGATAGAAATGAGAAATATTAGATATAAATTAGAAGACCAGGAAAACAGAAACAAGCGCAATAACTTAAGAATTCGTGGCCTACCAGAATCCGTGAAAAACACTGAGTTGGAGACTGTGCTTCGAGAAGTCTTTAATAAAATAATGAAAAAAGAAGTAACATCCCATATAGCTTTTGATAGAATACATAGAATTCAAACAAAAGAGAAGCCAAGACCTGAGATAGAGAGAGATGTGATTGTGAGGTTTACTCAATACGAAACAAAACAACAAATTCAGCAAGATGCAAGAAGCTCTGATACTATTAAATATGAGGGAGCTACGTTGCTTTTCTTTTCTGACCTCTCACAAGAGACACTGAGCCGGAGAAGGGCATTGAAACCCCTAATAAATCAACTACAAGAGAAGAAGATCACTTACAGATGGGGTTTCCCCGCATGTCTGATAGCTAAAAACCAAGGGATATCAGCCATTTTAAGATTCCCAGAGGACCTGAAAGAATTTTGCAATAAACTGAATATACCATGTGTTAATCTAGAAAACTGGGAGAAAAAACCCCTAGATTGGATGAAATTAAGAGAACAACCCTGGAATAGAGTGTAGGGCCTCTCTTCCTCTTTTTCCTCTCCCTTTCTCCTCCGCTGGATTAGGGGAGAGGAGAGGGGGGTGGAAGAGGCAAATAGTGGGGTAAATAAATAATAACAGGTTAATGGGAAGGATTAGGGGAAGAATAGTAAAGGGGAGGGAAGGGGGAGGAGAGGGGAAGGGGGAGGAGAGGGGAAGGGGGAGGGGAGGAGGGGGAGAGGGGGAAGAGAAGGAAAAAGAGGAGAAAGAAAAGGAAAAAATAAAGAAAGGTTCTAGGCAAGGATGACTTTGAGTAGGCTCACATGGGGGGGAAGTATGCGCCAGGGGCGGGGCGGTGCCCGCGTGCCCCCCCGAGACCACCCCCAAGGAGGGGTGAGGCTCGGGGGCTCACGCGGGCACTTATACTCCCTCAAGGAAGGTCCAACCAGGGCTGGGGTCTAGTAAATGGGCACTAGCCTGGAGGACAATAACATTGATATTCAATGTGTAAAGGGTGGGGGGGTGGGAAGGGAGGGAGGAAAATATTGGGGGGGGAGAATATGTTGTTGTTTCACATTTATCAATGAAGGGTATACCGACTGGATCGATCTAGGTAAAAAATATACGTTTATTTTTGTTTTTGACTTCATGATGGAATGTCTAGGGTGGGCTATAACCAATCTCCATGAAAGATGGCCCCGTTGAAGATTGTTACATATAATGTTAGAGGGTTAAATAGTCCCAATAAGAGATATCAGATTTTGCAGGAGTTGAAAAAATGGTCATCAAATATTGCTTTCCTACAGGAAACTCATTTTAAATGGTCCCATAATAGTGGTCTGAAGTCTAAAAATTATCCAACCTGGTTTCACGGATATTCCTCTAGCAAAAGGGCAAGAGGAATTGCTATTGGGTTTGACAGAAATACCCCTTTTACTTTAAAGGCTATGGAATCGGATTCTGAAGGGAGATATCTATTTATCAAAGGCTTGATTTATAATAAAATGTATACGTTGGCTTGTATCTACTGCCCTAATTATCTCCCCTGTCCCTTCTTGGGGAAAGTGTTGAATAAATTAGAATGTTTTAAGGAAGGGGGGGTGATTATGGCAGGGGATTTTAACTTTGTATTTGATCCAACCCTGGATGCCCAACCCCCATCCCTACGCTCAGAAGGTAAATACCTAAAGATAATTAAACAAAAATTACATCGACAGCAACTAGTGGAGGTGTGGAGAATTGCGCATCCGGGGGGAAAGGATTTTACATATTACTCCCAGGTACATCACTCTTACTCAAGAATCGATTATATCCTCTTGGACCATCAGCTTTTGGAGGGGTTAAAGAAAGTAGAAGTAAAATCAATAACTCTCTCCGATCATGCCCCAGTTATGGCTGTTTTGGACCTGGAGGATATACCGATTAGGCAAAGAGTATGGAGGTTGGATGAATCCCTCTTGCATGACCATAAAATATTTGAAGCTTTGGAAAGAGATATGAACTTATTTTTTAAAGAAAATAATGTAGAAAATATTGCACCAACTGTGTTGTGGGAGACCCATAAGGTATATATGAGAGGGAGATTGATAGCAGAAGCAGCTAAGAGGAGGAAAATAAGGTCAACGCAAAAATCACTAATCTTACAGGAAATCCAGGAGTTGGAACAGTTACATAAAGGGTTAAATGACCATAAAATAATGGACGAACTTATGGGAAAAAGGGAGGCACTGAGAGACATATTGGAACAGGAAACCAGGCAGGCCTTTTTAAAGTCCGCTAAAAGACAATATGAATTTGGTAATAAACCGGGGAGAATCCTGGCAGGGGTAATTAAACCTAGAAGAAATTTTAATTATATTGCAAAAATTAAAGATAAGAAGGGAGTAATGAAATATGCAACAAGAGACATTAGTAACATCTTCTCAGAATACTACCAACTACTGTATAAGGTAAATGGAAACCAGGACCCCAAGGATAAACAAAAGAGAAGGGAAAAAATTGAACAATATCTCCGGAAGGTAGATCTACCGAGGATAGCAGAGGTGGATGCTGGTATGCTCGATAGGGATATCTCTAAGGAGGAAATAGAGAGAGCAATTAAGGATAGTAAGAATGGGAAGAGCCCAGGGCCCGATGGATACACGTCATTATACTTTAAAAAGTTTTTGGGATCTTTAACACCTTATTTTCATCAGTACATGAACTCAATAGGGGAAGGAAGGGAGATACGGAAGGAAGCTTTGGGGGCCTTTATAACTATATTAGCAAAGGAAGGGAAAGATCCAACATTGTGCTCTAGTTTTAGACCTATTTCTCTGATTAATGAGGATGTAAAAATGTATGCAAGGATTTTAGCCGAGAGGCTGAAACAACATATGCCAGATTGTATAGAAGGAGATCAGGCAGGTTTTGTACCTGGAAGGGAGGCGAGGGACAATATACTGAGAACAAACCTCTTAATGCAGGAAGTTAAGAAGAAGAAGAAGCAGTCTTCCCTTTTCCTATCGGTTGATGCGGAAAAGGCATTTGATAGGTTAGAATGGGAATACATGCTGCAGACATTATATAAATTTGGTTTAGGCCCAAGAATGCTGCGGTGGATAGAGGCCTTATACTCTAACCCTACAGCTCAGATTCAGGTGAATGGGACCCTATCAAACTCTTTTGGGCTTTATAATGGTACACGTCAGGGATGCCCACTATCTCCCTTACTTTTTGTATTCTCCTTGGAACCTCTTTTGGTTTCTATAAGAGCGAACCAAGGTATTGAGGGAATAAAAGTTTCAGAGAATGAGCATAAGATATCTGCATTTGCAGATGATATTATGCTCT